>NC_140591.1:1261837716-1262332716 GCF_964204655.1 Triturus cristatus | reverse complement strand
TATAGTCTGAGACTTTGAAGTTTATGTTGAGGGCCTGCTTCCTTTTGAAGTGCCCTCTCCTCTGTCCCTCACTTCATCCAGAAAGCAGTCTCTCACAGCTTCAAAATTTGATAGCCCACAACACAGGCCATTGGAGTGACTAGAAGTTCACACCTGGATGTCAGCCACAGTGATATGTGTTTCAAAAGATTATCCCAGGGCCTCAGCCCTAAACTTTATGATTCTCTTTTGAGACCAATCTTTTTCCTGAGATGTGCCCCAGCCCCTTTCCCAGATTACAGGAATTCAGCAATACACAAATCTATCAAGTGGGATTCCTCTACCTCCAGTCCCCACGTTCCTCCAGTCAGCCCTGATTCTTCCAAAATGATACCCAGAGTATTTCATGTATTTTGCCCTTAACAAGCACACCTACACCCAGTGCATGCATATAGCATACATGCACTACACAGTACTACATAATTCGGGACATTTATAAGGTGATTTAATGCAGGGCAGCACAGAAAGTCACCTTGCTCTGCATCAAAGTAAAAGTGCAGGAATGTGCCCTATCTATGGCATACTTTGCATTCCTGTCCTTTTCCCTTGCGACTGCACTTTTTTCGGCTGCCTAGCGCCAATGCAGGCACCCGTGCACCATGGTACAAGGGTGCCTATGTTGCATACAGGATGTGATAGAAGGGACACCTTCCAGGACAAAAACAATCCTGGGAGGCTTTTTCCTCTTTCCTCTTTTTCCTCTTTCTATGTCTGCTGCAGAATACACTCTTAGAAAGAGGAAAAGGAACAAACATATATTTCTCCTCATTGCGCCTCCCTGGGGAGGCGTAAGGTTTTGACGCATCCTGCCAACATGGTGTACACACATGATCCGTCTTCACCTATGACAACAAAAATCAGTGAGACCGGCACTGAGAAAGATGGCTGCTCATTAGAAAGGCTCCTGCAGCCAACTGCCAAAATCCCTTATCATCCTCTAAAATATCTGAGCCTGAGGTACCACAAATGAGTCAGACAGTGCTGGAGACTAACCTGTAACACCCAGGGTTGTTGTGGGGGCCTGCTGGACTGACAGAGCAAGAGGCGAGGTGAGGCCTCCTCGTGTGGTGGTGCTGGGAGCTGGATTGGACAGCGCCTCCGCAAATCATGGTTCCCATACCGCCGCACAGAGGAGATTGAGTGCGGGCCTCGTGACAGAGTGGTAAGCGAGGAGCCAATCTCTCCCTGTAAGAGGCAGAAGTCATGAACGGAGGGGAAGGAGGCACTGCAGGGCATAGCCACGGAGACCCGTAGGGAGAAGCGACAACAAAACCTCCAACGGGGCACCAGTAACAACGTGCTGCGGCCTATGGCTGTGGGCTTGGTGGAAACAGGTCGCCCTCTGTGGTGGAGTCAAGCTGTGATTGCCGGCGGTTGTTGGGCAGCCCGGGAGCACAGGACCCAGTGACATAGGAGGGACACAATTGGTAACTGATTTAAATCCTTCTTGGTCGCTTAGGTCTTTGCTTTTTGCGCTCAGGGTTTTCTTATGCCTGTTTTGGTAACTTAGTCATATCTCCTGCATGTAGACCACCAGACTCAATTTGTTTAAAAAGTGTTGTACAGGGTATAGAGTCTGTGATTTTGGTCTTTAAACATTCCCTAGGACCCTTCCGTATGTTAATTGTTTAAGATAGGAGGGACACAACCAGAGAGGTACTGGAGGCCTGCAACACCATAGCTGGTAGGACCGTGCAGGTCTCTGAATATATCACAGCGAAGCTCCGGTGGCTGCATGAGAAGGAGCATTCTCCCCCCGCTTGACCAATGAATAGTTATGCCAGAGGCCTCAGACGCAGGCCGAGGACAGAGCAACCCTGCACCATGCACCAAAAATGAAGTAGGGCCTGCATCAGCGATTACTCCTACAACAGCAAGAGGAGACCTGGGCAGAGAACTCTGCCGATACCCGCGGTGAGGTCCAGGCAGCACAGTTATATGCACCTTGACTGACAGCAGTGGAGAACAATCTCACCCTGCAAAAAAACTGCAAAAGACCCAAAATCAGAGAACAGCTCTGGGTAGTCGCACCTGGTGACAGCCCGATCCACTATGCGGGCAGTAAATCAATATATCACAGCGGTGGACCTGCCTACCCACTGGAACCAGGGACAGAGGCCCAGTAGGGCTCATAGTTGGGGAGAAGACGACCCTTTCGAGGCCCTGTAGAGGCAGAGGTGCTTAGAAGAGTGTGGATATCACTGGGAGAATACCAATAGTCCGTGTGGAGCATTGGAGTACCCACAGGCAGGTGTCGGTGAATACCCCGGTGAGTTGCATACCCTGGTCGGTCTGCCTGGGCCCCACCTTTCCAGACAGTGTACCATGACAGGAGGAAATGGAATGCGCAACTTACATCAAGCCAAACTGGATACGTTTTCATGGCTAAAGAGCCAGGAAGCAGCGGAGAGCTCTCAAGACCCACTGCAATCTCTCACACAGGCAGTGCCTGAGAAGTTGGATCTTACACTTTACGATATCATGGCAGCTTCAATCGAGTGTGCACTTCCCTGGAAACGTGAATTTACTCAGTAACAACATAGGTCTCGCTCATCAGAGCTGACCTTCAGAATATGGACACAAAAGTCAAAGAGGTGAAAGAGACAACTGCAAATCTGCAGACCGACACAGATGTCCTCAAAAAACAAGCTACAAGCAAAATCCTCAAAGCCAAACTTGATAACTACGAGGGCAGGTCTAGACACAACAATGTCAGGATTCTTGGAGTTCTCGAGCATGCAGGGGGACCAGCAGTGTATCTCTTTGTGGAGGTGCTGGTCCTGAAGCACCTACAACCACATGGCCTCTCGCCCGATACTTCTCTGTAGAAAGTGCACCCTGAGTACCAAGTTGCAGACCGAAGCCAGCAGCTCCCATAGACTAATCCTGGCCTGCATCTTCAACTTTCGTGATAGGGATGTCCTACTGCAGACAGCCTGCAGACCCCCACCAGTGGCATATGAGAACAGTACAATCACTTTCTTTCAAGATTTTACTATCAAAGTTCAGAGACAGAGAGCATGTTTTCTGGAAGGTTCAAAAGGCACTGCGAGCTAAGGAATTGAAATATGCCATGCTTTTCCCAGCAAAGCTGTGGGTTTACACGCACTGATGAAGCATGGGAGTGGCTGGATGGATGGCGCGAGTAGAAGGCTCCAGCCCGAATACAGAAAGAGACAAACGAGCAAGGAAACCACAGAAACACACAGAATTGAGCACAGGAGGCGATAGCAATGTCAAGGGTGATGGTGGTAAAACAACAGACCGCTTAGAAAGATCGGGGATCAATGAGCAGGCTTCCCAACTGGTGACCGCAGGAAAGGTTGGCAGCTTCAATCAGTGCCTTATTACGGCTTGATGATCAACCATCGGAGCAGCTTAACAGGCCCCGGCTTCACTGAGGGCGCAGAACTCGGTACCACCTGCATCCTAAAGGGCACTGCTGGGACTGATCTCCAGATGCGGCTTGTTGTCTCTTACGAACTTGCTAACACTTACGATATATTATTTGGGTATGGGGTTGGCGGGGGGCGGTGGGCGGGAAAGCTGAGCCATGGTTCTCTAAGTTTAGGTTGGGTGGGGACGACAGGCACTTCAAAGTCCGTCTTGCAGGGAGGCAGGGAGGAGGGCTGGGCTATTTCCAAGTTCTGAGAAAGAGTTATTTAGATATTTCATAGTGAAGTGAGGGTGAAAGGAGGAGACAGCTCCTGCTTTTAGTCTCCGACTTACTTACTGGATACTGTCGCAGCTGGATTTATACACCATACAGAGCACCACGGCAGAGCAACAGACGAAATATCATGGCCAGATTCCCAGTATTGACGCACGTTCCACTATTGGGTAGAGGGGGGACAGATGTACCCCACCACCAGTACATCAAACAGTCAGATGTAGTTCTAATATAGGAAACACACTTAGTAGGCAACTACTGCACAGCCCTAGACAGATGGGGACAGAAATTGGCAGCACACGTAGGCTTTACCTCGGGATCAAGGGGCGTGGGAATACTTTTGAGGAAAAATGTCCCTTTCACAGTGTGACAGACCTGGGCTGATGTGCAGGGCAGATATGCAGCAATATCTGGCACATGGGAAGGAAAGAAGGTAAATATATTGTCAGCCTATGTACAGCAATCATTACATAACATCGCATTTCCAGTTCTGAGCAAATTGCTGCTGGACTTACCGGAAGGAGAGCTCCTAATAGGAGGAGATTTCAGTATGACTTATGTGTTACGACAGACAGCTGCCGATAGAGTTCTATAAACTAACCGCCTCCCGCGTTGCGCCCTACCTCCTCAAAATGTACCTAGAGAGTATACTGAAAAATAAACTACCCAAAGACCAACGACTCGCCTCAATTGCAGTGCTCCACAAGGCAGGCAATCTGGTGGAAAAATGCACCGCCTACCACCCCCTTTCACTGCCTAATTCAGAGGCCAAAATCCTGGCCAAACTACTGGTGTCCCGGCTAATCCAAATAATTTCTAAATTGGTACATCTGGACCAGCCCGCTTTATGCTGGGGCGAAAACACAGCGCTCAATTTGCACCGGCTACACGGAGTACTTGGCAGGATAAACACAATAAGAGAAGACGCATAGTTTAGTCTCTTGATGCCAGCATGGCCTTCGACACCGCCGAATGGCCATTTCAATTTGCGGTCCTGGAACGACAGGGATTTGGCCCCAAATTTCTGGCATGGCTTTGTCTGCTTTATGCAGACCCATTAGCGCAAGTAGTAGTGAATGGGTGAGCTTCGCAACCATTCCCTCTCAGATGGGGAACAAGACAGGGCTGCCCCTTGTTGCCATTAATCTTTGCTTTAATCTTTGAACCTTTGGCGACCGCTGGCTGGGAGGACAGAATATCCCTATATGCTGACAACATGTTATTATATGTTGTGGCACCACGCTCCTCCATCCACAGAATTCTAATATCTTTACTAACTTCGGTAATTACTCCTAATACACAATAAACTGTTCCAAATCCACAATATACATATTGTGAGGTCTGACCCTGATCCTACCACCAGAATGTGAAGCGGCGGTGGTGTCGGAGCATTTCAGATACCCCGGTATATACGTCACTACGGACCCAGATCTCTTCTATACTCATAACCTTCTGGCCCCCTACAGCGATTCCAAAGAGACGTGCTGCATTGGAGATTTGTTGCCACTCTCCTTACTGGGACGAGCGGCTTTATTTAAAATTATAGCGCTGCCAAGATTTCTTTACGCTTTACAAAATACACCGTATCTGGTCCAAGGGTCTTACTTTGGGGCCATAGAGGGTGAGATTAGAACCTTGCTCTGGGATGGGAGACCTCAGAGGATAGTCACGCAGAAGCTCATAAGAGGGTGGTATGACGGCGGGATAGTATTACCTAACATCCAGACATATTACTGGGCGGCGCAATTAGCGGTCATCAATCAGTGGGTACACCGACCACCAGATGAGTCTGCATACCGAATGGATAGATGGGTCTTGAGTCCAGGGAGATACACATGGGCACTATATACTAACCCCAAACACCATTGTCTTACAGGACCAACAAAACACACAGCCACACTTTGGCACCAGGTACACCTGAAGTTGGGGTGGCATAATAAAATAACCCAAACTACGCCATTCTGGGACATAGAAGGCTCAGTATGCTGTGCAACTGCCCAGGCTTCAATAGATGGGACCTCATAGGAATCTCTAGGGTGGGTGACCTATGGTCCAAAGAGGAGGTTGTCTCATTCGTAGACCTGCAACAGGAATATGACCTAGCGGCCACAGAAACATTCAGATACCTGTAAATAAGACACACCCTAATGGCAGCTATTCCACAGTGAACCAATCTCTCAGAGGCCTACCCCTTTAAAGACAGGCTACTAACTGACTACATGGACCGTGGAGCAATCTCTCTGACTCACCAAAAACTGATTAATAACTCCCCTAACCCTCTCCAACATCTCCGGGAACACTGGCACACTGACCTTGGGGGACTGGAGGACAAAGATTGTCTGGAGGCCCTGGCTTCTCCGAAAGAATCAGCTATGTCGTCAAAGCTCAGATTAATCCAACTTAGAATATGCCATAGAGAGGGCGTGGTTTCGGCGCCGTCCAAGATGGCCGCATAAGGATTTCCCTCCGCCGTTCCGGGACCTGCTAGGAGCTTCCCGATGCCTTTTCTGCCTGTTTCTACAGCAGAAACTGCTTCCACCCTGCATCGGAATACCCCGTCCTTCTGGTGAGCCGTTTCAATCATAAGCGCGACGCGCTCCACCGCGTCTCAAGCATTGCGCTCTTCTTCTCCTCACAACGCCCGCCATTTTGGGCGCGCGCGTCACCGTTAATGCTCTTCAACCTTTAACGAGCGAGCGCTTTTACTTGGGATAATGCAGTCCTCACTTGCCTCACCTTACCTCTCAGCCAATGGACAAATTTTAAAATAATGCTCAATTCTGAAGTAAGTGCTTCTTACCTTGTCACTTGATTGTTAATGGCCATCTGTTACGTTTACCGTCACGAGCGCTCTAGCTTCCTTCCCTGCACACATAGAGCTTTCAACTACTCTCAACTTCCTACAGAGCAATGGTTTATTCTGAGGCATCTCTTGGCATTATGTGGGCTGATTACTACTACCTCTGACTTCACCTCACAAAGGTTCGCTGTTCATTGAAGCCATATGATCGTCAGTGCTTTATTTTCATCTTAATGAATGAGGCTGTGTTTGAAGGAATGTGTAAAGGGCTATCCAGGGAGCAGCTGATGTCAGTATATTAATGATTTCTCCATAGTACAGGAGAAGGCTAAATACCGAAGTCTGTCAGAGATATTAATGCAGGCTTCAGAATAGGCTCCCCAGAAGTGACACGGGTGCGGCGCCGTTTTGTTCTTTACAAGTTCACATCACATCCATCTTTTAAGGAGATTTTTTGGCTATATTCTGCTTTTTGTTGGATTTCTTCCTATCACTTTTCATCCGAATCAACTTATCGATGTGAAGCTTCGCTGCTGTCTATGACTAAGACTTTTCTTGTCTTATCCAACTGTACTTCTCCGAAGGGCACGGACTGTTGTTTTGTTTTGCCTGGACCTTTATTATCTCCAGTAGCTGCTTACCCACACTACTCGTTACTTTGACTTCTATGGCTCACAGTGATATTGAGCAATATCTTTGTTGGTGATGTTTTTATTCTGATACCAACAGCACAATAGCGCTCCATCTCTCTTAAGCTCTGGTGGTTACTTATGGGACGGTTGCGCAATCCGAAATTTGTTTTTGTACCCTCAAGGACTACATCTCCATCCTCTGTATCATCAGCTCTAAACTCTTCTCAAATGGCTGGAGTAACCGCTGGTCGTTCTTCTTCATCACAAACTACTCCAGGTAAATCCTCTCCACCTATCTCTTCAACTAAACGTTTGAAACAAGATCCTCCTTCACCAGACAAAACACCTCCTCCCGTTTCTATGGAATTGCTTTTAGAAGAGATACATGTGTTGCGCCCCTTTGTTGAAGAAACTAACAATAAAATGCAATTTCTTGAAGAGAAATGGTCTACTATGGACAACAGAGCGACCTCATAGGAACAGCAAGCATCAGAGGTACAGGTTAATTCACAAAGGATTTCCTCTTTAGAGAAAACAGTTCTCAGTCTCCAACAACATACTGAGGATTTGGAAAATAGAAATACAAGGAATAACCTTCGTATTTATGGTTTGCCAGAATCCCTGGAAGGTGATGATCCCATGTTATTTTCTCCTCTTTTCTCCCGAAACTCCTGGAGATGCCCTCGACAACCTCTCTCAGTATTCAACGGGCTCATAGATTGGGTCCTCGGCTTTCCTCTTCTACAGCTCCAGCGAAACCTCGAGGTGTCATCATCCTCTTCTTGAAGTTTACGGACCTTCTCTCAGTCCTTACAGCGGCCAGATCTAAACGTCAACTTTCCTGGATGGGTCAGAAAGTATTCCTTTCTCAAGATGTCTCTAATGCTACTGCCTCCAGAAGAAAAGAATTCCTCAATCTTCGTGCTCCTCTTCGAACTCCTGGTGCCAGATATGGTTTATTCCACCCATGTCTTTTCAAAGTGACGTATCAAAATCAAACTTGGTCTTTTCAGGACCCTGCAGAACTCAAGAACTTTATCCTTCTTCATACCACCAGCGGCATGCACACTACTAACTCTTCTAATGGCTGATCACTTAACCCTCTCTTTTTTCCTTTCAGGTTTTTGTTGATATTTTACAGTTTTTCTTCTATATTTGCTATGCACTGTTCTGTTATTTTTGATACTATCTGTGAACTATTCATTCGTATTCTTTCAGTTATGTTGCGTTTTTGCCTTTTTGATGTTTCTTAAGAAGCTTCAGTATGGTTCTTTATTGACTCCCCTTACATGCTTCTATGCTTCTCCTGATGTTCTTCTCTCCCTTCTTTATTTACATAGATTGGTTGGTGTTCACCCCCTCGTTCCATTTGGCCCCCCTACTATTTTCCCTCGTCCTGGTGCAGTCTGGATTTCCCTTTTGTGCGGCTCATCTTGTTGAGTGTCGCCATTGCCCCGATGTCCTCTTTTATGTTCCCCTCAGGTATGTTATTATCAGTCATCCTTTTTGGATATGTACTGTCCCTTCTTATATTTCCTTTCTTTTCCTTCCCCTCCCTACCTTCTTGTTTTCCCTTTATCTACTTGCTCAACTCCTATCTCCTCTGTCTATATCTTTCTTCCTTTTCTTTACATGTGCGGTATTATACTTTTTTCGGTGTTTTCTTCGCTCCCTCTCTGAATTCCCCTTTCTCTTTCATCTCACTTTTCTCCCTCTTATTGACACTTCTCTTTCTCCTTATTTCTCTCTGTAGTCCTTGTTTCTATCAAGTTTTTGTTGTTTTTTAATTCAAAGTAATTTCCTGGAATGTAAAAGGTTTTATTAATCCTATTAAACGTCAGAGAGTCCTTTCCCACCTAGCTTCATATAACCCTGATACAGTTCTCTTGCAGGAGACCCACCTTACAGATACCGAGTCTCTTAAACTCAAAAGAAGCTGGGTGGGTACGGTTTTATTCTCTCCTTCAACCAATAAGAAAAATGGTGTTGCCATCTTATGTCATAAAAAATTAAAATGTAAAGTCATGTTACAAGAAAATTATTCTGATGGCAGATGGATTGTTGCTAAGCTATTAATTAATTCTGTGCCTCTAACTGTCTTTAATATCTATGGTCCTACAGCTGCTGATTGTACTTTTTGGCCTTCAATTACAAAAAAATGTATTCAATATCGAGATGACATGTTTATATTGGGAGGTGATTGTAATCAGATTATGGATCCGTTTCTTGATCGCAAATCAACTATTCGTTTCACACCTCATAAGACTCACAAACAATTCCTTGATACTAAATCTCAGTCACACCTTATTGATTCTTGAAGGCTTGCTCATCCTGACACTCTTGATTATTCCTTTTTCTCTCCCCCCCCATGCTTCTCTCTCTCGCTTGGACTACATTTTTCTCTCTCAGTCTTTATCTCAAAATCTACTATCCTCCTCTATTGAACCCATTGTCATCTCGGACCATGCCCCAATTGTAACGGACCTGGACTTACTTCCCCCACATCCCAAATCTTCTTGTTGGCGCTTTAATAACTGTCTTCTTACTGACCCTCATTTTTCCTCCTCTTTCCGTTTCTTTACCAACTAATTCTTTTCGCTCAATAGTAATCGTAAAATCTCTCCCCAACTTCTTTGGGACTCCTTTAAACAACTGCAAGAGGATTCATTATTGATTTTGTCTCTAAGAAAAAGAAACTATTTCTTCAGAAACTGAAGGATATTTTGGCCCATATTAAATTTTTGGAACATGAATTTTACACTTCTTCTAAATCCATTTCACCGGATCTCATAAAAGCGAAACTTGAATTCAATAAATCTACTACCGACAACGCTTCATCAATACTTCTTCGCAGTAGTGCTCGTTACTATGGAGGCCGCAACAGATCAGGGAAACTCTTGGCTAACTACCTTAAGTTGCGCAAAGAACGTTCTTTTATAGACTCTGTATTCTGATAATACTCTTCTTCATAAAGATCAGGAAATTCTTAAGCAGTTTCAACTTTTTTATCAAAATCTTTATACCCCAGAGTCCCCTCCCTCTGCTTCTCTTATTCAGTCCTATTTGGAGAAACTTCCTAGTCCCTCTGCTTCTCACCGTAACTTTTCCAATCTTGAAAAAGCCCTCTCACTTGACGAAGTTTCCCTAGCATTGAATGCTCTTACTAAAGGAAAGTCACCTGGACCAGATTCATTTTATTTTCACTTCTCTGACCTTTTACTTCCCAAACTCTTATCGCTTTTCCAATCATTTTACTTATCCGGTAAGGCTGACGGTACTTTTCAGGAGGCCACCATTTGCCTCATTCCTAAGGAAAGCCGAGATCCCCAATTCTGTAAAAATTATCGCCGATCTCTTTAGTTAATGTGGACTATAAACTCTTTGCTAAACTTCTTGCTTTACGTCTGGATCCTTTTTTACCCCATCTAATTGGCAAGGAACAATGTGGTTTTGTTAAAGGTAGACTTACCTCTGATAACTCTCGTCTTTTTCTCAATGTCTTGAATAAAGCCTCATCTCTTTCTATTCCTCTAGCTGCTATTTCTGTTGATGCAGAAGAAGCTTTCGACGGAGTTGATTGGTCTTTTTTATTTGCTTCGCTACGTTGCATGGTTTTGGTCCTAATTTCATATCCCTTATCTCCTACTGTATTCGGCTCCCAAGGCTTCGGTCCTAGTCAATGGTCAGGTTTCTTCTTATTTTCCTCTTCAACGACGTGTTCGCCAGGGATGTCCTTTATCTCCACTTCTTTTTGTTTTGGCCTTCGAACCTTTTTTGGTCTCGATCCGTAATAATGACTCTATTTCCGGCTTTCCCTATGGTGATAATCAGTTAAAGCTTTCTGCTTATGCAGACGATGTTCTACTATTTATTTCTAATCCAGAAGTTTCTGTCCCCCCTTTGTTATTAGCATTTAACTCCTTTTCGCAGGTCTCTGGGTACAAAATTAATTCAGATAAGACCGAAATTCTTCCTCTTACTAAATTCTGTTTTCCTCACCTCTTCTCCTCTACTGGGTTTGCTTGGAACAGCTCGAAGATTAAATATCTAGGTATATGGTTTTCTAACTCTACTCCCTCCTCAATCCAATTAAATATGTTCGAAGTCCTGTCTCGAATTGAAAAGGCATTTTCTTCTTGGAACCCACTTTTTCTTTCTTGGTAGGGTCGCCTGGACTCGATAAAGATGATGATTGCCCCCATCCTCATATATATCTTTTCCATGCTTCCTGTTCATATTCCCGCTATTCACTTTAAACGTATTGATTCTTGCCTGTCAAGATTTCTTTGGAACAACAAAAAATCTAGAATTGCCTTGTCATCCCTTCGAAAGTCCAAACTCAATGGTGGTGTCAACTTCCCAGATTTTCGTCTCTATCATAAGTCTTTCTCTTTACGTCAAGCTTCTAGGTGGCTCACTTCCGAATCTTCTCCCTTTACTCCTCTTTAGCTCTCCATTGTACAAGTATTGCTACTACCCTTTTCCTTCAATGAGGTTATACGTTTCTCTTCTAAAACTTCCTAGACATCTCTCCCTTTATTTAGATATACCTCTTCTCTTTTGTCATCCTTGGTTCATCCTCCTATTATTACCCGTGAATCTTTTTTAGAGGCCCCTATCTGGCATAATTTGCTCATTCTTCTAAATAATAGACCCATTTTTTGGAACACTTGGAGGTTACTTGGCATCAAGTGGGTCAATCAGTTCTTTGATGGGACTTCCCCTTGCTCCTTTCCCCAATTTCAACTTTTATTTCGTTGCCCCGGATCTTTTCTACGTAAATTCTCCACGCTTATGACAACAATTCTAGACACCTACTACTCCCTTCCTTCCTTGTCCTCGCCTTCTGCCAAAAATCCTCTTCTCAAATTACTTCTCACCCTCCCTAAAGCTTCTCTCATTTATAAATTCTTTTTATCTCTCGATCCTGATCGGGCTAAATCGAAAGTTGAACTTTCCTGGGAAACGGATTTGGGATGTGTCTGGTCTGTTGCTCTTTGGGATAAAATCTGGTCCAGATCCTTAAAAATTTCCCGCTCTGCCCCTCTTACTCAATCTTTATTTTTTCTATATCACAGACTGTATCTTTCCCCGATTTCCTTGTCACATTTTTCTGTTTCTTCTGATTCTAAGTGCTGGACTTGCGGCTCTCCTGACGCTGATCTTATCCACCTCTTTTTTCTCTGCCCTACTGTCTCTAAATTCTGGGATAAGATTTGGCTCTATATCTCTCGGATATTCACAATTTCCATTCCTTACTCTATGCCTCTTCTCTTTCTGGGCAGTTTATCTGACTCTCTTTCTGAATCTCTATCTGATTCTTTAGACCTTCCCTCACATTCCCTTGGCCTACTCGATCTCATGCTTGCTCTTGCATTCCAACACATTTCATTTAATTGGAAATCCCTTACAAACATCTCCATACAGTGTTGGTGGAATACTCTTTGTCATTTTCATAGTCTTGATGTTGCATTTACTTCCTCCTGTAAGCCGGTTCTTAACAGAGACCTTTTCTGGCTACCACTTGCTACATACTTTGACCGTCTGGCTCTAAAGAAATTTCCACACAACAATTCAGAAAATTTTAAACCCCCTTGAAGGTTATTGTCTCTGTCCTCTTTTTATATTTTTTATTGTTACATTATTCTAATGCTTTAGTATCTTGCATACCGTACATTTTGTATGCTTTATTCACAATTTTTGGTTCTTATGCCTTTCTTTGTATTTCGCAATTTCTTAGTGTTAATGCTTCTTTCCCTTCCTTTCTCTTTCCTCTCCCCTTCTGCCCCTTCCTTCATTTTTTAAACCTTATAAAATGCTTTTAACTTTTCTATCTGGATTTTAGCCTAAGTCATTGTTTAACTTCATATCCAAATTTATTTTTCTTCTGTATTTGCTGATTTCCGTATGTATTAACTATTTTATTCAATAAAGCTTTTCAAACTGAAAAAAAAAAGAATATTCCATAGACCCTACATTTCCTGTAACACCTTATTAAAGTTGGCCAAGGGATTAGACTCCAGGTGTTGCAGACTGTGAGGGCGAGAGGGAACCTTTTATCTTATTCTATGGGAGTGTTCAGCAGTTAAAACTTCTTGGGAGGCCATCGTATAGTGCATGCTAGAGGTGTGTGCGTAACCGTTTCAACACGACGGTTTCCATCGTGCCTCGGACCTCGGACCTCGACTGTTTCCCTTTCACTCGCTGTGCTTACACTGACCAGTTAGGAGAAAGTGATTACACAGTTTACTGTCTGATATATACCTTACGGACGTTCTAAAGTTATCGACTTATTACCTAGATCGAACTCTGGGTCCTGCCGCTTTCGTCATACTACCCCCCTTTGACGTGTATAAATTTCTTATTGTTGAAACTCGCCTTGAAAAAGCCCATGTTTGGGCGAAATGCGTTGGCTGCGGATCTGGTCTCACTAAATCTTGGAATAAAGGAATTCAAGCAAATACTCAACTACTGTGTGGATTCGACATTTAATTGTTTGTTTTGAAATCAGTTTACATTTCTTCCTATATGTTGCCTCTCATACTTGTGGATAACTGTTGTATTTGTGGTCATTTGAGCAGCTGACCATTTGAGGTGGGCAATACTATCATTACTGATAAAGTGACAAGTCCAGGCTGAGCACTCACTTAAAACCCTGCTGCTTTATTCTCTAAACTTCCAGGTTCTTTTAAGTCTTGGGGAAAAAAAGTGCAAAGGAGGATGGAAATACTGAAAAGTATTAACGAGGAAACAAAATTAAGAACAGTACTCTCAGTTTACAAAGCAAAGTACAATAAGCATTAGCAAAGCTAATAGGTTTCTCGCATACAAGGTCTATTGGTTGTGTCAGTGTTTTTAGACATGTTGCACACCAGCACTATGAGGTGGCTATCGCTGGCGATGTCATAGCACTTTAAAAAAAACTTTAAGCAGTGTCACACAGCAGCTCACGTTGCTGTGCAACATGTCTCAAGAAAATTGACAAAGTCAATAAATCTCACATAGGTGAAACCTATTGGCTTTGCCCATGCATTTTTTATGAAGTCTACCTTGTGTGCCTCTCCTGCAGGTCATAAAGAGCTTTTTAATGAACAGGTGGGGGGAGAACAAGAAAGTGGTAAGCTGTGGGAAGGACGCAAGAGGGGTGGGAGGGGCAATCAATGAAAAAAAGCGCTCTGACATGGCCAGCGCTGTCCGCGTCATAGCTTAAATTTTGTGATGTGGGGGCAAGAAAGAAGGACTCAGGAGGGGTGGGACTGGATAAGGACAAACAACGATGAAGGGGAGATGTGGCCAGCAGCAAGGTTGCAGGAGGGGGTGGGATGAATGGGCAAAGCAACTACTATGGGCCTGATTCAAATGCGGTTGGGATGGTCGGAGCCGTTCCGACCGCATGGGAAATGCCCATTTGGATTCCATTCCGACTGACCAATTTTGATGGGGTCGGTTAGAAGGGAATTTGATTGGTTTTCCGATGGCCTCCGATGGACTCAGAGAGCCCCTCTGCCATTCGGAAAGCTGCAGTAATCCCTCGGCCTGCTCTTTCCGGCCTCTGGATTACGATGGCAGCTTCCCAATGTCTTTCTGTTCCGGCCTTTCTGACACAGAAAGGCATTGGCAATCTGTCTTTGGGGCCCCCAGCAGGGCCCCCATGGGTGCAAGGCCACCGAATGGTGGCCTAGGGGGCCCCTACGGTGCCCACCTGTGGATCCCTGCACCCTGTGGCATGCCCCTTGAGGTGCCTGCCACAAGGTGCAGGGATGAACTGCACCCCTGGCGTTTACAAATGAAGCATGCATTCCGTTCGGAATGCATGCTTCCATTGTAAAGTATAGGATTGCGACCAAACAGGGTTCAGTCGTATCCTACTTCCTGGACTAGGACCGACGACAGGAGGTCATTCGGTTCTAGTTCCAAACCGATGTCGGACAGACTCCAGTCCGTCCGACATCGGAATCGGGCCCTAAACGTTAGAAGGTGGGAGGGACGGGGTAAGCAAAGACGAAGTGGGATGGGTTGGGAGGAAGTGGGCAAGCAGCAAGAATGGGAGGGGGTGGGAGGGTCAGTTAGGGATTGAGAGTAAGAAAAACAAATAAAAGTACCTTCTCAAGTGGACAGCCAGTGGAAGGACACTGGCTGCAGACAGAAAACTGCACTTGGTCCAAGCTCCATGGAAGACCAGAACAGAAAAACAGAAGAGCAGGAAGTGCTGCCCAATCAGAAGCAAGGAAATGTGAGTGACATTGAAGCCAACCAATAGTAAGTAACGATGAGCCCTAAGCCCAGGATTTTGTTTATAAGAGATTTTTTGATTGAATGATTGATTTATAAAACGCACAGCTATACAAAGAGTGTCCCGGTGCGAGTTGCAGGCGAAACCGAAAAATGAGCTGGCATTTCTAATGGAACATTTGCTTAAACCTAGTCTTCTGGAAATACTCAGTAATCCTACAATTATATGGCCCAACTAACAAAAGCATTTATGAGTATGAGAAGTTGTGCTATAGGAGTACTCGTTTACATGCTCTTACTGTCCTTTTTGAATCATCCTCAAAACATCTAATCCATATTAGTAAAAGTGTACATAGGGCACTCTCCTTTCTTTATGTACTAATTGTATATGAGTAAACTCTGAGAGGCAGATTTACAAGCCCCTTGTGTGACTTTTGCGCTACCGTTGTGTCACTTTTGTGACGCAGCCGTGGTGTAAATGTTGCAGCCCATTTGCAACGTGACGCATCTAGGGAGATGCATCACGTTGTCAAGCCCTGCATCACATTATACCTGCGTCAGGTATAATGTATGCAGGGTGGGCGTTCCCACGCAAAAAGCCATGTAGAACTGACGCAGTGAAATTTACAAGATTCCACTGCCTCACTCTATGCCTTCACTGCGTCAAAATCCCAACGCCTGCTCTGACCAGGTGTAAGGAATGACATATGGCTTTTAGAATGGGACTCAATCAGTCAATCACACAGCTTTATTCGATCTTTCAACAGACCATAAAAGCACAACGGTAAGTATTAAAGAAGTTTGCTGTGATCAAAATAGGACCTTTAACCCCTTGTGTGCCCCGCCCTTTCCCCGCCCTGTGCCGGGCGCTGAATTAGCGGGCGGGGTTCATGACGAGATAGTCTCGTCATGGGCACAGCGCAACCGCGCTCCATGACGAGACTATCTCATCATGGGCACTGAAGGGGTTAAAAACATTTATATAAAAGGGAAGAACAATTCATGATTAAAATTACACAATACTATCATAGTGTGGTCCCACCTTTTCCTCTTCCTAAAACAGGTCCATAGGAATGAAGCAACACAGAAACAAATATTTTCCTTTCCTCTGAGTAGTTTTTGCAAAATAGTAAGATATGCAGGTCCGACTGCAAGGCATGATTGTTACATGGTCAGGGAATGAGATCTGCTAATCTATATTTATTTTGTGGGTATCCTAGGAGTAACGGGATCATATTCTGTCTGAAGCGCAATAATAAAAATCTGTGCTGCGCATTGTTTATACGCGCTAAGTAATGAAAACCCTCTCCTGATATTGATGGAACCAGGTCATATGCAATAGAAGACTGGTGGATCCGTTTTTTCCCCTACGTGCTTGTTCTGCTCCTTGGGAGTATAAATTTGTTAACCATTTCTTCTTGACCTCTTTACACGTATCAGGGTCCTGAAAAAGTTTTGCCATCCCTAGGGCTTTCAGTACTGTTTCTACATAATTTAGCCACCCGATCCGTTTGTAATGATCTAGATTACAGCATTCTCTTATGATGGTTTGTGTCAGGTTGACCGTAGTTCTCTGCCATATTGATAACCACAGGAGGACCGGGGCCAACCTTATTGTGTCACTCAAGTAAGGAAGCCCCAGTTCAAGATGTAAAATATGGTTTGGGGCCTATTGAGGTAAAGACACACAATTTTTAAAAAAAGAGTCTTCCATTTGCTGTAACGGACCAGCGTTAACCATCCCCCAAACACCTACTCAATATGTAACGGCTGATTTTATTTTAGCTAAATATATGTTTTTAATGACATCCAGTGGGCTTCCATCCAACTTTTTTGCAAATCTTTTAACAGCATTAAGGCTTCTTTGCATACACTGGCCTTTTGGTTTTACTAATTTGGACCAGGAGTGATCCTAATCAAAGAACACTCCTAGATATGAGAAGGAGTCAATCACCTTGATTTCTTTGCCATCCATCTGGAAGTGGGGATGTTTCTCACCTCTAGCCTCTTCAGCCACAATTACAAATGATTTTGCTTCATTGACTTTACCGCGTCATCAGCGGGAGGGGGGTTTAATCAAATTTGGACACTTCCAATGAGAGAGCAGACAGGGAGGACTCAACTCCGTTTGTGTAGATTGAAAAAAGAAACGGGGCGAGGACACACTCCTGTCTAACTTCTTTTTCGATTTCAAAAGAACGAGTGCACTCCCCCCTTCCTACCATACCTTAGACAGCCAGTGGTATTGGCGTACAGCTGACGGATAAACCCAATGATCGGCGGGTCTATGCCCATACCCTCCATCATGGACCATAGCCTAGAATGTGACACGCAATCGAAGGCTGATGTTAAATCCATGAAGGCCATGTATAGCTTCCCGTTACTAGCCTTCAAGTATTTCCCTATAGTTAGGGAGAGGTTTAGGCACTGATCAACTGTCCCTATACCTCTACGGAACCCATACTGTGCCTTCATGATTATGTTATGCGATTCTGCCCAATCCTCCAATCTATTGTGGCGCATTGCTGGAGTTGCGTCACTTTCATGAGCAACTCCAGCACTGCGTCACTTTTCCGCCAACAGATGTGTCAGAATTCCTGACACATCTGGTAATCCTTGCGCCATGGTGCACTGTATTGTAAATACAGCGCATCGATAGTGGCGTAAGGACATTCTGCGCTGACGCAAGGAAACTGATGCATCTATGCAGATGCGTCAGTTCCTTGAAAATCTGCCCCTGAATATTCCCATGTTATTTCTATTTTAGATGTTTTAGGGCAAAATCACAAAAGCATATAATGGTATGTAGAAGACTACTGGAATAGTTTTTTTCATATTTCTTTCAATGGGTTATAAACAATACAGCCAAAAACACCCCAATTGTCCATCTCCCACCCCCATTCTCCCCAATCATGAGGAGCACGCCACAGCAGTTCCACATCATTATCTAGAAACACAGGGTATTCAGACATTACAAGCAGATTCATAACTTTCATATACAGGATCCCCCATGTCCTCCCGTAAACGAACCTCTGCCATATCCCATCCTACCCTCTTGTCCTGTGTCTGTGTATACTTATCTGTGTTGTGCCAAACATTCACGTGTACCCTTTTCACTTACTGCCAGAGCCATTGTTTGTTTATGGGCAGGAACATGCTCCAACATGCCTTTGAGAACAGGGCTTGTAATGTCTAGCTCCTCGTCACCCTTGATCCCAAAAGATTATTTAGCTGTAACAGATCTTCCAGCAAAAGCATCTCTGACTGTCGGACCTTTGTTTGCTTGTCCAGCGCACAACCATGACAGAGATAATGCCTTCCCTGCTCCAGACTGATCAGTTTCATGATTCCCAGTCCACGCAAACGTTGTTGTTTTTCTTTCTGAATCTCTCCCAGAATTCATAATTTGTGAAAAATCAAGTGTCAGGGCCCAAATTATTTTAATTAGTGATTAATAAATAGGTGCAGGTGTTTAGAAAAAGATGCCGGTGCCGAGCACCGGGAAAATAAACTGGAACAAATTAAGGAGTACTCTCGCCTGATGGTAAACTAAAGTTTCCAAGCCCACTAACAATCCAATTGTAAATGTTGTGGATTTGGCTGTACCGAATTCCAACCACACACCTCCTAGGTCACGAATCTAGATGCAGCGAGAGGGTGGAGATGATATCAAGCTAATGGTGGAATGACTACTTGTAACCCAGAGTCAGGTGTGTTGGGCTCCCTTGTGGTTAGTGCTTTAGGATGTGCTGTATGGTCGGAGCAGTAGCATGGAATAAACTTAGGCAAAGGAGTGGTTTCTGCCAAGATTAAATTGGTATAAGAAAAAAAAGGACTACCCTGTGTTCCTAAAAGGGAACCGGGGTAAGGGCGTTCCAGTTTAAAGTGAATCATAGATGCAGTTAAACCATACTGCATGAGAGGTTCACAAGTTACCCAGCCGGGGGCTTTTACAGGCTCTGGAAACATGTCTTGAATTTCAACTTTTTGCCTAGATTTTGTCGCTGATAAATTGTATTAATATGTTTTACAATGTGATTTTCTCAGATGAGAAAGACTCACATTCTGCCCAGTTTGTTACTAAACAGTTAACTTCACCCAGGACACGTTTTAACAGCGTCCAGAATACTGGAGGTATGAAAGCCATAAAGCGTATTGATGCAGGGCCTGTCTGCCGACTGCTGCCCCACAAACCCCTTTACAGCAGCCACATATGGAGATCTTAAATTCAACGCACATGAGTGTATGGCTATGTACCTACTTGCCTTCTTTTACGGCGGCATGTTTAGCGATTTGTAGCTGCATTATTCTCACGAGCTCATGCGCTGCAGCTGGTCGCATTAGTCACCCAGGGCATATTAGGTTACTGATGTTGTCAGACCCCATGTCCCTGATGCAACTGAGTGTAAGATGCTGCTGCAGTTATAGCACACTCTCAATAAAGACGAAAGTACAACAAACGTTTGGAAACATAAACAAACATGTTTAAAAGTTCGAGTGGTGTGTTGTTAAATTCTACGCCTAGCTCTGCACATTTATTTACGTTTAATTGAATTGGAAACATTTTGTCAAGCTTCGAATCCAAATGTTCAATCCTTATTATGTGGAACATGGACAAGCAAAATATTGCAAAAATGGTCATTCTTACTTTGTGTTGCTTTGGCAAAAATTCTAACTCATCACAAATTAGTTTTTACCATAACCCAGTAGCTAAAAGGAAGTTCACAGTCAGTCAAGGGTCAATATGACCAGACTGCACTTTCGTCCTCCAATAAAGTTGTGCAAGTCCAGCATGAGCAGCCTCACCTGATGCATTTGGGTGTCTTTTTTTTTGGGGGGGGGGGGGGGGGGTTATATAGCGCAAACTTGACTTGAAGGTATCAGAGTGCTTTACATAAGCACCAGTTGCGTTACAGATGGACACATTCAATGTAAGAGGTACAGGGAGATTAAGAGTCCGATTACAAGTTTGACGGCCACCGCCAAACCTGTGTGCGCAGCACCCTGCCAGAATACGACTTTTACTGTTACTGGCAGGTGGTTCTTTAGCGGTCCCATGACGGTGCCTATGAAATAGTCACTGCAATGGGAACGTCAAAGGCAGTACCTTCACGGCATGGACCGGTGAAGTACATGCCATGCAGTTACTGGGGTGCATGCACTCAGGGGGGCACAACATGCGCCCCCCTGCATGTACCCCATGACCCTAAGGCAACTGTAGGGCCCCCTTTGTTTCCTCTCTGCCATGGTTTTCATGGAGTGTGGAACCGCCAAGAAAGCAGCGGCTGAGAGGAATCTTGTAATATGTTTGGTGGGACTGCAGTAGTCCCTCCAAGCATATTGCAGCCTCAAGACCACCACACCACCCCTGGTCATTGCGGCTGTCTCACCGCAAAAGTTGTAATGGGCTCCATAGGACCACCATAGTCGTAATCAGGCCCAAAATGATTTGCTCAGAATCACAGGATGCTGAGCGTCCCTGCCAAGACTTGAACCCACTTCCCCAGCTTCGAGGTCGATGGCTCTAGCCGTTAAGCCACATCATCATGGACGAACAAATAAAGGTTACAAAGCAGTACTGAACCATTTGTGTGAGTGAAAGAATTACACCTTCCATGGGGCAAGAAATGAAGCATTCCACCATATAATCTAACCCCCGGCGGGTAACTACGCACCACCAGCGGAGTTTACATAGTTTTGCCTACTTGCCGTTGCGAACATGGAGTTCAGGTAAAACTACGACTTCGTGGCGGAGCGTAGTTAGCTGGCCCCGCCACCATCCCAAATGAATTAAAACTAATTAAAAGGCACTTACTTGCCTCGTAGCTGCCTCCTCCTTTACATCGCTGCTCTCCTGCATCCTCCTCACAGTCCTGCTTCACTGATGGCCCCTACGTTGTATGTCTTCAATTGCACTTTTCAGCTTTGTTGCTCTCCCCATGGGTCCTTTAGTAGATCCTGTTGCGGTTGTTGCCGTGCGCTGATGGCGGGGGTGGGTGGGTTTTCCTGGGTTTGTAGTGTGTTCAGGGTGGGGAGTTCTTTTTGGGTTTATAGGCTTGTTTGGAAAAGCAGATGACGGACAGTGGGTCATCCAGGCTAGCTTCGACATCCTTCTGAGCCCCCATT
Source organism: Triturus cristatus (assembly GCF_964204655.1). Classification (NCBI taxonomy): domain Eukaryota; kingdom Metazoa; phylum Chordata; class Amphibia; order Caudata; family Salamandridae; genus Triturus; species Triturus cristatus. The sequence goes on along the minus strand of NC_140591.1, from coordinate 1,262,311,217 downwards.
GAATTCCGCCGCCCGACCCCAGGGTTGTGGGCTAAATGGCTGTGTGAGCGACTCATGGTGGGGGGACGGAGGGGTATGTCTCATTGATCTGGCTTGACATATAATGCTGACCGATTATGTAACGATTTACTGATTCCTGCAATAAAAATAATAAAAAAAAAAAAAAAAATACGTTGTATGTCTTGCGAGTGCCCATGCGCACGTGCACGGCGTACAACATAGGGGTTATTAGAGAAGCAGGACGGCAAGGAGGAGGCAGGAGAGCGGTGATGTAAAGGAGGAGGCAACCACGGGGCAGGTAAGTGCCTTTTAATTAATTTTAATTATTTTGGGAGGGGGGAGGGCGCGGAGCGAAGTTCCACTGAGTTGCTTTCCAACTCCATGGAACTTCGCGTAGAGACACTACGCCTGCTCCGCCCAGGGTTAATATAATGTCAACATGATGACAGATGTCAAGCAATATGCCCATCACTAGCAGATTCATCGCCAATTCCACTCCGCAAAGATGTGTCTCAGTGAAGGAACTCTAAATGCACAAACTCCTGTGAGAATTATAGTATTGAGAGCTGGTATATTTTCCATGAAAAAACCATATGTGCTGCTCATCCTCGTCTTGGGGACTTCATTGTATAATACACTTATTTTGCGTCTGGTGGTTCTGATTGTGGATGCTGCATTCTTTAAGGATTCTTGACTTGCCTGCCTTTTCTGCTCCTGCCATCTCAACCCTGCTTTCTCCAGGACTGCCCATTCATGACGGAGATAAGGATTACTTTACTGTACCCCTGTGCTTAACTTCATCTCCTCCTACTTCCTATTTCACCTCGAATTATTCCAGATGCATTTTGAAATGTAATTTTTACTCATTTTGAAGTGATTTATTAGTGTCATGTTGCGCTATTATTTTCTGTTTACTCAAAATCTAATCCTTTCTTTTGTTTAAATCATAATTATTTTATTTAAATTTACTTTAATTTGTTTGATATTATTTTGGTCCCCATTTGTATCCCTAATGCTAGCTTTATCTTGACAGAAAATACGGGGAAAATGATGTGTGCTTGTCTGTATTACCATTAATCCCAATTGATTGGTCCATTGGTCTAGTCCAGGCGTGACTATGCTGTTGCGCCACCAGTTCCAGAGGCAACTGTACTATTGGTTACACTGCTTCCTATCCCTGCACTCCAAAGAGAATGGAAAGTGGTTATTTTAGAATACAATTATAATCCCTCCTTCACTCTCTTTTCCTCCCCCTGGAGGCTGGACTTGGACACTTTGCCTGCTAAGGATTTGGGGTTCGCCAGTACGGCGCCCTAGCTGTTGAGACTCCTGATAGCCCGGGGCATTGAGCACTGGGGGCAGAGTGATGGGCCTCCCCCATCCTCATCCACCTCCCTTACCCCCTTGTACATACTCATTAGGGGTTCTCCCCCTCCTCTTCGGCCTCTGGGCTTGGGCCATGTCCTGGTGGGGAACTCTGCCCTCCCCCACTATGCCTTTTCACCGGCCCACCCTGGGAGGGTGGCAGGCCTGGTTGAAGCTCTCACGCCTTCATCACAGAGTAGCATTAACCTGCCTGGCCCACATGTGGACTGCCCTGGCCCTCTGGACACTTGGCAGAAAAGACTCCTGACCCCCTGCACCACAGGGTAGTGCTCGACCATGTTACACCTTTCTTCCCTGAAGTCGGCCTTCTCTGCGATCCAGAGTCGCCACCGTCTGTCCCGTCCAACTGTGGACTTCCTTGTCACTGTTAGGGGTGTGGTGTTCTCCTTCTACACCTGCTCTGTCAGTGATGCCACTGGCAAACCGACCCTCCAGCTGCTTTTCACCGAGACAGTCACCCAGTCCCACCTCGTGTGCCTGCTGCTCCGGCTACCTTGGCGACCACGACCCCTCCGCTCCAAGATCCCATGAAGGACTGGATTGTATAGGAAATCAGGACAGTGGGACGTGGCCTGGAGGGCATGGATGCCAAAATGTCTGAGCTCATGGCGGAATCCAGGTCAATAAGAGCAGACATTGCTGGCTTTAACAACAGAGTGGAGAGGATGGAACATCGTCTGTCAGCCGTAGCAGAAACATTCAACTGTGCCTCGACCAGGACATGGAACTTAGTTACCTCTGCAACAAGCTCACTGGCCTGGAGGACCTTAGTAGCAGGGACAACTTACGCTTTTTTGGCATCCTGGAGTAGTTGGAGGGCTCGGACACTTGTGCCTTCAACCAGTGGATGGCCTTCCTCGCTCTTTGTCCCCTGTTCTGTAAATGGTACATCAAATTTGGCCTCTTTGAACCTGCATGAATGTGGATCATAAGAAATGGCAGATCCAAGTACTTCATTGACCTGGCTGAGCTTTGCTCTTTCCTGGAGAGCTTTCAGAACCAGGGGATGTACATGACCCCTACGGAATTGCCGGTAGCTGCATCCCCTCCAGACTCCACCCTCTTGGGCTTCGAGGACTGCAACCTCCAAGGGAGTCACCCTTTGGGCAGGCTTCATGACCACTTGCACAGATCACGGAGTTTTCAAGGACAAGGTACTCCGGGCAGTGGCAGAGCTTACCCAAGATTGAGGTCGGGACAAGTCCCACTCCCCATTGAAGCCTGGGACATCTGCAGACTGAGGATTCCCATTTCTCTGTTGCCCGCCTCCTGCTTTGCCTCCCCTCTGTGCCCCTCCGGACTAACTGTTGGGTGAGTATTTTGTGGGAGAGGGCCTCTTGTTTTTTTTATCCTTACTTATTCTCCAGTGTTCTGTTCTTTACCCAGTCTGGCCTGCGTGGCTATGTGCCCCATCTGCCTGCGTGCCCAGTTGCCTCTATAGTGAGCTCCCTTTAGGGCCCACTGTAGTTCTCCCCAATGTTAGCCTAACTGTAGGCCACTTTTGCTTTGCACATGTTATGAAGTAACACATTTGTTTTTGTGCCATACTATTATTTTAGAGAAAGGCTGCACAGGTTTTTGTTGTTTAGTACTTCTTCCTGCAACTCAGTCTGGTCATTTCGTACAAGGGCGAACAACATTGTGCCCTGTTTTTCTCTGTGATCGGTCACTAACACATTCCAACATACAGACATAACAGAGAGACCCAGCTGCTGTTTACTAACATGGCACTTCTTATCATATAAGCCGAGATTGGCTGTTTTGAAAACAGATAGGAGGATTTCTAGCAGAGGAAAGGTCCTTTAAAGAGTGTGTCAGCTCTATGAAAATCTGACCCGCAGACCAGCTAATGGCACACGCCAGGTAGGGGGGCCAGTTCTAATCCTAGAGAACTCTGATATATAACTGTGCTCACATAGTGAGATTAGGCTTAGGCAGATATATTGTCCGCCATGATAGGGCTTTTCATTGTATACAGTTTATTAGTAATGCTAATTACACTGCTCAGTTGTATATGTTTCCTAATTGCAGCACAGTTGCTTCATGATAGAGCACAATAGTTTCAATAAACATTGTAAACTTTCCTCATGTCATTCTTTTGTTTTATTATGGACATGCATTAGTGAGAAAACAAAAGGTGATGATCTGTTTCCACAGTTACCGTGGGGACTAGATAGATGTGTTCTGGGGAGCCTATTTACCTGTTACTCTGGGAAGGTTAGGAGGGCAGGTAAAGCACAGTGAGCTAGTCGGATGTGGGCCCATAGGTACTGCTGTGGTATGGTGACTCAGTCCTGTGATCCAAGGCATAGTGCTGTTTCCAAACAGAATCTCTGCAACATCTCAAGTAGGACCCCCGCATTTTTTCGTCTTCAGTTTTCAGTTCTCCTGCCTAGGAGGCCTACATTGTCTCCCTATTACCCCCCGGTGGTCTGTTATATATATGTTAAAACAACTTATAAAGCGCACAAATACCAATAGGTGTCTCGGCACTGACTGCTCCAGATTGCATGGCAATGGCCTAGGTGTTGAGAAGCCTACTTATTGAAGAGCCACGTTTTTAATTGTTTCCTAAATGACAACAAAGTAGGACTGGCTCTAATGTGAGGGGGAAGAGAGTTCCATAGCTGAGCAGTGACAACCACAAAGCTTCTGTCGCCCCAGTTAGTTCTATAAGTTCTTGAGATGACAAGCAGGTTAGCACCTGACGAACGCAAGGATCTGCAGGGAGTGTATATCTGCAGTAAGTTCTTCAGAAATTCTAGCCCTATATTGTGGATCGCCTTAAAGGCAATACACAACGCTTTGAATTTTGTTCTGCTTCTTATGGGCAACCAATGAAGTTGGGTAACAACCTTAGAGACAGACTTACATTTTGGTATGCCAGAAAGCATCCTGGTGGCTGCATTCTGAACCAGCTGTAAATTATTTAAAACCATTTCCTGTGCGTTAATCAATAAACTGTTACAGGAATCCACTTTGGACATCACCAAAGCCGATATTATCTTTCTCCTGGCTTCAGCCGGAATGAAAGGGAACAATTTCTTCACCATTCTCAGAGTATAAAAGCATGAGGAGACCACAGAGTTGACATGACATTTAAATGACAACTTGTCATCTAGTACGACACCCAGATTCTTAACTTTAGTAGCCAGGATCTGGCCACCAACAAGGAGACCAAGCAGGGGATACATTTCCAAAGACAATTACCTTGCTATTTGAAGAGTTTAATTTGACGCAATGTCTTGACATCCAGGCGCAGATGGCCAACATGCGATTTTGAAAGCTGACCGAAACAGTGTCCCTGTTCTTGTGAACGGAGAGTACTATTTGGGTGTTGTCTGCATAAGACGTGACCGCTAAGCCAAAAGATTTGATTACCCGTGCCAAATCGGTAACATAGATTTTAAACAATGTAGGGCTAATGGAAGAATACTACGGAACTCCACAAGGGAGTGAAAAAACAGGGGAGTCAAATTCGCCCAAGCTGACTAGTTGAGTACATTTCGACAAAAAAGATGTCAACAGAGATTTGGCCTTATTCCTAATGCCTAGCGCAGAGACACGGTTGATCAGGAGATTATGATCCACCGTGTCAAAGGCTGCTGATAAATCTAGTAGCATGAGGACAGCCGCTCCTCCTTTATCTAAAACAAACCTAATCTCATTTTTAGCTTTGATAAGTGCAGTCTCCGTATTATGGCCTTTTCTGAAACCGAATTGAGTTTTATACAGCAGCTTATTATCATAGATGAATTGGGTCAGTTGATCATTCATAATTTTTTTAACAAGTTTAGCAGGTAATGAGAGACGCGCAATAGGTCGTTAATTATTAGTGTCCGCTGGACCAAAGTTAGGTTTTTTTAGTAGCGGAAGAATAGTGGCCTTCTTCCATTGAGAGGAATAGATTCCTGCGATAAACATAGAGTTAAAAATATTGGCCAGATTGATAGCTATGAGGTCCCAAATCAATTTCAAGACAGATGGAGGACAAGGATCAGACAGAGAACCGGATTTGGCACTACTCACCAAATCAACTATCTGTTCCGAACAAACTGGCGCAAATTCCCTAAAGGAAAAACTATCTGATAACTCGATGTTCAAGTCTGACTGACTCATGGCCGCAACGGGGGCATTTGATCTACTTTAACCTGAAATCTAAGGACTATGGAGTCGCAGAATGCTTGGGGTGCTACGTTAGCATGGCTACCCGAAGGCGCTGCAAGTTTAGACACAACCTGAAACAATTGTTTAGTAGAGTCATAACCGCATTCTCTTTCCAGTGTGTAGTAGCTACTCTTCTCTTTTATTAAGAGGCTTTTATAATTAACCAATGCTAGCTTATAAAGAGATTTCTCCTGGCTGTCATAATCTTGGCACCAACGTCTTTCTTGTTTCCTGCACTGTTGTTTCTCAAGCCTCAGAGCCTCGGAAAACCAAACGGCCAAGGGAATTTTTCTGTTTTTAGTAGCTGTTTTGTAAGGGCCTAGTTTAGCAACGGAATCTCGAAGCCAGTCCGTATAACTCGTAATGGCCTGCTCTGGATATGGGTAAAGTTCTGGCTGAGTGACAGACAAATGCTGTCTAAGAAGAGCATAATCTAAACTACTCCAGGCTCTAAATTGTTTAGGTGATCCCGACCTGTTTTATGGAGGAATTAGTTTCAAAATACAAATATCAAATAGTACTGTGTGATGATCAGACCAGGTCAGTGGGAGGACCTCTTTTATAATAATCTACTCATTATTGGCAAATAGGCCGTCTAAGACATGTCCGGCAATATGGGTGGAACAGCTAACTTTTTGAGAGAGTCCTGCAGATTCTAACTCAGTAATAAGGGATGTCGAATCCTTATCATCTGTGGCCTCCTAATGAAAATGAAAATCCCCCAGAATAGTTAAACTCGATTCACCCGCTGAGGATTCAGATAGGTTTCCCGTCAGCGATAGAAAATCTCCCCTGGGGCAAGGCGGGCGATAGAGAAGGATCCCCTTAAATGACTGATTTTGCAAGAGCACTGTATTACAACTAAGGGGCCGATTCTGATCCGGATCGGAAGGGCACCGAACGTGATCCGGCCGTAAAAAGTTCGAGCCGTACGCGTGTTTTCCGCTCGACTTGTACAGGCTGTACAAGCGAGCCAGTACGATGCGAGCTACATGAAATTCACCGACCGAGTAGTTTCCGGGTCCGAACCTCTCCGTACGTCTCGGTCGTAAGCTAACCGTGGCGTGCAATGGATGCGATTCACGACCGAGCCAGTATGATGCACGTGTCGGACAGCCTGTGCGAGCCGGAGTGTCCGGCTTGCAAAAGCACCCGGAGTCGAACTTCGGGGGTCCGCGTCGGACCCCCGACACCCGCAGCCGTATGGGTCTCCCCCACACAGGCATGTACGGTGCGGATGGCACCAACGCGTACCAACTGTAGGGGGCGCACTTGTTCGAGACGTACCCATTCAGTCAATGGCAGCGCATGTACACATCGTACAACTGGCTCCCATTGACTTCTATCGGAGTCCGACCGAACCGAGTCCAACAGAATACGTGCGCATCGTACTCGCTCGGTCAGATTGTAGGGGTCCGGCTCGGTCAGAAAACACTCCGGATCCGACTCGGTCGGAGTGCTTTCCGACCCGGATCGGAATCGGCCCCTAAGTGCCTCGCAAACCGCTGAAGGGACCATCTCTCCTTTTACTGATAGAGTATTTCGATATATAAGTGCCAGGCCTCCCCCTCTTTTCTTAAGTCGATCCAGTCTATACACAGATAAACCAGCAGGGGTGGCAATGCAGAAATCTGGACCAGCTGACTTGTCGGCCCACGTTTCCATTATAAATAAAAGATCAAGTTGATAAGTATCAAGGAGCTCAGCTATTTCATATTTATGCTTAGAAAGCGAGCGTGCATTAATTAGGGCCTAAGCCTGAACCTTGTTGCTTTCATTGTTTTTATGAGTAGGAGCGTTACTAATAGGGGTTTGTACATAATCAAACTGTACCTAGTCTTGGGCCTCCAATGAGAAGCTACAAGTGGGGCAAGATAATTTAGTCCTCTTAGACAGGTCCAGAGGATTAAAATGCGGACAAGCGTGTTGGAATAATGTAGATGGCTTGTTAAAGGCACGCAGTTCCTTGCCGGTATAAACCGCTATGTGTTGCATCATACCTGGTGGAAATGAAGCAGGGTTTCTGGCACTGGGCACGATCTGACCGCGTACGGGCACAGACAGGCTTGCCTTTGGCGCACCTTCGGCGCTGGCGGCGTGCCCCCTGCGCACCTCTACTGCGCATCAGCCAAACCAAAAAACTAGACCGCCAACCTCCCTTTGTGACTTACACGAGTGGAACACCAAAAAGGAAAACAACCGTCTTCCCTCCTGCCACACAAACAGTACCGTAGCAGTGCAGTGGACCAGGGAGATGGAAGAAGAAGCCAAACTATAAGAGCTGTTACGGAAGTTAATCTAATCCCTAAATGCCTAGTAACTCGATCGACTAATACAAAGTACAACTAACAGCAAATTAAAAAAATAGATATAAAAGTTAATATGAGTTGATATAAAAAAGCCATTAATAGCAACTTAAAAGGGAGCGCTAATGCCGCTCGTAAAGCACCTTCTTAATTGCTGCACATCTGCTCCATGCTGCATTTTTTATCCCAGAAGCAGGCGGTGAAACCAAAAAACTAGACCGCCAACCTCCCTATGTGACCTGCACAAGTGGAAGGCCAAAAAGGAAAACAACCGTCTTCCCTCCCTTCACACAAACAGCACAGCAGCACTGCGGTGGACCGAGGAGACGGTGAAGCGACCAAACTAGAAGAGCTGCTACGGAAGTTAATCTAATCCCCAAATGACCAGTACCTAGATCGACAAATACAAAAGACAACTAACAGAGCACATTTTTTAAATAGATATAACAGTTAATATGAGTTAATATAAAAGAGCCATTAACTGAAACTTAAAAGGAAGCGCTAACGCACTTCCTCATCCCACAGCCACTCCGTCAGCCCCTGTCAGCTCCCGTTCTGTTGCCCCATTCGCTCAAGGACTCCTGAGCCGCATGGGGTCTCAAGGAAGGACTCTGTGTTCAAGGTTACAACCTTTGAGGCTCAAGTCAAGGACCCCCTCCTCCCGGTTGTCCCTTGATTCCCCTGTCACCTTTGATATCCCAAGCCACAGGGTTGGTCTTCCTCTCCTCCTTACCCCCATCCTATCGCTCTTCATTGACAAGCCCTTTTCCTCCCTCCCTCCCTCCCTTCCTCCCTTCTCACCCTCCCCTTCCCCTGTGCAAGGAGGTCTCTTGTCTTCTTTTTATTCACTCTCTTTCTCCTCTTCTTTCTCTCTCTCCCTTACACTCTCTTTGCCCTCTCCCCACTTGCTTGTTCTTTGCCCTTACCGGCACCCACCGCCTCTTGCTTGCCCCACACTACACATGGCAGCAATATGCCACCCGACGCCCCTTCACGCTATCTCCTGGAACGTGCATGGCCTCACACACTTTCTCAGGCATAAGAAAATTCTGGTATATCTCCAATCCAAGCGTGTGGATGTGGCTCTCCTTCATGAAACCCACATCTCATTGGTAAAGGTGGAGAAGCTCTGACTCAACTGGGTGGGGAGGCTGATCCACAGCAGCCTCCTGCCCTCACCGCTTGATAGGTGTTAGATTTGGGGTCTCTAGTTGGCAGAGGTAGGTACCTTTGACAAATAGGGACCCTTGCGTCTAGTCAGGGTAAGGGGGTACACTCCTAAAATAACCCCTGCTCACCCCCTTGGTAGCTTGGTACGAGCAGACAGGCTTATCTCAGAGGCAGTGTGTAAAGCATTTGTGAACACAAACAGTAACCAAGTGACAACACTACAGATGGACACCACACAAGTTGTACATTAAAAATAAGTATTCTTTATATAGATTTAACACAAGACCATAAACGACAAAAATCCACAATACTGTACTTAAAATGGTAGAATTAGCTTAGCTCTCTTTAGATGTTAAAATGCGACACTTTGAGTTCAATGTACCTTAAGATGCGTAACACTATACAGCAAAAGTGTTGCAGGAAAGGTGGTGCGTCGGTTCCTTACACGCAAGAACGGTGATGCGTCGGGTCCCTACTGCTGCTTAGCGGATGCGTAGGTTCTTCTCTGTGAGGGGAGGTGATGCATCAGTTTCTTACTGCACTTCCCTGGCAATGCGGCACGCAACGTCGGGATGCGATGAAGATCTAGTGCAAAGAAACAAAGATGGCGTCTTTTCTTGATGCAACACGATGCGGACCGCGACAGGCCCTGCGACACGCTTCTCGGTGATGCGGCGGCATCTGCTGCGACGTCAAACCTCTTCTCCGGTGATGCGAGGCACTGTGACAACGATGCGAGCCGCAACAGGCCCTGCGACACGCTACCCGGTGATGCAGCGGCATCTGATGAGACGTCGATCCTCTTCTCTGGCGATGCGAGATGCTTCGGCAATGGTGCGAGCCGCGACAGTCCCTGCGACACACTTCCTGGTGATGTGGCGTTATCTGATGCGACGTCGATCCTCTTCTCCGGTGATGCGAGGCACTTCAGGGACCATGCGATGACTCAACGGTTCTTCTGGGTTGCGACAGGCCCTGCGACACTCTTCCCGGTGATGCGGCGGCATCTGATGCAACATCGATCCTCTTCTCCGGCGATGCGAGGCGCTTTCTCGTTGCGAACCCACAGCGGCAATTAGGCGACACGCTTCTTGCTCGTGAGTCGCGCTTCCAGCTCCTTGCGACACGCAGTCCCTCAGAAAGCCTCACAAAACAGCAGGCACTTCCAAAGAACTCTTGGGGAGCTGGTTGGTGAAGTCTGTTGTCCCTGAGACTTCAGCAGGAGGCAAGCTCTTTTCTCAAGCCCTTGGAGATCCTTCACAAGTTGAATAAAGTATACACAAAGTTCCTTCTCCTCTCTTTTGCAGTCAGGCAACCACTGCAGGCCAATCCCTCAAGCTTAGGGATAGTCTCTCCTCAGTCTCTCTGGTTCCTCTCCTCAGCAAAGGTTTCTTATTGTTTCCCTAAGTGATCTAAAGTTCTTGGGTTTGGGTCCCAATATTTATACTCAGTTTGTCTTTGTTCTCTGAAGGTAGAGAGGCCTTTGCCTAGTCCAAACCAGTTCTGGTCAGTCCTGGAACACTTTGTTGATAAGACTCCTTCTTTCCTTTCAGAGTGCAGGGCAGAGACATCAGACGCACCACAGGAGGTGGAGCCAGCATTGTGGAGGGAAGGTACAGCCCCATTCAGTTCCCAGGTGCAACTCCTCCCACCCATCTGCATGCAAACCTCTCTATTCAGCCCTGTGCTGACTCACCCTGTCTCTTGGAATCCCCCAGCCCCTGTCACTCAAACTCCAGACAAGGAATACACAACCTAGCAGAGGCAGGCTTGGATGGTTAGACAAGAAAATACCTTTCTAAAAGTGGTATTTTCAAACACATAATGTTAAAACCAACTTCACTAAAAGATGTATTTTATCATTCTGAGTTCAGGCATCCTAAACTCGTATTTATACCATGTTCCCTAAGTCAGTTAGGATTATAAGATGTAATAATCAAACTTCCCATTCTGGCCTATGGAGAAAAGGTAGCCTTGCAATAGTGAAAAACGAAAATGGCTGTAATTCACTATTAGGACATGCCACACACACCAGGGCATGTCCTACCTTATACTTACAATGTACCCTGCCCTTTGGCTTACCATAGGGGTGTCTGATATGAAGAGAAGAGAAGGTTTAGGGACTGGCAAGTGGGTGCACTTGCCCAGTCAGCATGGCAGTACCAGACTGCACACAGGCTCTGCAATGGCAAGCCTTAGACGCACTTTAACAGGCTGCTTCTGTGGGTGGCACAACCAGTGGTGCAAGCCCACTAGCAGCATTTGGATTACCAGCCCTGGGCACTCCTGGTGCACTGTACTAGGGTCTGACAGGTAAACCAGCCAATCATGGAATCACTAAACCAGACATCAATTTACAACAGGGAGCACTTGCACTGTGGCACTGGATAGCAGTGGCACAGTGTTCAAAGCATCTAACACCAGCAAAAACACATGAGGCAACAGCAAAAAATGGAAGGGTGCCAGGTCTAACAATAGGACTGCGCAACCCCACAAATATGGCGTGGCAATATTCCTGAGGAAATCATTGCCCCTTACGGTGCTCAAGACATGGACTGATGAGGAGGGTTGATACACTTTCGTAAAACTTCACCTTGGCAGTAAAACGGTCTGTGTGGGCTCTGTCCAATGAGACCCAAACAACAGTTGTTCCTTCAGCTTTATCGTGTCCTGATGTACATTGATGCCACAACTGTATTGTGGGAGGGAGCTTGAATCTGGCTCATGACTCGGTTTGGACCGTACTAGCCCACTTGATGTGGGGAACAATACGGACCTGGCGCTCATGAGGGATCTCAGGGCGGATCAAGGTCTCGTGGACATCTGGAGTCTTTCCCACCCTATAGATCGGGAGAATACCTTCCTCTTGCTGGTACACAGCACGCAGTCCCCTTTAGATTATTTCCTGGTCTCACAACTCGTGGTCGCTTTTTCCTATGAGGCCCTGATCCATAAGGGCATGCTTTCAGACCATTCTCCGGTACTGCTCTGCCTGGAACTGAGGCTGACCAGCCCGGGGCGTAAGCCTTGGTGCTGCAAAATATCTCAGTACCGCTTCCCTTTGGGAAATGTGCAGCTCTGGACTCACATCACTAGCTACCTGGAGCACAACCAGGGATCTGTTGCTTCTCCAAGCACTTTGTGGGAGGCTGCTAAAGTGACCATCCGGGGTCAACTGATGCAGGATGCGGCCCTTGCTAGCAAGCAGCGTGTGAATGACAATAGACCCAGGAGGCTGGCATTGCCTCTCTCACCTGCCTCTATACGGAGGACCCCTCGGTTACGCTCTGGCACGATCTGGAGGGAGTCCGCCTGGACCTTAATGCGCTGCACCCCTCTAAGGTAGAATATGCACTGCAACACTTACGGGGCTGCCACTATGAATAAGGGTAGAAGGCGGGAGGCTGCTGTTGGCACAACAGCGCCGGCATGAGGCCATGCTGCCATTCTAGCCCTTCGGTGCTCTTGAGGAGAGACTCTTACCCAGCCCCAGGACATCGCGGACGAATTTGTGACTTACTACCAGGATTTATACACCCCGGAGATTGTGGCAGATCCAGCGAGGCTGAATGCTTTTTTTGATACAGTGTGTCTCCTCTGCCTCAATGACTCAGGCAGGGACCTGCTTGAGAGGGAGCTCACCAAGGCCGAGATCTGGCTGGACATCTCTAAACTCCACATACCATAAAGCTCCCAAGAAGGATGGCTTCCTGGTAGAGTTTTGTAAATGGATGAAGGAGCAGGTGACAGACTCCTTCCATGAAGCCTTCCAGGAGGCAGAGCGGACAGGTTCCCTTAGCCTCATGTCCAACAAGGCCTTGATCGCAGTCCTCCCCAAGCCGGGAAAGGATCCCATCCTCTGTAGCAGTTATAGGCCTATATCCCTGCTAAAAGGGGATATCCAGATGTTGGCTGGGGTAATGGTGGCTCGCTTCCGGAAGGTGATCCCGACCCTTATTCACCACTCTCAGATACGGTTTGTTCCTGGGCATTCATCGCACAACCACCACCACACATTGGCCCACATGCTGTGCTTCATGAGAGACCTCCCCGAAGCGGTCCTCGCCCTTTCTTTGGTAGTTGAGAAGATGTTTGATAGGATTAAGTGGGGCTTCCTCTTCACGACGCTTCAGCGGTTCAGCCTTGGCAAAGATTGCACAGCCAAGGTCTAGTGGCTTTATGATTCTCCTTCCACACAGGTCAACTTCAGGGGGTTCCTTTCAGACCATTTCCCAGTCAGATGAGGGGCACAACAAGGCTGCCTGGTATTGCCCCTTCTTTTTCTTCTGGCGATGTAGCCTTTGGCGATGACCCTTTATCTTTACGCAGACAACATTTTGCTCACACTTTGGAACCTTCGCTAGTCACTCCTGACACTTATGGCCATCATCTCTGACTTTGCGGCTATTTCAAGCTAAAGAATTAATTGGTGCAAGTAAGAGGACCTACCTACTGACAGACATCTCCACTTACCCCTTCCAGCAGAAGCCCCCGGTCTCAAATACCTGGGGATTTACCTCAACCAGGGACTAGAACAGATGGTGGCGGACAACTGTGGCACACTTTTGGACCACACATGGCTGGACTATGAGAAATGATCCCACCTCGGCCTCTCGTTATGGCTCCTTTCTGTAGGGTTCCTCCCAACCTCAACTGGTCAGCAGCTATCTGGTGGCCCACTGCTCATTTGGCGGCCTGGTATGGGCCTCGGGTGAACATTATGCCTTAGTCCGGCACAACTTGCCTACATGCTTCCGCAGACCTCGGATCCTCCCTTGTGGGGCTTGATAGAGGGTAATCTCCTGGATTGCCCCCTAGGGAAGCACCCACTTGATAGCTATGTGCCCAGGCCACCATCAAACCTTTTGTGGTGTTGATGGAGGAATTTCGCCTTCCCGACAGCCAGCACTGTTGGTACCTGCAGTTGCAACACTGTCTCGCCCACAAGTTCAACCCATGGCCCCGGGTATTTCCACCCTGGCCAGTATTCTTGCACCTGAAGACATGGGGTTGCTTCTGAGGGGGGATGTCCTGTTTCTATTGTCTCTTGACCTGTCATCTATATTCGGCACCCCTGCTGAACAACCTGCACACCAAATGGTAGGCCCACCTCCAGGTGTAATATGAACACAAGGACTGGGCAGTGCTCCTGGAAGCCCCGGGAGATGGTGCCAGGGAGGCTGGCGGAAACTCTGTCTCTTCAAGTCGCTTCACGATTGGCACTGGACTCCGGTGAAGCTGTGGTCGGTGTGGTTGCTGCCCCACTGTGATTGCTGGCAGTGTGCCTATACTCAATGTAATCTGGTACATGTTTTTTGTGACTGCTCCACCATTCTCCCCTTCTGGGAGGAAATTGGCACTACGCTTGGCGAGGTGCTATAGAACACCCTACCACTGATTCGATCCACGACTTCACGAGTTTCCCAACCCTCTCCAGATGAGAGTGCCGGCTGCTTCATACGGCACTAGCACCAGCTAGAAACTGTGTCCTCTGACACTGGTGCTCCCCCCATCCCCACACACATGATAAATGGCTCACGGCCATGTATCAGACGAGCTCATATTAATAATTTCCAGACTGCAAGAAAATGATAATACCTTTCTTTGCAGTGGCACCTTTGCTCCAAGGGTTCAGGGGCTGAATGGGATGAATGCCCTCTGCTTCCTGTATGGCGGGCACCCTGGAAGACCTTTAGGGTTGCCCAGGTCCTGACGTTGTGACCTGGTGTCATGTGGCTAGGTTAGGCTCAGGAAGAAACCCTACCATTTCACATGTACTTGTTTCTTAAATTGCATTCTTTTTCCACTCAATGATCTTTGACACACATTTGCTTGCATGAAAGTGCAGTATTAGTTTCTCTGAAACCACATTGCTTACAATTCCACTTCATAAGTACACTATCACAACACTTTTAACATTCAGTACAAGGCCTGAACACATATTGTGCAAATGTTACTGTTTATTTTTCATCCATAAGATGACGGTGCTATCACAGAGACAATAAACAATGTCAGCTTGGCTGAAGGCTTGACAAAGAAGCATGGATCCTGTTGTTATAAATACACATGTTCTTCCGTGCTCAGATTCGAGGATCACTCTGCTGTCATTGCGAGGTCATCACTTTTGTCGTCGTCTTAGCTCAGCTGATTCTTGTTTACCCTCTGCGAGGAGGGATGTCCAACTTGTGAGCAAGACAGGGAACTACATACCTTGCCTTCAGGTAATGGGTATTTAGATCAGCCAGTAGGGGATTCTTGGCAGAACACCCGCCCTAGGCAACTAGGTTAGGGAACGCAAAGTGGGAGGACACTATACGAAGCATACATACACTATTTTAGCATAATAGTGGAATTGTTCATTCTTTTCACTGTCCTTATATTGTTAATCAGTTTTGTCTGCTTCTGTTTATTATTTACATTGCAGCGCATACATTCTGTACAAGAATCACGATGGTCCAATAAATATTGAAGACGCCGTAGGAAAGTGCCCTTTCCCAAATGGTCCCCCCCACTTTTTGCCTGGTATTTGATGTGATTTCGACTGGAAGTGCACTGGGTTCCTGCTAACCAGGCTCCCAGTGCCAGATCTCTTTACCCAAAAAGTACCCATGTTCCCCCCAATTAGCAATACCTCTGGTCTTTGAAAGTCCCTAATAAATGGTACCCCTGGCACCTAGGGCCTGGGGTACTAAGGAGGGTCCCTAAGGGCAGCAGCACAAATTATGCCACCCTAGGGGCCCTCGCACCGAGCTCATGAAAACAGCTACTGTAGGCTGTGTGTCTTGGTGTAGATGAAAGTGAAAACACGACATGGCACACAGCCTGCATGCAGTGTAGGTAATTCAGCCCTACGGCAGGCCTTACAGCCCTAAGGCAAGGTGCACTATACTACATGTGAGGGTGTTACCACACGAGCTGGTATGTCCTTGTGCTGGTCAGTTCCATTGCTGCCAGTACAAGTTGTGCAGTGATGCTATTTTACAAGAACGACACTGATGGAAATAAGTGCCCCAGCTACATAATGGCTTCACTGAAAAAAGGGATGTTTGGTATCAAACATCTCATAGTAATAAACCTGCGATGATGCCAACGTCAGATTAAGTAATACATGCACACAGAGAGCACCTTAGGCTCTCACCCCCACAGAATTGCTGTTTTAGACTCCAAGGCATGGTGTCTAGTGCACTTTCTGCAGCCCCCTGGGAATGGGCAGACAGGATCACACCTCAATGTTCCCACTGCAGTTGGTTTGAAAATCACCAAACTATCCTGGAAAAAGGAGGGAAAGGAAAGGGGTTGGGCACTGGTCCGTATTGGCATTGAGGCCGCCCCGGGCACCAGACAATATTTCTGCCCTAACAGGAAGGCGGAATGGGGATTTTACCCCCCTCTCTGCCAGCCCTGATGCCAAACTATGCCCAAACAAATCCTAATTTCTTTTCACCTGCTATGGGGAATGGCTGCTGTATTTGGGCTATTTTTCAACAAGCACAGAGGGAATCTTAGAAACCCTGGACCTTTCTGAAACTTAAAGATGGAGGGGAATTAAGGTGCGTTTTCTTGCCTGGATTCCAGCATTTCGTGTTACCCAGAATACCCTGCATAAAACACCCATGGGCAGATTTATGAGGCCCTTGCGCCTCATTTAAGCCGCCGTTGCGTCACTTTTGTGACGCAGCGGCGGCGCAAATCCTGCGCCATGGTGCGGGGTATTCATAACGTGACGCATCTGGGAGATGCGTCACGTTGTGAAGCTCTGCACCACATATAGGCGTTCCGGCGCGGGGGGGGGGGCGTTCCGGCGCAGGAATGCCTCCTAAAAGTGGCTGAGTGAAATCTACAAGATTTCACTCAGTCACTGTTGAGCCCATGCTGCGTCAAAACCCTGCACCTGCTTGAAGCAGGCGTAAGGATTGACGCAGCATTGTGCAGATAGGGCACCCCAGAGCCTTTCTGGAGCTGCGTCACGCTTGCGACGCAACTCCAGCAATGCTCCACTTTTACGGCACAGATGCGTGACGCATCTGTGCCGTTTTTGCCCCATGGTGCGCCGCATTATGAATGCGGCGCATCCATGATGGCGGAGCTGGGGCGCAAAATAACTGGCGCATCCCTGCTGATATGCAGGGATGCGTCAGTTATTATAAATCTGCCCCCCAGTTTCCTGTGTCTTTTCACAGGAGATGGCTGCACCATTCTGGCTTGGGGTCTGTCAGAATCCAGGGAACCCTAGCAATCCTGTAAATTCCTGAAAATTAGAGGAATTTAGGATTGTGTGACTTGCATAGAGCTCAGCAACCTTTCTTACTCAGAATGCTCTGTAAATGTCAAATATATGGCTAAAACACCCAATTCCAGTTTTTTTTACTGAGGCATCTACGAAATCCTACCAACCCTGGGTATTTCTGAAACCTAGAGACCAGGTCCATCAGGGTGGTGTGGTCTGTGTGGATTTCACACCATTTTCTCCCACAAACTGCATGTAAATAGAAACTGAAAAAATAAGAATTATTGAACATTAATTTAAAAATTTTAAAAACAGTGGAAAAAAGTATTTTTAACAAATCTGCTTATTCCTGAATGCTGGTGGGAGGGCAATCTTAGCACAGCAATCAACCAATTGTTGATTCCACTCTCTGAAGTAAACACATGCACACGTTTTGCACATCAGATTCTCCTTTTTTAAAATAAACAATATTTTGATCATGTTGGAAAATGTCTTGGTTCCCTCCAGGCAATTCCACAAATGCTGGGTATCTTTAGACTCCTTAGCATATACTAAAAAGGGCCCAAATTTGGCCTGCTTATCGCCTGTGGGGAACATTTTATGATGGTTTAAACTGTATTAAGTTTAAATATCAAAAAAGAAATTTGGGGTAGCCTCTGGACTTAAGGGGCTAGTATAGGGTCTTGAAGAACGTTCTGTCTTACTGGTCCTACCTCTAAATCATTCGAATTGTAATAACTTTGGCTCTGTCCATACTGTGCTACACAAATTAAATAATCATGTCCTGCCAGCAACCTTAATCAAACACCTGCAGATGATCTAGAACACACTGGCTCATTTTCTACTAGAAATTTGTTCCAAAAGTCAAGTTCCTCCAGATCTCTACTCATTAATCTGATTACCTGTTACTAACTGGGTCAAGGATAAGGCATGATGCAATGAGCATCGAGCCTTCCACTTGTCAAGGATGCAAAATGAAATCATCGTCTCCTGCACTGGACTAAATTCATTTCTAGTTGGGCAGAGTGGTATTCCTGGGTGAACTACCACTCTGCCCACTTATAACTGGTCTGATGCTCCCACACATAGATCACTGGACTCTATTTTATCAGCCTCAAAATCTAGCTGGTAAAATCGCAAGAAGCTTAGGCTGCAAGTACAACCTGACCTTTAACCCTGGCTCTTGTCCAACTCAAATGGGTGAAGCACAAAATGTCCCCTCCCCCTGGAAGCTTACTGCCTCTACTGTGTCCTGGTGTACTCCCAACTACTGTCTAATTCTATTCATCCTGTCCCCCCTCTTCCATTTATCACCTGCACAGAGGAGGTGGTAAATGGAATCATATTTGACCCTGGCAATTGGACATTACATGTGGGTTTGGACCCAGTAAATTGAGGCCCACTTATTATTCCGGATTCCCAGGACAAATTCTCATGAAGAGTGATTTATGTGCAGTGGTACCAGTCAAAAACATTATTTCACACACTATTCCCACACATACATCTGGCTACCTTATAATCAGGGTCTTTATTTATCCTTTTGTTAATCTGGTGAGATAAACCACTCCAACAATTTTTTGGGAGAATGTGGAAAGCATTAATCAGACCTCCCAGGATTTCACGATTTTGCGATTTGCAATAAAATCGCAAAATCGTCAGTCTGTAAAAAAAGCAGCGCTTTTTACAAAAGTGCCCATGAAATAAAAAGGAATGGGGACCCTCTCTTGTATTAGTCCAGTAGCTTGCCAATGGGCCAATAGAAGCAGGGTCCTCATAGCAGGTAGGCAAGGTGATGTTTAATTACTCCTTACCTTCCCTGTTGTTTATTCCTTAGTTGTCCCAGTCGTGGCCTCCTGGGGAATTTCATTGTTTTTGTTTTGGGGCTCGCCGCACACAGGGCACACAGTGTGCCTAGGGTGACATTATTTATTTAATGTTTTGGGCTATCCGCGTGCCCCATGTGCGGCGGGCCATGGGGTAAATGTACTTTTTTGTAATAATTTGGGCCCGCCGCATACCGCATGTGCGGCGGGCCCAGTGGGGCATTTCATTTTCTGTAATTTGGGCCCGCCACACATGGGGCATGCAGTGGGCCCAGAGTAGCATTCTTTTTTTAAAATGTTTTTGGCGTGCTCTGTGTGCGGGGGGGCCAGGAGGGCAATTCATTTTCTTTAATTTGGGCCCGCCGCACATGGGGCACGCTGCGGGCCCAGGGTGGCATTCTTTTTTTGTTGTTTTCAGCCCACCGCGTGCCCCAATTGTGGCAGACCCAGGAGGGGATTTAATTTTCTTTAATTTGGGCCCGCTGCACATGGGGCTCATGGCGGGTCCAGGGTGTTTTTTCTTTTTTAATGTTTTTGGCCCACCCCATGTGCACAGGCCCAGGGGGGCACTTCATTTTCATTAATTTTGCCACACATGGGGGCACATTGCGGGCCCAGGGTGGCATTCCTTTTTTGAATGTTTTAGGCCCATTGCGTGCCCCATGTGTCACAGACCCAGGGGGATGGGCTGGCCTTTTGTATGGGTGAGTCTGGCTCAGGCCCAGGGCACCAGTTTTCTGAGGGGCACATGGTAGCTGTGTGCATTAAGGTTATGCTAACAGCAGCAAGGCCATTCTCATCTTGCTCCTTGTCCTTGTCCCTGCCTGTTCATTTCTGTCTGATTTGCCAGCTTGAAGTGGTTTTAGTCCTTCATTATCATATAACAGGAGATGTTTTTAACGCCTCTTTAGCCCCCTCCTTGCCCACCCTTCACCCTCTGACCCCTGCTGGCACACATCAACAAAACCATCCTCTGTTTGAGGCAGCCCAGCTATCAGTGTTTTAGGTGAGCTGGGGGAGGTCCAGGGACGTTTGTGATCAGGAGCCAATCCATGGTCATCGAGGCACCCACAAGTGAACACAAAAGGGACCCCCTGCTGCCTCATTTAATTCACCACCATCAGCAAGGGCGCCAAATTTCCAGGGCACGATCTTACCAAAAGCCGGCTTGTCAGGGCGGTATTTCATTTTGTTTAATTTGGGCCAACTGAACACAGGGCGGGCCCAGGGAGGCATTATTTTTTTTAAATATTTGCAAAATAGAGTGCTGCAAAAATGTTGCAAAATGACCATTTATGTGCTGCAAAATTTCCATATTTGTGCCGTGAAATTTGCTTATCCATGCCACAATATCCTGGGGGGTCTTCTTAATAAGCAAATTTATGGTCTCCAAAACAGACTTTACACTCAAGAAAAAATTAGACCAACATGCCTCTGCCACAGAGAAATTTACTACAGTATAGTATAGTACATTCAGAATTTATTTCTGCAACTAAAGTCAACTGAGGAGTGCAAATAAATGTTTTTGCTGGGGGAAAATTGCAATGCAGAATCAAAGAACTGGGACCAGGCTACACTAGTGCAATTTGAGTCTTAGAAAGGTTTGTCCATAATCACAAAAATGCATTTATCTCAGAATAATTCCAATTTTATAAATTGGTAAACAGTGACATTGTTTTCAGAAATAAAATGCATTCATATGTTTGCATAATTATCCATAATGATGGGGAATTAATACAAAATATAATTTTTAAAGATTTGTGCAATTACAAGTATGACACAACTTACAACTTATTAAAACTGAGGCCCAGATTTACCAATATTTAATACAATATGGTGCAGCATCCAAAGTTGCTGTGCTGTGTTTCATTATAGGGAGAGAGAAAAAATGCACTATATCTACTATGATGTGGCACATTTATTCCCCCCTCACTGCTAGCGCACTTTTAGCTGCCATGCACCTATACACACACCTTTGCTCCATAGTGCAAGGGTGTGTGTGTTCTCAAAGCATATGTTTTGTACTGGAAGGGTACCCTTTCAGTACGTAAACTTTACTTTCTTATATTTCCCACTTTGTATGTATACTGTACAATGTAGCACACATACAAAGAGAGAAAAATAAGGAGAACTGCCTTGAGGAAGCATAAGGTTTTGGTGCAAATTCCTAAGTAGATGAGTATTTGCATCAAAACCCATAGGTGAGTGCATGGGGATGCCCATATATCTCCCATGGAATTGTTATTGTTATTGTTATATGCATTTGTAGCACGCTCGGCTACTCCAGAGAGTGTCCCGGCGCGAAACCTGAGAGGATCATAAATCAGAGCTTAAAACAGGAAGGTTTTCAACTGTTTATTGAAAGTACGGGAATCTTGAATACTGCGAATAGCCAAGGACAGTGCATTACAACCTAGGGCCACTTTTCGAACAAGGGAGCAACCACCAAGCCTTTGCCGAAAGAAGCATGGAATCTGGACCAATAATTGAGAGGAGGAGCGCAACCAGTGCTTAATTTGTGCCGGTGCTTTCCGGTGCTTAGCACCGGCACTTATTTCCCAGGGCCGGGTCTACAGTTAGTTGAGTCCACATGCATGATAAATCATACTTTTATTGGCGGCGCGCTGCTCTGAGTAGCTGCCACTGTTCCAGTCACCCCCCAATCTCCATGAAGAGCTGATATCAGACATGAATGCGTGCACAGAAAACATTTCATACTGGATACAGCTGCTCAGCCGCCCACCTAAATATAAGCCACACACAGAACATTATCGCCAGAAACTGAAACTGGTGTGTCCCTGCCTCAGCGTAGGTAACCAACACCGTCACAAACCATTTCAATTTTTCAGTCATTCATTGGTAGCTCGCTAGTATAGTGCACTACCAATAAACGATTGCAAAATATATTAGTAGCCTGGCCCCGTTCCTCCTTGTCGAATCATCAAGTTTGTGGCCCAAATCGGACCAATGAGAAGTATTTTCACCCAGGCCCGCCCAGCATACTGGGCACCTGCCGCCTTAATCATTATATGAAGACGGAGGCAATCAGCGTGTCGTGTTGCAGGCCTCCTCCCTCGCACATTAGTTAAAACTAACAAGCATTTGAATGCAACAGGTCTCGCATTTACGTGAGTTTGAGCTGTTGGCATTGTAAATGACAATGCCTTTTATTTATGTTTTGGTTTTGGAACATAAATAAAACACATTGTCATTTATAATGCCAATAGCTTAAACTCGAGTAAATGCGAGACCTATTGCATTGCAAATGCTTGTTTACAGTGTGTATATAAAGCGCTCTGATACTTTCGGGTCAAGCTAGCGCTATATAAAACTTTTAAAATAAAAATAAAATAAATAAATGGTGAAAAGGAAAGTGGTGGTGAAACCTGGGGATTTGCAGTGTTTAAAGGCAGCCACTGATGCACTCAATATGTACAGCTGTGTCAAAAACTAACGCTCGCTGCGGGAGTCAGAGGGCTCAGCCAAGCGCGGAAAGCACTGAGGACACGGGAGGGTGGAGGGGCAGAGGGAGGGAGCCTGGCAGAGAGGGCGAGCAGACTGGGAGTGGGAGAGAGATGCCAGTGTCCATAGGGGACGGACAAAAGTCATTAAGGATTTAGGTGAGGTCTGGAGACAAGAGAGGCCTGGAGAGAGAGAGAGGGTGGGGAGAGAACATGCTGGCAGGGGGAAGAAGCGGATATAAAGGCACTAGTAAGGAAGGGGAGGCGTCGGCGGGGGAAGCAGATGCTCAGAGAGGCATACAGGGCATAGTAGAGGCAGCGGTCACAGCAAGAGGTACAAGAGGCCCGAAAAGGAAGGTGACGTAACGGCCAGGACTGCCGACTGTGGCGCTGGGGAACCAGATTCGAGTCTGGGCGTCCTCTGCTCAACATCCTGTGATTCCAAGCAAATTACTTAATCTCCCCCTTTCTACCAAAGAATGAATGTGTCCTTGTGTAACATAACTGATGATCATGTGCAAAAACAAGAAAAGAAAGGAGGCGGAAACATCATCAGGCGGTAGAACGGAAATGCTGAATCAGAAGAAAAGTTGGAAGCAGTGTACCGAGAAAGGAAACAACCAGGTGTAGTGGATAACAAGGAAATATGGATTGATTATGCAGAGGGAAGAGTAGGTTACTGGGTGCAGTGAAGGAGAGTAGGTAACGGGGTGCAGTGAAGGATCGAGGAAATGTTGGGGTGTAGAGAAACGTATGGGTACCATTTTAAAAGGCACGTACAGTGTATGAAGACTGAGGTGGTGAACTTGCATGTAAAAGGAGGACACACAATGTGCAGCGGAAGGGTGGGTGGAGTGTGTATGGAAAAAAGACGCCAGGATCAGGGGGCAGGGTAGGGTGCAGAGGGAGGGTCCACTCATTGTGCAGCTGTGGCAGAGTGAGACTGAGAGTTGTGCTGCGCAGGGAGTGAAGAGGAGTGGGTGTGAAGAGCGCACGATGGGGGGCAGTGCAAATGGAGGGGCGGTGTTTCAGGGAGGTAGGGGCACAATGGGCCAGTCACGCAGGCTGCCAAATGCTGCGCGCGCCTGTGTGAAAGTGATCACGATCGCGATCACACATCAAAGTGGCCGTGCGGCCGCGAAAGTGAAAGCAAACGAGTGCTTTCAGGCCTCCAAATGGTGCGCGCGCCCGGCCGACGCACATGCACTGTATTTGGAGGCCTGAAAAGCCACTGTTTGCACTGCCAAAACTCGCTTACTATAAGTCTCGCCAGAGCAGCGCTAAAGCGCTGTCTCAGGCGAGACCTAAAAAGGCTGTTCCGCAGTGCCAGTAAGTAAGCCCTTTCACCAGTATTATATTTTTCTGCAATGTAAGCTTTTAAATGTATTGTTATGCTGAATGACGTTTTATAGTGTGGGGACCGTGGTTGCAGCTCTTCTTCCACTGCTGCTGGCTTTTAACTTTTGCAGCGAAATCTTGTTTTAAAGTTAAAAGCCAGCAGCAGTGACGGAAGAACAGCAGCTGTGGCCCCACACGATAAAACGTTATTTACCAAAATAGGCAATATGAATGCTTTGTAGACACATAACACTGAACACTAGTACAAAGCTGATGGCAGAAATACAAAAATATCTGAACCCTGCCACTCAACAAAAAATTGCCTTGAGTGTCACGTTCAGGTAATCTTGTTTTTCTCTAATCACCTGTGTGCCAGTGTTCAGTGTTATATGTGTCTACAAAGCATTCAAGTGCCTGATTATGCTAAATACCAGTTTATAGTATGTGGGGCTCAGGGCTGCAGCTCTTCCTCCACTTCTGCTGGATTTTAACTTTCGCGGCGAAATAAATCTTTTTTTAAAGTTAAAAACCGATAGCAGTGGGGAAAGAACTGCCGCTGTGAGCCCCACACACCATACAACGTTATTTAGCATACTAAGCCATTTGAATGCTTTGTAGACAGATATAACAATGAACACTGGCACACAGCTGATGGAAGAAAAGCAAGATTACCTGAACGTGTCACTCGAGTGGCACATTCAGGTAGACTTGGTTTTCTTGTTATTCTGCCATCAGCTGTGTACTAGTGTGCAGTGTTATATTTATCTGCAAAGCATAGAAATGGCTCATTATGTTAAATAACTTTTTATAGAGTGGACCCACGGATGCAGTTATTCCTTCACTGCTGCTGGCTTTTAAGTTAAAAAAAAGATGTATTTTGCCATCAGTGGCCCATTCAAGTAGTCCTGTTTTCTGTCATCAGCACACATGCTGGCAATTGTATAAAGTAAAGCTAGAAGTCCTACAACGCATTGAGTTATGCTAGTTCTTCAAAGCCTTGTACTGGCAAAAGGTACCACACATTATGGGTCCAAATGGCCGCTATTCAGGACAGCTCACCAACCGTGCCGTACCATAATGCTGCTACATAGATTACACAGGCAGTCGTCACTGGAGTTTCACCTTCCTGCAGAGCAGGCTCAAATCCATTGGTGTGCTTAACTGAGTGTGCTGTAGTGGTTTTGGAAGTGGTGAGCTGCCAACTGGTAGTGTCTTGTGCAACTGCTTCCTCTGCCAGTCGTTAATTGTTAGCCAAGACCACTTTGGAATCAGGGAAATAGGCAGGTGGAGCCAGTGGAGGAAGTGGGTGGAGCCAGGAGAGGAAGTTGGTGCAGCCAGGAGAGGAAGTGGGTGGATCCTGGGACATGGGTGTGGCCTCCTACAAAAATTTGAGCACCTGCACTTAATATTTTACAAATTAAGCACTGAGCGCAACTGTCTCATCTGCACATAAAAACAGAACCTCTTTTGCAGGTAGCTAGGCCCCCGGCCATAAAGGGCATTATGGGCAATCGACAAGACCTTAAATTTGATCCGCACCTCCATAGGGAGCCAATGCAGGGCGCGCAGATGGAGGCGCACGCTACTCCACCTGTGGAGATCCAGTAGGAGGCGGGCCACCGAATTCTGCACCACCTGGAGCTTATTCAACACATAGCTGGGGGTCCCTACATACAGGGCATTAGCGTAGTCCAGGCGAGACAAAATCAAAGCCCGAACCACGGTTTCCCTAGCTGCCATTGGGAGAAGAGGGAGGAACTTCCTCAAAGATTTTAAAATCCCAAAGCAGGACCCCGCCAGCTTCTTGATCTGGGTGGCAAAAGTTAAGTTTTCCTCAAACCATACGCCTAGGTTTTTAGCAGCGGCACCCAACACGCACGGCAGAGGAAACCCTGAGGGCCATAATAGCTCTCTGAATTTGGAAGGAAATTTGCTATACAGAAGTATTTCGGATTTCTCTTCATTGCATTTCAGCTGGGCCCGAGCCAGCCAGCGAAAGAGAGTAGGCAGTGTTAGGCAGAGGAAACCTCAGCATCGACACCCTCCCAGGTAAATAACAGCTGAGTGTCGTCCGCATAGGCAATCACCTTAGCCCCAAGCTCCTCCGCTAGATATATCAGCAGGGTAACATAAATGTTAGAGGTGGGGGCTAAGGGAAGAGCCCTGCGGGACACCAGTAGCTACTGGTTGGGGAGAAGAGGCGCAAGGTGCAAACCAAACCTGCTGTGACCGGTCCACCAGAAAGGAGATAAGCCAGCTTAAGGCCGAACCAGCAATACCAATCTCCGAAAGGCGAGCAGGAAGTAGGGAGTAAGGCACCGTATTGAACGCCACCAAGAGGTCCAGCATAATCAAAGCTGCCCTCCTGCCGGCATCCAGACACTCCCGGATTGCCTCTGACACCTCCACCAGTGCAGACTCTGTACTATAGGTGGCTCGAAAGCCTAACTGCGCTGGGTGCAGCCAGCCAGCGCCTTCCACATAGTCTGTGAGTTGTCTTGTGACTACCTTTTCACACACTTTGGTCAAACTAGGCAGAAGGGAGATAATTTCCAGGGGACAAGGCATCTAGTGAGGGCTTTGTTAAAAGGGGGAGAATCTTAGCATATTTCCAGGTGACCGGCACCCGGCCCTCCCACAGGGACATATTGACAATATTGTTGACAACTGTATTAATAGTGTCAGTGGATAGGGCTAAAAGCCTAGCTGAGCACGGATCAGTGGGCGAGCCCGATTTCAGACCCTTAAGAATTTTAAGGGTACATGACAACTCTGCTGGGGAGAAAGCCTGTAATTTATGAATAGGGCCAGGTGGGGAGACAGGGGAAATAGAGAGAGCTAAAGGTCCCATGGAGCCGACAGAAAAAGCCACCTGGATGGTCTGGATCTTGTCCCGAAAGAACTTAGCAAGAACATTACACCAGGTCTCAGACAAGGGCAGCGAATAGACCTGGGCACAGGGAGCCACAAAACTTTGCACTATTGAAAAAATGTATTTTGTGTTATTATTCGCCTGGTCAATGCGGGCAGAAAAATATTGTCTTTTTGCTCCCGCAATCGCCCTCTAATAGCATTTTTGTTTGGTTCTGAGAGCAAGTTTCGGCTGCAGGCAATAGTTATTGGAACAACACAGCCTCTCCAATACCTTACAATCATGTTTCAATGAGTGGAGCTCAGAAGAGAACCAGGGTTTGGAGGGGGACTCTCTAGCCAGTCTAAGAGCGCGTGAATGCAAGAGCGCAGTCACAGAATTGGAAATCCACTCCGTAAACCCCGTCAAGTTCCCTTCCAGGTCCTGCGAGCAAATGTGCCGAGAGGAAACCAAAGCGCTAAACTGCAGAGGGTCAATTTTACGAAAAACTGGTGGAATGTTGGACCGCATTAGCAAAATCTGCTGCGGGACTTCCCAGGAAAAAGCAGACGAGAAAATGGTCCGACCAAGAGACTGGAAGAGGCTGGTCCACCTGAATGGGGAAGTTGGAGCAGATGGGGTCTAATATATGACCACCTTCATGCGTGGCGTAACAAACCCAATGTGAAAGTTGGGCTAGATTAAGCAAATCCTGAAAGTCCATAGAGTCCCTGGTCTCTGCCTGATCAAGATGGAGATTAAAATCCCCTAAAACCAGGTAATGCGAAACCTTGAGGTAAATTACCACAAAATAGTGAATAAAGCAACTTTGTGTTACTTTGAGATACTTTACAACACAATTCTGGCTTGTAAATCCCTCCCCAAAACATTGCACTGGGTTTCCATCACAAAAGTGATGCAAAGTATTAGTAAATCTGGATCTGAATGGCTAAGGGTTTTTTCTTTTGTTTCCACCTAGGAAAGACTCACAAATGTACTGCCAGCCAGGGACAGAAGTGAGCGTTTTTCCCAGGATGGAATGGAGATGGAACACGATAACAATTTGGGGCTCTTTACGACGTCGGGTAGAAAGCCTCCGCCCAACACCAACTTGGATTCGGGACCGGCCGCCTTGCGGTCAGCAGTTCCGACCACCAGATTACGATGCGACTGAATACTGTTCGGTTGGATTGCAATTGTTTCCTATGGGAGCTCGTGTTCCACCCGACAAACGGCCGTAACACAGGCTCCTTTGGGGAAATGGGGTTTTGAGGAAAACAGTGCACCCTGTTGCAGGCACATGTGCAAGAAAAGGTACAGAGTTCCTCTAAAGAAGACAAGAAAAGGAAGGATGTACTGTCATGTGTCAAAGGTATCAGATGGGCCTGGCCGTAAGAACAGCAGGTCGAAAGAAGGGGAGAGTCCCATGTTGGAACTAGGGCTCTCACACACCCAGCAAGCTAGGTGTCATGCTTCATCATTTGAGCCTGCCCCTCGTCAGGTCGGCGCTACAATACCTGATGGGCACCCAATATTGGGGCTCTTTGGCGGGGATCTTTTGTTCCTGCCGATGGGTGCAGTGGGGGTAAGGGGCCCTAGTGTGTGTAGATGTGAGTAATAGGTGAAGTGAATATAAAATAGGTTCTGTTTGTCCACAAAGACACTTTTATTATAGTGGTAAACAGCCTAAATAAAAAGTGGTTGAGGTGGGTATTGAAACTAGAAATAATGAAACTAGTTGTGAATGCCCTACTCTCAGTGAGATCTACATGTTTCGTGCCATAGTAGCCATAACAGTCAGGGCACTTCCTCAGGATCAGTGGTGAAACTATCTACAATACGTGGGTATGTGGAGAATCTACATACCTAACAGGCTTGGCAAGATAACCTAAACTGCTAACAAGGAGGTCTTGAAACAGTTGCCTGCGGATGAAAAAGGACTTCAATTGGGGTCCAGCGTGTTGAAAGGCTAATGCTCGTGAACCTACCCCTGCCGCCGGAAACGACATGGTGTCTGCCTCACAGTGCAGGGTTTTACAGGGGGTACCTTGGGTACCCCTTTGGCCACAAACCGTGGGCCGCGTGGCCTAGGGGACACTGCAGGAGCCCCAAAGTCACTTTCCAACAGCCTTTTCGTATCAGACAGGCCAGCGCGGAAAGGCTGTTGGAAAGCAATATTGTAACCTCAAGGGCGGAAAAGCTGTCCATAGGGGTGTGCGATGTGGTTCCAACAGACACAAATACTCTACGAGTCGCTCGGAACCGATTCGGAATGACCACACGGTTTACATTCCAACAGCGAACATCATAATCACAGTCCTGCCAAGTTTCACGCATCGGGTGTTAGACTAACACATTTCAGTGTGGTGATCCGCATCACCACTGAAATGCATTGTCATGCACAGTGCATTGTCCCAGCTGTCACAGAAGCACTACAAAATAGTATGTCTGTGGCAGCTGGCAGCGCGCGCTTGTGGCCTGTGCAGGCTGCTCCCACACGCTTGGGGTGCTCCCAGCGGCAAAGCAGGCTCCGGGTGCCACTACAATGTATCTTAGAGATTCCGGCATTGCCGCGGGACATCGTCTGAGTCAGACAGACTGACATAATGGCCCAGCCAGAGCCCAAAAGCTACTTTCGATATAGCCGTTGCCCAGTCAATTCACATGTTACAACTTGGGCATGGCGCAAAAGGGGGGGGGCGTGGGGACGTAAGGGCACGTACTGCTGGCAGGGCGCGGGGAGTTACATTTTGTAAGGAACTTGGAGGTAGAGGCTGGCTGCAGAGCTCACTGGTTTGCGGGCGGCACCGGAATCATGGTGCTCGGCTGGCTGGCAGCACTACTGATCGCACCTGCTGCCGGGGCGTCTGTTGCTGTGGGGCTAAATTATCTATGACTGCCCCCTGCCAGCAAATAATTATTTCCGAGTCGGAGTCCAGGCCGGTCGAGGGAGAGTGCTGGAGTCTGTGACGGGAGCGGGAGGTACAGGCAGAGTGAGGCTGCTTCTCTTCACATCTGTCCAGCTCTTTGCAGGACTAATGGGCGCTTTTTCTGTCATCGAACACACAAACTTGAGCCTTAAAAAAACCGAGTAAAGTGGAGACAACAGCCTCAGAGAGAAGCAAAGAGCAGGACGAGCTGGGTGAGTCTGCCCCCTCCCCGTCTCCACTCACAGAGCTACCGGGAGCATGTGTGCTGACCTCATTATACCCCGTTTAATTGGTAGATATGATTTTTTTTATGAAAAGGCCTATTTGTTTAACAATAAGCCGATTGCTGGCTCAGGCCTCCTTCTGCATTTTCGAACACGTGCTACTGTGGAGCTTCTACTTTTAGGGGTCGGATTTAACGGTGTCTTTTTACTTCCGCTATTCAAATGGTCGTGTTGCTGTAGATGGGTGTTTTTGGAGGGGGCACACGTGGGCCTGCGAGTGTCACTACTTTATTATTGTCTGTCTAGGTCTGCAGAAACCAGATAATTAACACTAATTCACACTTCCCAGCGAGGAGAGATCACACTGCAGTGATTCTCTGTCCATTTCGGCCAGACTGGGACAGGCACCAAAGTAAAAGTGCCCCACTAAGTGACCAGAACCATGCTTCCAAATTGTGCCTGGTGTCACTCATACACGTCATACAAGTGTTTTGCAAGGAATAGAAAACATAATGAATTTGAGCATTGCAATGTTTGTTTTAATAACAGGCAAATCAACAGTAAAATCCGTCACAGCAGACCACAAAACAGGCCACAAATATACAAAAAAACAGCGCACACACTGACCTGGCAGACCAGGCCTTCAGCACTGGCTAACTGCCCCTGTTGGCCAGACCGACCTTGGCTCAGACCCATCTTTCAATTACTGCATGCTTCTGCAGCCCGTGACCAGGGGCGGCTGGTGACATTTGAAAGTGGTGAGGCGTAAAATGATTGGTATACTGCACCGTTGCGAGCGAGCCCGAACCACCATAAGGGGGTTCGGCGGGGTTCTCCCCCCGAGAAAATTTTGAAAAAGAGATGAAAAATGGTGCATTTTCAAGAAAATTTGAGAAAGCAGGAAGGTTAATAAAGCAATTGTGAAAGTGCAGGTATAACATTAATAAAGAGATGTCATATAACATAGGTAGCTGCTTATTCAGTATAACCACAGAGCTTCATAACAGACTTCGAGATACAATTCATTTCTGAGTGGCAAATAACGTAACATTCCAACACCTGTTTGTAATTAGGAGTATTTAAACATGTGCGGACGGTGCGTTTTTCAAAACTATATGGAACCACGGAAGGAGACTTAGCAAGGTATGTGGAAAGACAGATTGTCTGAACTCGCCATTGTCTTTTCGGGTTGATTGAGATTGTTACCGTGGGTTTGTTTAGATAACGGCAATCAATCAATTTGTTAAGCGTACAATTCACCGCTCGAAAAATATCCTGTTTATGCCCAAATACGACAGTTTGTTACCGTACAAACTGTCGTATTTGGGCATAAACAGGATATTTTTCGAGCGGTGTTACTTGGCCCAATAACACCTCTAATCGCTCCCTTATCTTAAGCTTGACAACATCACCTATAGACGTTCCCGTATTTTAGCTCGCTTGATAACGCTGAGAGTAAGGTGATTGCGAGCTCTGATTAGGAGCCAGAGATGCCAGGCTGAAAGACAGGAGGTAAGCCAGCGCCCCATTTTGGAAATGTCAGCAGCTCGCGAGTCGCGACTCGGCTCAGGAGAGGAAATTATTAATTTTTGTATTAATTTCACTTAAAAGGTGAGCCGACTTGGCTCACCTTTTAAGTGAAATTAATCATCAGGAACACTTCTGCACGAGGCTCCCAAACGAACCGAAACCATGGTATACCGCCAAAGGTTTATTAAGCAGCGCATGAACACCCTCTCTCGCAATCATTGAATAATTCCACCATTTAAGAATCCAAAATATATGTCTTCAATATTATGATTTTTTGCCTGATAATGGACTTGGTACAACGTTGCGCATGATTTTGAAACAGCCGTCATAATAGGAACGTCCGTGAATGTCATTTGATAGTTTAATAGTTTTGCCCTTTTTCTGTGTTTTGGTCAGCTGGATTTAGTTTATTATTTTTTTTTGCTGCAGATTTATATAGCGTGTACTCGACACGAAGAGCACCGGTTACACAAGGATACATTAATTTATTCTTTTTTGGTAGGCGCTGGGAAATTAAGTGATTTGCCCAGAATGACAGGATGCTGAGCCGACATCGAGGGTCGAATCCGGTTCCCCAGGTCCAAAGTCGGCAGCTCGCAGTTTCACTGCATTTTGAGGATATTGATTTTTTTTTCTCAAAGTAACACATGAGAATTGCTTTGTGTTGCTTAATTCTGCGAATTAACGCACAGGTTTGCGTGGAATGAGGCGTGAATCTGACCATAATGCTCTTTTACGTAAATCTCGGCAGTTTATGAAGGGCAAATGTCACCTCAGTTTCATAGAAGCTGGGCAGCAAATAAGCGAAGTGGGGAAAATCTCATCATGAAAGTGTTCGTGGTATATTTTCTGATTTGTCGATACATTAAACACATTTATCATTCAAGATAATATCTCCGAAGGGCACAAGTCATGCAACAAAAAAAGATATTTTCCAAGTGCCGCAATCTCATACTCTCAGGGAGCTTGACTATTCTATTATTTAAATAATAGGAGTGCACTGCAGCCGCCGCGGCAACTGGGGGCCCTTACCTTACCGCACAAAATTTTGCAGAGTGCAGAGTAGACTAAGTTAAGTTCACACTTCGATTCGAATCGAATGAATGAATCGACAGAAAAGTAGTAGGCCTGTGGCTGCACCGCACGAGGTCTCGTGGTCACAGCAGTCAGTCGTGTCGACTCCTCGTGGCACTGAGTAACGACGCGGTGACCGTGACGGAGCCTGCGCAAGCTCTGGTCACGTCACGAATCTATGCCGGCCAATCACAGTGCGGCAGAGGGGCAGGGCCACCCCACCCACGTGCGGCACCCAATGCGGCAAATGCCTGCCCTCAGGCTCAGGCTGCGCGGTGTCTCTGCCAATCCAGACGCTGCATTAGCAGCGCCAGGATTGGATTGGTTAGAGCACTGATGACGGCTCGCCCATTAGGAGACCGGGAGCTGCTGCATGAAGCAACCCACGGCTCCGACTCCCCCCCAATCGCTTCCCTGGCTTGAGTGGCTACCTATTGGCCAATGCGATCATAACTTGGGTAGTGCGCATGTTCGGGATGGTCATATCTCAAAATCGAGCATGCGCACTTACCCGCAGTAGTATTGCAGCAGCTACCTCTGCTGTCACTCAGCTCCCCACCCGCCCCCTTCAGCGCCGCGATTGAATCCGCGACCGTGAACGCATAATGCGCAGCGCGCGGACTCTCGAGCATTTCTCTTTTGATTGAGTTGACTTTGAGTTGACTTGTCTGATGATTCTGTGCTCATCATTGTGCTGGCTGGCTGGGTTAGTGGGGCATCGCCCCACCGCCCCAATGGACGCACCGCCACTGCCCGTGACCCTCCTTCCTAGCCTGGCCAAAGCACACAGCTCAAGCAATAAATGAGAAAAGCTTTCTTTTACATTAATTTCATAAAAGTTGTGATTGATTAATACAATCTCTAAATGTTGTCCTTATTGGCGCAGTGGTGGATAGTGACCTCTGTATTCTACTGCTCCAATGTTCCATCTGAGACTCATAGCACTTGAATATGCACATTGCAAGTCTGACACAGGTAAAAATTGGAGCCTTGCAAGGTCTGAGACAGAGGTGTGCATGGTTGAGAGGGGCAAGAGCACAGGCCATTTTTGCGTCTTTATTGCTTGATTTTGCTCGCGAGAGAGTGTCATTCATAGTCGTTGAATGTCACTCATAATTACACTGAAATTATAAAAATGTCACACTTGAGCAATCTGAAACTTTAGCAGCTATGTAATCGGTCGATCGGAATGTAAAACACCACAAGGAAATTCCGACTGTCGAGACGAGGCATTCCGCTCGACATCTTAATGAGCTCCTAAATGTGCCTGTAAAGTGAAAGGGTTTTTCCATAAGAAAACGTATTTTCCCCAAAAATGTAAAAAGTTAGGTGCATTTGTTTCATAATAACATTTTCAGAAACGTCCACCAGGTGGTAATTCTCCATGTATAAATAAATAAAAAAATACATTTCCATGAATCATTGTGAATCTTCCAATCGTCATAGGTGGCCATGTCCAGAGTAGTCTGAATGCCTGTTTTCCTTGCTGCATCTACACCCCTGATCCTCAATAAAGTGAGAGCACATCATGTCAGAGGCAGTCTCTCCAACAATTGCCCAGTGTCTGTGTTCCTCATAGATAGATAGCCTCCCATTCTAGCCCGACGTATGACGGGGATGGCGGGAGTGGCCATTCTGCCACTCAGGCATTTTCCCAGTGAGCTGCAGGCTAGGGGGCTGCTTTCAGAGATGGATGGTTTATGTTGACCCAACCACATGGCCTCATTCAAGCTGTGACCTCCTGCTGCAGGGCCGGTTGAACATTTTGTCTGAGTTGATTTTGTTTTCTAGTCCTGCCCTGGCCTTTTCTCATGGTTTTTTCTACCTGTTGCTGAAGGGAAGCACAGTTATTAAGGATATAATATGATATAGCATTGGGAGTCATTGCAAAAACTAACTAGGCACACAGAGGCACTGACTTCGCTTAATTCTTTTAGTAGTTACATCCATTGGCTTAACTGCATTCTTGTTCTATTGTGACCCGTGGTTGGCCTTGCCATCTAACTGGAGCGGGCGGGAATAGGGGGCAGGAAATCTGCTTGTATGGTCATCGCCAGTCTACCAGAAATGTACACAAACTAACATAAAAAATGCGGTATTTCAAATGAAAATAACGACAATATTTTTTTTATAAAAAAAGGCATGAAAACGATTGTGTAAATCGTGTTGTTTGTATTTTGCACGTCATTCCTGGCCAAACATTGAACAGAAAACATCTGTTGGCTTCTGCAACATGTGGACTCACATCCATTAGAAACATGCCCGAACAAGCCCGGTGTAAACCGCCCACATGAACGGCCTGGGCCCGTATAAATTACATTCAGAGTCTCTGACTAATCAGCAATGATGCTCCGCGAGCCATCTTAAAGGGAAAGTCCCTCAATATCACGGAGGTGGCCATTTTAATGAGTTTAGTATTTGTGCACTGTAAATCATTTTATATAATTTACATTCATACGTAGGGTGTTTACACATTTATATGAATGTTAAGCGCCAGAACTTGTTAAAGATGTTGTACACAGGTCTTCACATATTTCTATAAAATCAACTTTTGCTTTCAGTGCTATTGTTGTATTGTAAGGCGCTAATCGACAATCGATTTTTGTGTGGGGAAATATGTCACTAGGAATGAACTATTCCCACTTCGCTCTGTTCCTTGAGGTGCGCCTTTATCACAACAACTACCTCGCATGCATTATTTCCACACCCCATGAGTATTTTTTTTTCATGAAGTAAACTCCTCCCGTGCACTCTTTATGAGTGGAACCATACCTAAGTCTTCAAACTCCCCCAATCGACCACCTCACTCTTTTCAATTGGTTAGAACAGGTGGGAGGGGTCTCCCACTCCCCCACTTATGGGGTTCAAGTCATTTCACCATAGTAGAGTCATCTAGGTCCATAGAGATGGGGTAACAGCTCATCTGGAGGAAGCTTGCAGTGGAGTACCTCAAGGTTTGCCACGACTCCCCTTTGCTTTTTAACGTGCGCATGAAACCAGCTGATGTACTGGTGACAAGGGCAGTGGGTTTAAAAAATAGGTGATGTCACTGAGCTGGTGCTTACATGTATGCCGCGATTAAGGTGCCACAGAAAGGTTAAAGGTATTCATAGGATGTGATAAACATGGGCACCACTGGGTGAGGTATTTACGGGGTCAGCCAAATACATCCTTTTCCAAAGTTCACCAAGAAAAAGGGAGAATTTCTTTCCGCATTAAAACTTTTTTTGCAACAAATACTGCATGTATCAGAATTTACTGGGTATTTTTCTCCCAATAAATTTGTGCAGGTTTGACATTTCGTAATTTATCTGAGGAAAAAGTGAGGGTTGTAGTAATGACCAAAGCACTTATAATTCCAATATATGCAAAAGCAGGAATTAGCCCACATATCAGAATTTAACAGGGCACTTCCAATCAGGACCCAAGTCACAACTGTAAGAAAATATACCTTTTTGGCATGGCTTGACGGATGTGGTGGTATTTCGACTCATTGACGCATCAAAGCATTGTTAGCTGGTTTCTCACTGCATGTGTTACCCATTACACATGAAGAAAGACTGAAACGCTCGTCGCATTGACTATATAAGAGACAGACGCAGTATGTCTCTTTAATTCTTTTATTTTCTTATCCCTTTTTTCCTGCCTCGTACCCCTCCTCGTTCTCTTGTCTACTCCCCCCTTCTCGTTTCCTCCTCCCTTCTTCCTTTTGCCCGCCTCCCACTTCCCGTTCTTGGCTCACCCTGCATGGTCCTAGCACTGTGCTAAGGTACCATGCATGGCGACACTACATCTCCCCCCTTCTTAAAGTGTTCAGTACTCGCACTTGTTCACAGTTCTTCAATGAACCGATTGGGTCGCCGAATTGGTTCTCTTAGGCCGGCGCGGAGGGTGTGATTCTCTTAACTCTTTAGAACTTGACGAGGCCTCAAGGCTCTTGCAGTTGTTTGATTTTCGACATGAGTCGTCCGTATCATGTTCTGACTCCATCTGGGTGTTGATGGGTGGATTGCACTTCTTAAAGTGCAAAACGTTTCGTGTGATTCTTTTGTTTTCGGATGCACAGATGACCATGGTTCCTTTGTGGCTTGTTACACATAGGGGTTGGTCGCAGTATCTGTTGTCTGTTTTTGTGTTTTATTCTTGTCGGGCTAGCACCCAGTCTCCTTTCTGGATATCGGATGTTCTGGCATTACGGCAAGCATCTGCATATTCTTTCATTTTTGTTTTCTTAATCTTGTCCACTTCTGCTAGTGCGGCATGATCATGTTGTAGAAAGCTTGGATGCAAAGTGGTGTCCATGGCAGGTATTCCGGTACACGGTGACCTTCCCAGCATCAGGGTGGCTGGGCACTTATTTGTGGTACTATAGGGCGTGGTCCGATATGCTCGTAGTACTTCGTTCCGGGCAGGTTGAACGTCCCTCCTCATCAGTTTTGCTTCCTGTAGGGTCTTCTTTAGTGTGGCAATAAACCTCTCCACCATCCCATTTGCTTGAAGCCACATGGGGGTGATCTGCCGGTGTTTGAAGTTGAGGTGGCTTGCGAAGTCTGCAAAGTCATGTCCATTAAATGGAGGGTAATTGCCAGTTTTCACTACTTTGAGGATTCCCCATGTGACGAAGGTTCCGTCCAGTACTGGTATGATGGAGGTTGCTCTTGTGGATAATACTTGTTGCGCAATGGGGAATCTTGAGTATTCGTCCATTATGACAATAATGTACTTGCCGGATTTTAGAGGGCCAAAGAAATCAACGGCTATCTGTTGTCACATGCTGTCTGGGAGATCTAACATCTGTAGCGGGGGCGTGGTTCTTCTCGCCCTACCAGTTGACATTGAGGGCAGTCCCTAAGTGTAGCTTCGACCATTTGATCAAGTGAGGGGAACCAGATCCGTCCACTTAGAGCTTTTTTTGTTGCCACAACGCCTCTGTGCCCTTCATGCGCCAGGTTGACGACACCTTGTCATAGCTGTTGTTGTATGACAATCCGTTTGTCTCATATTAGTAATCCATGGTCACTGATTGTGAGTTCATCTTTGACGTGTCGGAAGGACACCAGATCATGTAGGTTGACCCCTTTGTCATTTGATGTTTCCTCCAGGTGTTTGTTTGAATGTGTTGCATTATGTTTTGAATTGTAGCATCATTGGCCATGGCTTCTGTTATCACTTCCACTGGGACGGCCAGTGGTCTTGCTTGATCAATTACAAAGTGAATGTATTCTTCGGCCAACGAGTGTCTTGTTTGTGATGTGGTTCTAGGGTGCCTTGAGATGTAGTCAGCTGGATTTTCCGCTTTCCCTGGCTTGTGAACAATAGTATATGTGTATTCTTGAAGGTGAATGCCCAAGCGCTCAATCGGAGGTGGCATTTTTGCTCGGGGTTTCCAAATATTGTTGTGAGGGCTTGACGATCCATGATTAAGGTGAAGTGCTTCCCATAGATGAAAATGTGGAAGTGCTCACATGCCCAGACAAATGCCAGGCTTTCTTTCTCTGGCTGTGAGTATGCTTTCTCAGTGTCCGTCAGGCTGTGGCTGGCTTATGCTACGATGTGTCGTTGATCGCCTTCATCCTTATATTAAGCCAGGATGGCTCCGAGCCCTACTGGGCTGGCGCCTACAGTGAGTTCAGTTTCCCTGCGAGGGGTGAAGTATGCTAGGTTGACTCAGAACCCACGGCTGTTGAGCGCATGCTCTCATTTTGCTGACCATTGAAAGACTTGACCTTGTTTCGTGAGTTCACGCAGGGGATGGGAAATGGTGGTGTAGTCCTTTATGTATCGAGCACAATAGCTGGACATGCCGAGAAAAGATCGTATGTCGCTGCCGTCTCGCGGACAAGGGATAGTGCAGTCACCATTCCAGGGTCAGGTCGCATTCCTTCGCTGGAGAAAATGTGGCCATAGAATTTCAGCGTGGATTTGTGAAACTCACATATGTCTCGATTGAGTGTAAGGTAGGCGTCTAAAAGGGCATAACACACTCGATCCAGTAATTTGTCGTGTTCCTTGAGGGTGTCACCAAACACAAGGATGTCATCAATGTAGTTGAATGCGTTAGGAAAGTGACGAATGACTCGCCTTATTGCTTCTTGGAATATTTTTGCAGCTGATGTAATGACAAAGTTGAGACGCTTGTAGTGGAAGAGGCCTTAATGAGTTGAGAATGTGGTGATATAACGGGATCTTTCGTGAAGTTCGAGCTGATGGTAGCCTTTGTTTAGATCCAGTTTGGAAAAGATTTTCGCCCAATTTGCCTGGGTGATCATGTCGCTAATGTGGGGCCTTGGGTGTCGTTTTCGTTCTATGGCTGTATTCGGAGCTCTCATGTCCACGCAGAGGCGCACTTTGTTTGATGATCCCTGTTTTGGTACTACCACCACTGGGGACACCCACGGAGTTGGTCCAGACGATCTCACAATTATGTCGGCTCGTAACAAGTCTTGTAACTCTTCGTCTACAGCTTGTTGAAGGTGAAACAGCAATTTTCGGTGATGTTGGGCTACAGGTGTGACATGTTTGTTGATGTGTAGTCGGACTTTAAAGTGAGCTAATTTTTGGAGTCCGGAGAATAGTTTTGGAAATTTGCTGATAATGTCTAGTGTGTCATCTACTTTGTATAATATCTCCACTAGTTTCAGGTGTTCCGCAGTGGGCAAGCTGAGAAGGCAGTCAGCTGCCTCAGGTCCTTTTATGACATGAATTTGGGCATGGACTGTTCTATCCTCATATGTCAAGGATGTGTGAAATTGACCTAGGCATGGTAGAGGTTCTTTGGACATCCATGTGTAGACTCGCACAGCAGCCTTCTGCAGTTTGGGTTTTGGGTTCATTTTCTTGTATTCAGTGGCAAATATGTAATTGAGAGATGCTCCTGTGTCTAGTATGAATTTTGCTGGGTAGTTTCTCATTTGGATGTGAATCCTTGGATATTTCTTTTATCTTCCAGGGTCTGCTATCATGCATACATATTGATCACTGCCTTGAGAGATAGGGGTGAGACATGATGATTCCCACAATGACAAGCGTCGAGATCTGTATGTGAGATGAGATAGTGTGCTAGATCTTGATGAGCTGGTGGATCGTTTTCGCCTTTCACGTACCGCTTTTGCATGGTGGCAGGGTCCAGAATCGTTTCGGGTTTGTGCTAGATCCTTGCGAGATGCTCTGCACACCAGTTCAAAGTGGTTTCCTTCCCACAGCGGCGACATTGCTGCCCCACGGCAGGGCAGGGGCTTGTGTGCGGGTATTCTTGGCCTCAGCGATAGCATTGTAGTTTGGAGGTTCTTTTTTGATTAGGCTGGCGTCTTGGTTGTGTCTGAGACTGTAGTCAGAACGCTTGTTCATGTTTTTCTGTTTTGCTTGCTTCCATCTTCCTGGCGTGTTCTTCAGCCTGGTCATTGATTCTTGTCAGCTCTTCAATTTGGTCTAGATGTAGTGTTTCTTCAGCAAGCAACGGCGTAGTAAATCTGACTGGCATCCCTCTATGATTCTGAGACGGAGAGCATCTTCCGTGGTGAAGTTATAAAATTCAAAGTAGCGGGCTAGGCGTTTGAGGCGTGTGATGAAGTCGCTCATTGATTCATCCTTTTCCAGTGAGGCCAGATGGAAGGTTTAACGTTCATAGTCTAGGTGGTGTTTGTGAAGGAATTTTCTGTTTAGTGCATCTCTCACGTCTTGATATGAAGTGGACATGGCGAGCGGCACTTCTTTTATGACTTGACCAACGTCTTTGCCAATCAGGTTGTGCAGGGTAATGAGTTGCTGGTCAGGGTCGGTGACTCGCGACCCTTTCATGAAATCTTCAAAGAGACAAACTCCATCCAGGGTCAGCAGGATAGCATGTGGATGGAGTCTTGATGTATCTGTACGTAGGGTAGGCTGCAGTTGTCCCCGGAAGTACATCTAGGCTGCCAGAAATGGAGATGCCTGACTTAAAGATGGCCACCGTGAGCAGTAACAGGGGTTCTGGCTGGGTTGCTTGACTTAAAGATAGCCACCCAGGAGGACACGTGCATACACAGCTGCAGGGGGGTTAAAAGGGCTGGAGACGGGCCCAGCAGGTAGCAGGTTCACGCAGATGCAGCTGTGACTGTGGCAGGCATGAAGGCAGGCTTACCCGGACGCAGAAATGGTCGGAATGGGCAGAGCTGGAGCCCACAGCAGTTGTTGTAGCGGTTTAGAGCTGGAGTCCAATGCGGCAAGAGTAACGGTACAGCCAGTGCACTCATGCGCTGCCGTGAACTCGTCAGGAGACCAATGCAGGTGGTGCTCCGATGGGGCTGTGTGCAGGCATGCAGCCGTGTAGGGGTGCAGCTGCTGGCTGAAGTTCTAATTACTTGATGCAGGCGGTAGGGACATGCCGTGACTGCCGGGATGAAGAGCACGGGCGGGTCACCGAGATCAAACTACCTCGTCACCAGTTGTCGCATTGATGTAAGAGATGGACGCAGTATGTCTCTTTAATTCCTTTGTTTTCTTATCCCTTTCTTTCCGTCTCGTACCCCTTCTAGTTCCCTTATCTCCTCTCCCCTCCTCGTTCATTCCTCCGTTCTTTCTTCTGCCCACCTCCCACTTCCCGTTCTCGACTTGCCCTGCATGGTCCTAGCGCTGCGCTAAGGTACCATGCATGGCGACACTACACCGCTCTTCACATGAGTTGCCACTGACTGCTTGTATGTGCATTGCACTTCATTTCTCAGTCACAAGTGCACAACCTGTCTGTTCCTTTGTACGAGGCAGGTGAACAGTAGAGCCAAGCTTTACCTTTGAATGACCTCACAGCGACCGGTAGCAAAGACCTGGGGAGGAAAATGTCTTCAGTGGCCCCTGAAAGAGTTGCCTTTAGGAATGTTAATGGCCCTGTACAGCTGTGCAAACAGCAGAACTTCAAAGGGTTCCCATGAGTTTGAAGCAAGATATATAGATTATGCCTTTTTACTGGGGTCCTGAGTCCTGGGTTCCTGAAATGATGAGCCACAAAACTACTTTGGGTGAGATCTGTGCTGTTCCCTATTTTTTTAGATGAAGTATCAAATTCAAAGTATGCTTTGCTGGGAGTATCCCTTTTTATGGTTTGGCTTGACAGCACAGTTATCGCCAGACAAATATGTAAGTATTACTAGACATGGGATTCGGCTCCACCCACATGTTAGGAGCCAGTAGTACATTTTTTGATTGAGCAGTGTTGCGTGCATCTACAAGTGCTTGCCCTCCACACAGCTGAGATAATTTTGTTAATTTATCCAGCTGCCTGAGTTTGAACTTTCAGGAGCACAAACAAGGCATTGTAATGCTATTAAAATGTTTTAGATAACTAGATATTGTATTTGGTTTTTTTCTATCAAGAGCACAGATTGGAGGAGGGAAGTCATTAACCTACATGGATTTTTAGGTCTGGCTTGACAGTACGACTGTCACCCAATCCTTTAACCTACACCAATATTATTTTACAGTTCTTGGCTTCCACGCAAATACATATTCATGCCCATGCTTTTTATTTGTAATGTTTTACATTGCCGTACAACATGCCTGTAAAGCCAGACCTATTGGAATTTCCAATGCTTGCTAACCAGTATGGTGGGTTAAGCATTGCACAATTTGAAAAGCTTACTCCTGTCTAGTAACCTAACAAAGTTTTCACTGCAAGTGAAGATGCTAGGTAATAGGGGGCAGGAGTTGGAGTTTAAACTCAATGTAGGGCAGTTTGCTATGTTTACTATATTTAATAGTGTCTAGTTGCAAACTGAAAGAATACATCTGGTATTGGCACACATCATGAAAATTACAAGACCACATCATTCATGGGACAGGAAGAAAACAGATGAGGTAGAAATATCCTGCTGTAGACTCCATGGGAGAGTGCTGTTGGCCTCCCACTGATCCATGACCAGCACCTGATTCTCAAAAGGATCAGGAAGCTGACCTCCTGTTTTGCCTCGGGGAAAGAAGAAACATAAATAAGAATTATTTTGGTGGAATAGACCAAAAACTAGTTAGAACTGGGGTGGCAGTGGTATTGTGAAGGTTCTTTATTGTAATTTGAAAAAGAATTACAATGCCAAGTTCCACTCACTGCGAGCTAGTACTCTGAAAAGACTGATGACTCAAGGGTGTAATTGTCAAAGAACTGAAGTTGCACTTGGAAAGGTGACTGAAGAACTGAACTGGAAACGTGGGATTTCCATATATTGATTTTGTCAGGCACACAGGAACCAAACTCTGCCTACTAGGGGTACATAAACCAGGGACACAACACAAAGGAGCTTAGTGTTATTCAAAAGCTGTGAAATAGGCCTGCCTGCATGAGGTGAACAACTCTCATCAAGCCCATCCCCCCGACTGAAGGCAGACGGGCTAGAAATTATGATGTGCTTCAGGAGGGAGAGGAAGCTTCTGGTAGCCAATCATGGAGGATGTGCTGGGACTTCCACTGACTGCCCATGCTGAACTGAGTTTGGATTGCACAGTGGAACTTTTACTTTGAATTTCTGTATCTTTGAACTGACTGATCCAATGTGCATTGTTTTGGTCTTATTTAAATCATAAAGTACGTTTCCATTTTACAAAATTGTGATGTCAATTTTACTGAGTGATTATTTGACACAGGTCTTTGTGGTTTGGGTACAGTCTGCATCCTTAACAAGCCTTCTCAGAAGAAAGTCTACTATGTCATGCCAAATTGCTGCCACAGTAAAGATAAATAAGCTAGCTCAGAGAAACAGCAATTGTCTGATTACAAGCTACATCAGTGAGATATTTTTGGTGGGTCACAAATGTCAAAAAATTAAGATGCCTTCAGATTTTGTGTTTAACTTGTCACTCTTGCCAGTGATTCAAAGACAGAGGTCAAATGTCAGGCTGCTTTATTCTTTTAACATGAGGATTGGTGTTTACTTTTCTTAATCTGACTGCAAAGTGAGAGGTGTTTTTAAAGTGAATTATGTGACAATGTAGGATGCTGTATTTTGCAATACACAACAAAATTGTAATTACTTGTAAATTAACTCTATGCATCCAGCAGTTAGGAAAGCAAAACTGAAGCCCTTTTTTGTAATTGTGCAGTGTACTAGAAATAGGGATTTTATTAGACACTTACTTTGTGAGGCACCAAATTATAAATATTTACATAAACCAGATTTGTATTCATTATCATTTATATGCTGTTGGAAATGGCCTTTCTGCAGGGTCACCCCCAAACGTTTTGTCTTCCTCCTCCCCTGTTTATTGAATTCATTTTTATTGGCTTTAGGACTCTGGGCACTTTACCACTGCTAACCAGTACTAAAGTGCACTTGCTCTCTACTTTAAGCATGGCAACATTGACTTAATCACAATTGGCATATTTAATTGACTTATAAGTCTCTAGTAAAGTGCACTATATGATCCCCGGGCCTGTAAATTAAATACACCTAGTGAACCTGCAGGACTGATTGTCCCACCCACTTCAGTAGCCCTTTAAACATGTCTGAGGCCTGCCATTACAGAGCCTGTGTGTGCAGTTTTAAACTGTCATGTAACCTGGCAAGTAAACCCTCTTGCCAGGCCCAAACCTTCCCTTTCAATACATATAAGTCACCCCTGAGTTTGGCCCTGGACTGCTCAAGAGTAGG
Organism: Triturus cristatus; assembly: GCF_964204655.1. Taxonomy (NCBI): domain Eukaryota; kingdom Metazoa; phylum Chordata; class Amphibia; order Caudata; family Salamandridae; genus Triturus; species Triturus cristatus. The sequence goes on along the minus strand of NC_140591.1, from coordinate 1,262,267,118 downwards.
GTGCAGTGCATCTACAAAGTAGGACATGTACTTTTAAGTTTTACATTTCCTGGTAGTGAAAAGCTCTAAAATTCGTTTTTCACAACTGCAAGGCTGATGTCTCCCATACATTAACATTGGTGTTACCTTATTAGATCTTATAAGTGTTATTTCTAATTTGGAAGAGATCCCCCGCAACCAGTTTGGTGTCTCTAGAATCCCGATTTGAAATCCTAACTTATGGTGAAGGTAGATTTTAAATTGTACTTCTGAAAATGACACTTTAAGAAATTTGGCATCTTCTTACTTTAGCCATTTAGTGCTTTCTGCCTGTCTTTGAATACAAGTTTGGGGTGGGTGACAGCTGGGCTTTGTCCATTCCTTCTAGACAGCCAAACACAAAGGGAGCGTAGGTGTGACTGATGGGTCATCCACATCCTGATGTGCAATCCTGGGCAGGATGGGAGTGAGGAGCTGGCACATACGCAAGAATAGGCTGTGCCCTGTTCCCACAAAAGGGCTGCATACCCCCCTGTAGGGTGTCTGGAGCCAGGGCAGGGACTCTATGCACTTCAAAGGCATCTCTTTGAAGTCTCCCACACTTCAAAGGCACATCTGAGTATAAGTACTGGACCCCTGACAGTATCAACTCAGTGCACCTCTGGACCTGTGGATAGTCTGCCAGGAAGAAGAGCTGCTTTGCTGCTACAAGGACTGCCACTCTGCTGGACTTCTGCTTTGCTGTGCTAACCTGTGCCTGCTGCCCTTTTGTCTGGGAATGTGAAGGACTGGACCTGCATCCCTACAACCCAGGACCCAGAGTGGCACCAATGGCCAACTGACTGTTTTTCTGTTTTCTGAAGTCTCAGGGTCACAAAAGACTTCCAACCAACCTGCTCCTGCACATAGACTCTGCCATCTGTGAGTCTGCCCTGCCAAATGGTACCACCCCAGTCCTGGACCCTTGGAAATGGGCTAAGGTGCTCTGCCCTCTGTAGTCCTCATCGGAACCGTCGTGAAGCAACACAAAGCCATACAAAGCCTCATCGTACAGTTGCCAGCCTCCCCAGGGCAGAAGCAAAACACCGTAAAGCTCCGCAAAGCCTCCCCGCACAACGTCTCTGACCCGATGCCGGATGTGCAAATCATCATCGTGAAGACCGCGGACCAGGATTTAAAGTATTGTGTTCAACTGGCCCAAGTGGGTTCCTGTAGCCAGCCCATTATCCATCGCAGTTGGCCTGAACTTGTGACTTTGTCCCAGTCCAGCGCTGCCAGATAACAACAGTTGGCACTTTGCGCTTTTATATGCTATTTTCACCTAACTCTTTAAAATTGCATATCTCAGGATCTACTTATTGGATTTTTGTCATTTTTGTCTTGTTTTATTTTTTAAACTAAGTTATATTTTTCTAACCAGGTGTGGTATCTTTATGTGTTGTGTTTTCACAGTTTGATTGTTTGAAGTGTTGCACAAATACTTAGCACATTGTCTCTTAAGTTAAGCCTGACTGCTAAGCTACCAGAGGGTGAGCACAGGTTAATTTAGGGTGTGCATCTGACTTGCCCTGATAAGACTGTGGTTCATGCTTAGACAGGGTGCATACCTCTGCCAACCAGAAACCCAATTTCTAACATGTGCTATATGGTTTTGTGAGTAAAACTGCATGTCTTGGCAAATTTAGTGGCCGATTCATTGAGAAATGTGCAGTCTGTAAATGGCAATGTCCTACCACATGATGCCTTAGTTGCATTAAAAAATCGTCCCACCTCATGTCCATTAAAAGTAGGTGGGTCATGAAGGTTTGTTGCACTAAAAAAGTGGGTTCTGATTCTAAAAGGCTTGGGAATCACTGAGCTAGATGATCACTGGGGTGAGAGGCTCTTCCCCACCAAAATACCCAGAGACCTACAGCAGTGAATAAAAACAGTGCTGGGATGGATGAAATCCGGTGATCACTGTACACAAGCAAGGCTAAGCGGTTTTAACAGGAACCAGAGATGCAGTGAAAAAGTGATACCTACAAACTGTGGAAACTTGGCATTATAAAAACAGATATATATAGTACAGTGAAGACATTAGGATAGACTTTAATAAGTACCTAACTTTGGTGGGACAGGACCACCTGATCACAAAGACTTGGTCGTGTTATATACATCTTTTTCTTTTCTTTAGTCCTCATTCGCCTCGGAAAAACAGAGAGACTCTAGGCCCCTCTTAACCAGCCTACCAGAGATGTTTTTTTAATACCAAGGATAGTTCGATTCCCAAAGAACCTCTCCTTCCGTTGTCTGCTCTGACCAGAAGACCGCCTACAGACCTCTCTGGAGAAGTAAAAAGGGCCAGTGATATAGAGGCATAATCATTGAACTTGGATATACCCCGGACGGGGTCAATCATTCAGAGATTTCAAGTCAGTTTAGACAGGGAGAGCAGAATTTTTTTCTTTTGTTTGCCGATGTCTTGTCCAGCCTGATGGTGTATTTGACAGATTTAACCCAGTCTACTTTAGTCGGAGGTAAGTTACTTATCCAGTTCTTACAAATCTCTCTCTGATCAAGGAGAATCAAGTAAAAACTCAGATTTCTTACATCATTTGACATAGTCTCATACTGTGCTGAAACCCCAAAGAATACAAGAGCAGTGCTTACCTGAAGTGCCATACCGAGTATAGTTGACATACAGCTACTCACGCCAGCCCAAAAGCATTGAATCTCGGGGCACTTGAGGAACATATGGATATTATCCACCTTTGTTTGGCTGCATTTTGCACACCTCGGCGTTATGCCCTTTCCCAATTTGGATAGCTCTAGGGGAGTCCACTAGACCCTATAAAGACAGAAGATATGGCTCCTCCTTAAATTTGCTGCATGCACTGTGGAGTACAAAATGTTAAAAGATACATGCCATAAGTCTTCAAGCTGTATCCCCGACAAGCTCTTTCCCCACAGATCAGTTGGAAGTCTGAAATCGCCATTCGTTAAGTCCACCAGTAGCCAGTACCAGCTGGCCACCTCCTTCTTTCTTGGCACTTTGCTAACCAGCTTGGACTCCAGATCCTTTGAGGATCCTATCTCCACCGCGGCTGATTGAAACCACCTTTCAATTTGGGGGTATTTAAACCTCAATAGCTTATTATTGGTTATCTTCGACCAGTTGACCCAAGGAACTAACTTCCCATTCTCCACCAGCTGCTCCCATCTCACCACCCGTGCCTCCCTCAAAGAGACTGCCAGGCTATCCTTAGTCCACTCAGGGGAACCCGGGGTGTTCCATATGGGGGCCAGCCCACAGTAATAAGTGAGTTTTATCTCCTTTCTGATCTTATACCATGTCAATGCTAGACTTTGTAAGATCTTAAGACGCAATTTAAAAAAATATATCTGGTGGTCGCAATGGAATAAGTATAGAGGAGAGCCATGTGTGTCGCCTACAGTTGAAATGGAGTTGAATAGACGTGTTGAACAAGAAAGTCTTACTTAATTGTACTGTACATCTATGACTGCCCAACTGCAATGTTGTGTATCCTGAACATGTTGTCCACCCTTGTATATGTGGCTGTAATTAAAACCAATAAACAAATTTAAACAAAAAAAATATATATATATCTGGGGTCTCCAAATTTGTATATGAAACCTTGCTGTCCTCCTGAAATATCTGATAGCATCGCCTTTAACATTTTTCCAATATCTGAGCCATCCGGTTAATTTAGAAGCATCTTCCCATTCCTTAACAAAAATGCCCATCCATAGGAGGACAGGTCCGGTAAACACAAGCTCCCCCTTCTCTTTCTTCCTTCAAAGCTTTTTCCAGGGAATCCAAGAGCCCTTTGAGGCCCAGATAAAGCTACTAATTTGAGCCTGTATTTTTTTGAGCCATTCCTCTTTGAAACTCAAAAGTATAGTTTGGAATAGAAAAGTAAATTTTGGGATGATAGACATTTTCTCCAGGTTCACTCTTCCAATAATTGTCAGCTGTAGGTGTGACCAACTTAACATTAGATTACAAGCTTCCTTAAATACTCTGTGGAAGTTTACTTCCAACATTTTCTCAACATTCTGTGTGATCCTGGTGCCTAAATATCTCATCTCTCTTTTGACATTATCTTGATTTATGTCTAAGTTCCAGGCCATTATCTCTGTTTTTTGCCCGTTTACTTCATATCCTGCAATGCGACCAAACTGTGAAGTCAATTCATTTATAAGGGGAAGTGAAACATACAGGTCTGAAGTGTATACCATTAAATTGTCAGCATATAGGGCCACCTTTTTTTCCCAACCCATATACCTAAAGGGGGGTATTCAATTTTCTTTTCTTATCTTAGTTGTCAGTGGTTTGATGTACAAATAAAAAAGCAGGGGAGATAAGGGACACCCTTGTCTAGTTCCCCTTGAGATTTTGAAGGGCATAGAGAGATTTCCATTCACCAGAACTCTAGCTCTCATATGATTGCTAGGGCCCTACAGAAATTCTCGCCAAAATTGCACATCCTTAATATTGTCTGGAGATAGGCCAAATTTACTCTATCAAAAGGCTTCATGGCATCTAGGGTGATGACTGCAAGAGGAACTTTGTAAAGAGTAGCTATATCAATTGCCCCAATTAAGTTATATTTTAGCTCATAGATCCCGCTTCCCTAACAAACCCTTTCTGATCCTCATGTAAAAAGTCCCCCGCCACCCCATCTAGCCTCTCTGCAAATATTTTTGTGAAAATGTTATAATCGCAATTTAATAGCGAAATGGGCCTGTAGGGGTCACATGAGTTTAGGGGTTTTCCCGGTTTGGGAATCAATGTTACTATAGCCCCGTTCCAAGATGCTGGCATTTCTGCCCCCTTCTCAAAAATATCTGGAAACAACTTTACCATAACTGCCAATAAAAGCTCTCACAATATTTTATGAATACAGGCAATCGATCCGGACCTGCTGCTTTACCTGACTTCCCTGCCCTGATTGCATTCCTGGTCTCCAAAAGGGTAATGGAGCTATTGATGTTTTTAGTATTACTTTTGCTGATACTGCAGGGAACATTCTGGTCCATTAAGCAGAAGTTGGGGACCCCCTCTATGATTTGATGTCAGGGAGAAGAGGGGAAAGTAACTATACAATCTAGAATAACTTCCTCGTGACCTATATTTCTTTCACAAATATGAAATTAAATTCAGCATGGGCTAACCAACTATATCATGACTACAACATAATTAAAAAGAATAGCTTTTAAATTTTAACATTATTTATTTAGCTTCTTTGTTGTGTATCAAAACTGTTTTACTGTTTTTTCTTTTTTTAATGTAAAAGCATTCTTATAAACATGTACAAACAGATAGGCAAAGTTATTACATAACATTTAAATACAAAACATTCTTAGATTAGTGACCCCTGAATGAGAAAACAAAACAAAAATTCATGCATACTGAATCACAAACATTTGACCTCATATACACTCATGCAACGTTCACTAATACATATATCTGGAAAGTGGGAGACAAAAGATTCCAAAGTCTCCACGACCAATTAGAGTGACTGCGTGTTGCAGGATCTGAACAGCATTGGTCGCTGATACTGCAGGGAATATCCTGGTCCAGCCAGACCTTTACATCTTCTTCCATAACTATCATTTCCACTTGGTATAGCTCCCCAAAGTGTTTATGGAATGTCTCCTCTACTTCTGTACTTGTCGTGAGGAGTCTACCCGAAGTCTCACACCTAATTCCTTTTATAAACCCTCTTACTTGTTCACCCTTGGCTTTCCAGGCTAGGAGTTTTCCACAACCCTCTCTATATTTAAAGTGGGCAAGGTTACTCACTTGGCACCTTTTCCTTAGTCTTTGTTTTACTACTCCAGAGAGTTCCATCCTTAAGGTTCGGACAGAGGTTTGTAACGCTTCTAGCTCATGCTCCCCAACGACCACTAATAGCTGCTGTTCCAGCTGCTGGATATTTCAACTCCCCTACCTCTGCTCTAAACTTTTTCCTTTTAAATACTTGGATGGAAGTTATTTTCCTCCTCAGAAAGGCCTTATATGCATCCCATACATCCCCCAATGGGGCGCAGTCCACATTTATAGAGAAGAACTCCTCAGTCTCCAGTCTAAGCATATCGATGGTTACCTCATTTAATAATAGGGCATGGTCCATCGACCATCTCCTGTGTATTAAACTAGTGGATAGGGATAGGACTAAGGTTACCTCAGAATGATCAGACCAATGAGCTCCAACATGCTTAATATCCTGCACACATTCCTTAATCCCTTGATCAATTAAAAATAAATTGATTCTCGATTGATGCTCCTATTTTTGTTGTTATATGTAAACCCCTTGCTGGTTCCCATTTTCTCCCTCCATATATCACGCCAACCTAGCTGTTTAATAGAGGTTATAATTAAAGACAGCATTTTACTGTTTACCCCTGCTCTACTATTAACCAAGCGATCCAGTCCGCTGTCTAAAATCATATTAAAATCTTCAGCCAAGATGATGGGATCTGGAAAGTTCAGCAACTCTGTCATCAGTCTTCTAAATGGACTAGGGTCATCTATATTTGGGCTGTAATACCCAACCATGGTAAAAAAAAAAGGGGTAATAGCATTTTATTTGAGCAATTACCCATCTGCCCGCCCTATCTACCCTACTTTCTTCTATGGTTATATATCATTTTTTTAACCAGGATAGCCACCCCTTTATAGTCACCTGTTGACTGGTATAAATTACCTGTTGAACCCAGCCTCTAGACTTAAAGAGTTGCTCTATCTCTGTCAGTCAGGTGTGTTTCATGTAGGATAATAATCTGGGCAGAAGCATCTTTCAAATATTGTAGAATTTTTTCCCTCCTTGGTTTTACTCTTAGACCATTTATATTCCATGATAAAATCTCAATCTGAACGCTTTGGTCATCTTTCATCATTTATTTCCTGGTCTAGATGCGCTGGGGGTGCCAAAGATAGCAATTGGTTGAAGAGGATATTTTTTTGTATTTTGTCCCACTGCTTCCCACATCGTGACCTCTATATTCCCATTACCCCTTGTCTCACCCACCCCAGAGAACCCTCCTTCCTCTACTTTCTTCATGGCCTAGGCCTATGGGGGCCCAGAAGTCGGGAAAAATGTAAAAGATAACACCAAACGTAACTGTGCCACTAGTGCTACTTTGCTCTCTTATACTTTCTAAACACCCAGAATACACTGGGACCAAAGAGTGCACTCCATAAGAGAATGTGAAAAGAGAATGAAAGATAAAGTATAATAGGAAAAAAAGAAAAGTATAATAGATGAGACAAAAAAGCGGGAGAAATACGGCAAGAAAAGAGGGGGAGGGTGGTAATAGGGAGGAAGCCGTCTTTGAAGCCTGAGGCTAACTCGCCAGTTCCGCTTATCTAGTAATCTCCCCAACCCTCATCTTTTCCTAACTAATCGGAGATGGTTCTTCCGCCTCCTAGGAATTTCAACTGTGCAATAGCGCCTAATTTCCTCAATGGTTCAAGCAATTTTCCTAGCTCCCATTGTTTATTTACCGTAATCTGCGATACATCTGACCTTATTTCAAAACCTACTCCATCCCCCTTGAGCGTCTTCAGTTTTAATGCCTAGATAAGTATTTCTTCATTTATTCTATATGCTTAAAAGTGAATTAGGATTTTCCTGGGCTTCGTTCTATTAGGTGTTAATTTAAACGGATCTCTATTAACCCTCTGAATGTCATTGATAAGATCCTGTTCTGAGCAGTCAGCTTGGGTCCCAACTTTAATTAGCCTCCTACAAAGTTTTTTATGTTGTCTCCCTCTGCCCCTTCCGGTACTTTTAGCAGGCGCAGGTTGCTTCTTCTATGATTATTTTCCAAGGATTCCAGTTTTTCCTGCATGCCTGCTCCACTTTCCTTCAGAAATGTAATACCTTCCCTATTTACCCCAGTTTGGAGAGTTAATTCCTTAACTGTTGGTTCCAGCGACAAGGTCCTAGCTGTTAGATTGTCAAATATTTTTTCCAGCTTGTCACAAACAGATCTTATCTCCTTTTGGTTTATTTCTGAAGTCCCGAATCTGCTCCTGATTTCCATTGTTAACAACTGAATCAGGTCTTTAACTGATTGGGGTGGCAGTTGACTTGAGACTCCCACTGCCTGCTCTGACAGTTTATTTGAAAAGCCCTGTACTGTCTGCATGCCCCCCTGCGCCTCCCCCTGAGAGAGTGGGACCCCCATGATTGTCCCGGGGTCTAAACCTTCCTGTTCCATTCTCTGAGTGTAGAAAGCGACCTCCTCTGAATTCTGTAAATCGTCAGCCAAAGCCAGGAATCTGTTAGGACTAAAGATAGCTTCTTCCTCTAAAGACACCATGTTACTGGTAGATAAGGAATCCCTGGGTTTTTTAGTGTCAGGATCTTAGGCATTACTTTTAAATAGGTCCGCAATGAGGGGGGGATTTTTGGTTTATGTAATTGAGATACTGGCCTTTTCTTCCTAAATGTACCTTTCTTGGGGCTTACCCATTCCTCTCCTACTGGCTGGCCACATACTGCCTGATCTGCTCGGTCCGTCTGGTCTCCTAAAGATTCCCTTGCTGACTTTCTTCTACTGTCTTGTAGTTATTTGTGCTGAGATCTACAAAGGGCATGTGAAGCTCCCCCTGCCACTATGCTTCTAAGAGCATATCTACTCCCTGTTTTACAATTTTCAATTGTTTCCCACCTAGTGCCAGATGCCAGAACTGCACCGCCGCTCACCAGATTGGCTCCACTCCTTACCCTTTGCTTTGCCTGTATTGTATTGATGAAGGAGTTATTGCCTCTTCCTCCTTTGATTCTTTGGTCCGGGACCCATTGAATTACTTCTTTAGCGGGTTCCTGCCCAGCTCCAGCCAAATGTTTCTGACCTAGCTCGTCTAGCGTTATTGAGCCTCCTATGCTTGTGCTGCCTCTGCCCCTTCTCCCCCGGACGGGGGTCTGCACCACCACCCTCTGGCCCCTGTGGAGCTCGAGCGCTGCTCTCACCTACCGTGAGTCACGGCCGGGTGATTCAGTGCCTGCCGTAATTATGCCGAAATGCAATGGGGGGTGAAGACCCCCTCTCACCCGCAGTAGAGACCACATCCCTCTCCTCCGCTGTAAGTATTTACAAGAAATCCGCGTTTCTCATCCCGTGGCACTAAAGTAGAACCTCCTGACTTCTGGAGCCTTCATGACCCGCCTCTAACCAGCCGCCATGTTCTCCGCCTGACAATAGCATCATTATATACAACTTTTTAAGGGCAATAGGGCCACACTTGTGAGAGCCATAACAGTTTTAGAATTTGACTATAGCACTCCTGCTTTTGTAGGAACATCCAAGCTTGCATGATTCCAATGATAGCAGCTTTTTTGAATTATTAGAGGGCCCCATGGACATGCTTAACTCTGCCAACAAACCAACTAGGAAACAAGGGTCCAGATTTATGAAAAAGACAATTTGCTGCACTATCTAACATGACAGGGAGAGAGTAGGAATGTGCTATATCTACTAAGATATGACGCTTTCCTGCTTTCTCACTGTGCTGTCGCACTGTGTGATGTGCTGTGTGCCTGCGTTACAGGCACTCTGAATTCTTTTCAATAAAACCCTGCTGACCTTTTCATGGTTGGTTCAATTACCAATATGAGTCAGCAGCATCTTGGATAACTGTTGTCTCCTTTCTTAAAGATAGGCATTACTCTTCAACGTTTCTAGGAGCTTGGGATGGAAGTCCGGTTCACTGCATTTGATACAGCAACTTAAAAAGGTCTCACAAGGTCTTTATTGCTTTTAAAAAGATTGACAAGGGAGTTCCATCAGGGTTAGATGTCCTTTAACAAGGGCTCTCTTTAACAGCCTCAATCACTTCTGAAATATTGCTACATCCTGACCTATGTTTATCTTAGAATTTCTCTTTTCTGGCATCTCCCTGCCTTTGTAAATGTTGGTTACACGAGTGACCCAAGACTCTCCAAAAATCCACGGTTGGGCGATGTACCTTTTGGAGACCAGGTTCATTTTCTGTTCTCCGGAAAGCTGCAGTCATTCAGAGTAAATGCTTTTCTAGAAGAAAAATTATGATGTCACTAGTAAATTAAACTATAAGAATCAGTAAAAAAAAATACCATTTTGTCAAATGAGAAGCACAAACTACTTATCTTAGCAGTAGGATAGAGAGTGCACCAAACTCATCAAAAGAGGTATATTTAAAATAGTCAACTCTTTTATGAAACCGTCTACCATGCTCTCCAGTCCCTTGTCTTCTGAGTCCCACTGCCTTATGTTAGCTAATTACTTTCTTGGTAAAGTCAAAAGTATCTGTGCCACTTTGGAGATACAGAGCTCAATGACTTTGCTAATAACCCTCCTCAGGATGGAATGGCAAAAGAGAAAGGTGAGAAAGGAAGACATTGAAGGGCTCACAAAAACAGTAAAATCTGAATCCCTGCTTGATCTGGCACCCCTTGATATATTGAAGAAAGGATAAAATGCAGTATTTCCAGCTCTGATTGATATTTTTAACCACTCACTGGAGAGCCGTAGTGTTCCAGTTGCCTGGAAACATGCAATTGTGAGACCTCTACTAAAGAAACCATCCCTAGATCCCACGCGAGCTGAAAATTACAGGCCAATTTCCTCACTCCCAGGCATCAGTGAAATATTAGAGAAATGTATTAATAAACATCTTTCCTCATATTTAGAGGATTATGGAATATTTCATCCAACCCAAATGGGTTTCCATCCCAGAAGTAGCATGGAAAAAGTGGTTCCTGTAGTGGTTACTGAACAACTGAAAAAAATCTTTGACCATCAGAAGTTTTCAAGTCTGTGATGGGTCTTTTTGCTCAGCTTCTCATCCTTTAACGTTGGGGGGTCCCACAGTGAGCATCACTGAGCCCCACGCTATTTAATCTTTATGTCCAACCACTCTCAGAGATTATATGTGTCCATGGCTTCTCAATGGTGTCATACACTGAAGACATGCAGATTATATTCTCATTTACTCCTGATACAATAAAAATTGCCTGTAAACATAACACTTGTTTAATGCAAGTAGCAAAATGGATGCCCGCCAGCAGTTTGAAATTAAATTCCGATAAAATAACAATCAACATTTGTAAAGCGCAAACAATCACCCGTAAGGGTCTCTAGGCGCTGGGGGCCGTCGGGAAGAATAAGCAAGCTATTGCCCAGAGTCACATGGTGCTGGGCTAATCTGCCGCCGGCACCGGGGATCGAACCGTGATCCCCAGATTCTGGAGTCAGTCGCTCTGGCCACGGCGTCACACCTCTAAAACAGAAGTTCTAGTACTACCTCTAACAACCCATCCATTTGGAAGGAACGCTGCTGACCTAACTCCCTTGGGGACGACACTTCCCCTAAATCAGAGGTAAAATATCTGGGCTTTCTAATCTTACTATGGAGTTCCAGGCCAGGAAACTAGCCTCAAACTGTTTTGGCCTTCTAAGGAATCTCAGGAAACTGCTGGGCTGGCTACCATGCTCCACACAAAGAGTGGTAGTACAAGGTCTAGTGCTATAGCGCCTAGACTATGGGAACACTCTATATCCGAGCCCTCTATTGGTGATGCAAAATGCAGCGGATCGGATTTTGCTGAAAATACTGAAATCTCATTCTGTCTCATCTTTCTTAGTTTCTGTATACTAACTGCCTCAAGAGGATACTGATCAAGGCCCTCTACATAGCACATCGGGTGGTGTACAAGGAGGGTCCGCAACTTTTACAACATTTGTTATGTCCCTATTATCCAAGAAGATCACTACGATCCATGGATCTAGGTCTACTTACAATACCGAAGATCAATAAAGCCAGGAGCGGAGGGATCGTGTTTGCCTATCTAGCGCCAAATTATGGAATGCTCTACCAGTTACACATAGAAAGACCAAAGAAGAACTTAACTTCTGGAAACAGATGAAGACCTATCTCCAATACATAAAGTTTGTGGGGTTTTTCAGCACTGGGCCATGCGCTCTTGAGGTGCTAAGAATAGAATAGAATAAATCCTCCCAGGCTGATTCCCTCGATTCCTTTTTGGCTTCCCTAACCACTGTGTAACATGTGCTCCTACAAAGTCTAACGTGAGCCTGCTACCAGTGAGGATATTATGTAAATTTCAGTTTGCTTTGTTACATGATTAGCAATCCAGCTTTACATCGAAACAGATTTATCCCCGTGGACCTAAATAATTTAGCACCCACTTTCACAATGAAAGTATACAACATCTCCATAATTTTGTCCTCCGCATTAGCTTGTGAACAATTATAGATATATTGCATAGAGGCCCCCGCAACCATTTTGATTACATAGTTGGTATCCACATTATTGTACCGTAATCTTAAACCTTCATCAATATTTAATTTATTTCATGGCATTAGAGTGCAGCCACTATGAAATGGGACTAAAAATAAAATGTAATTGATAATGGGTTGTGGTCATCACAATGTTTCAGTATATTGCTATGATCAGTAATTCTGTTTAATGTATCTCCAGAGATGAAAATGTCATCATTCACATGTGAGTGTCAAACTGAGAAGGTCTGTTACGTACATTTTTTGTTAGTATACACCAATTTCCAACTCTATAACAACTCCGGCAGAGCAGTCCTTTGAGTATCTATTTGGTTATAAGTGCCACAGGAAAATGTTTTATAAAAAGTATCAATTCCTTCCCATAATGGTTTTGGAAACAAAGATCTGGCCTTAGAATACTCTGTTAGAATGATTCATGGTAAGGACCATATATCACTGTTGTCCCTCTCGCAAACAATTGTTTTTAAAAGCCTGATATAGAGTGGAAATGACTGGATGCTGATGGCCCAAAGGTGTTGGAATGTAAATGTATCTTTAACATCTTATCACTGCTAAGCTACAAAGCTACAAAGCTACAAAGTTGGGAGACCCCGGTAGAATTGGTCTGTTATCACAGTTTTGTGACACAACCATCTAACATAAAAAAGCAACCCTTCTCTCATTCGGCTTTAGAGGGAAAACCAGGAGTAGCAAAGAAAAAATAACGATCTAGGTGACAATACAATGAGGTTAGATTGCTTAATAGGCTTTCCAATATCAATAAAATTCCAGGAGATACAATTTACACGATCTTGCAAGAAAGATATGGAGGCACATTCTTTTTAACTCAAGGTTGGATTCAGGTATATTTATAAAACAATTAAAGCACCAATTCAACTTTTCAAGAGGGGAAAACCTATTTGAGAATGGTCATTTTCTTGTCTGCTGAGCCGTTAAGTGAAATCTGTTTCTAATCGAGGCCATACACTCCAGTGCCCCCCAGTGGCCTATAAAAGTAACTAAGACACACAACCTAAATCCTTGATGTATTCGGTGGAAGCAAATCAAACTGTTATTTCAATTTGTAGGGTTTCTTAAAATGTATCTCCTTCACAATTTTAGGTGAGGATTTTACCCAAGGAAATATTCAGTTCATAATAATTTGCTCAATCTAATATACATGATATTTTCCTGAGTTGGTAAAAAGCTTCACGTTTTCAATCTTTTGATTGGGAGGCATCCACAAGAACAATCAATCACACGAGGCGGAAGAAGAGTTGATATTGTATTTCACTCTGACTGTGGCATGCTCAATTCCCATGTGACTGATTAGTTAGTACTTTGGACAACTGATCAGCATGTTTACCCTGAGCTAAAGTATTGCACCGCACTTTCTTCACCCTCTCAGAGGATGATACATGACATCTTAGGGTCGGTTTTATCTGTCTTTTTCCAGTCTTTCTTCACTACCCACTAAAATGTTCCACAATCCCTTGAACATTGAGCGGGGCGTGGAGTTTGTCACCCCTAACCATGTGCCAACCTGTTAATCCAGGATGTGGGCAGATTCGGATTAATTGTAGTTTTCTAAGGAAGCCCCTTTTCAATTTCTTTAGGGGTAGGGGCTTTGCAAGAAGTTAAACACCTGCATCATCATTTTTGCCTACAATGCGACTGGGCATGGGCAGCAATTAGAACACTTTGCCCTCATTTCTGGCCACCTGAATAAGGCATAACCACTCCTCAGTCTGGGCAATCTTTTAACTGCTTGAGTGCTCATGCCGAGCTCAGCTCGTCAAGCTGATTGCTTTTCCACATGGGGAGCAGCATGTTAGCTGCTCCCCATGTCGAAAAGCAATGCCGGCAGAAAAGATCGGGATCGGGCCAGAGGCCATGCCCCCTCCTTACACCACTCTGTAAACGTGCCACGGGGCGCGTTTGCACAGTGGTGAAGGTAGGGGGAGGGGCCTGAGGTGATACTGTGTAAAAACGCCCTGTGGCGCATTTTAAGTTGGGGAATTCATTCCTCTTCAATCGAGAGGTCCCCTAGGGGTCAACTAGCCCACCAGGTACCTCCAGTAAGCACCACGGAGCTGCGTTGCAGAGTGTTGTAAAAAGGGGCGTGGCCTCTGAACACCTCTCTGCAATGCAGCTCCCTGGAGCATACTGGAGGTACCTGGTGGGCAAGTTGGCCGCCAGGGGACCTCAGGATTCAAGGGGACTTAATTCCCCAACTTAAAACACGCCACAGGGCGCGTTTGCACAGTGGTGAAGGTAGGGGGCGGGACCTGAGGTGATATGTGTGCAAACACGCCCTGTGGCGCGTTTTCATTTAGGGAATTAATTCCTCTTCAATCCAGAGGTCCCCTAGGGGCCAACTGGCCCACCAGGTACCTCCAGGAAGCGCCACGGAGCTGCGTTGCAGAGTGTTATAAAAAGGGGCGTGGCCTCTGAACACCGCTCTGCAACGCAGCTCCCTGACGCATACTGGAGGTACCTGGTGGGCTAGTTGGACCCCAGGGGACCGCAGGATTGAAGAGGAATTAATTCCCCAACTTAAAACGCGCCACAGGGCGTGTTTGCACACGTCACCTCAGGCCCCACCCTCTCCCTTTACCATTGTACAAATATTCCTCTAAAATCAGCCGAACTACGAATTCCGATTTACTCACCTGTTATCAGGAGAGAACCCAGGGCTGCATCTTTTAGCCCAGCACTGACCCTGAAAAATAATTCTAAGCGTACTTACCAGTAACTTGTATTTCCTTCCATAGGAATCCATTGTGGGGTTTTCAGCAGAAAAGTTTCTAAGTGTCCATTTTTGAAACGTACAAATATTCCTCTAAAATCAGCCGAACGACAAATTCATATTTACTCACCTGTAATCAGGAGAGGACCCAGTGCTGCATCTTTTAGCCCAGCACTGACCCTGAAAAGTAATTCTAAGCGTACTTACCAGTAACTTGTATTTCCTTCCATAGGAATCCATTGTGTGGTTTACAGCAGAAAATTTTCTAAGTGTCAATTTTGAAACGTACAAATATTCCTCTAAAATCAGCCGAACTACGAATTCCGATCTACTCGCCTGTTATCAGGAGAGAACCCAGGGCTGCATCTTTTAGCCCAACACTGACCCTGAAGAGTAATTCTAAGCGTACTTACCAGTAACTTGTATTTCCTTCCATAGGAATCCATTGTGTGGTTTTCACCAGAAAATTTTCTAAGTGTCTATTTTCACAAACTAAAAATATTCCTAAAAAATCGTCTGTATGACTTAAACACATTCTTTCAACTGTTTACAGGAGGTTGGCCAGTGCTGGATCCAGGATCCACCACTGAGTAAGAAAAAGTAATGATAACACTACTTACCTGCTAAGTGAATTTTCCGCCATAGGATAACATTGGTGATTCTATGTGAAAAAATTTCTAAGTGTCAACTTTTAAAATACAATAATATTCCTTAAAAATAACTACTGTAACCAAAGCGCTTTTACTCAACTGTTTACAGGAGATGTCCAAGGACTGAATCTAGGATCCAGTCCTGTGGTTAGAAAAGTAATCCATAAAGTAACCAATTGCATTTCACTAGAAATTCACATTGAGCTCAATGTTGCTTTGTGTTTGAAATTGTGTTGCCCATTGCAACAACTGTAACTACTGTACTTAAAAGTCTGTTGCCTATTTGCCAAGTATTTAAACTAAAGTAATTCATTCTGAGAAAGTATATTTTGCATTGTAATGTATAATGTAATTATAATGTAATTAAAAAAAATATATCTAAAAATAAATAGTTAAAAAATATAGTAAATCAGTATCAAAAAAATCAGTATAACAATTAATACATTCAAAATTGTCATTTACAAAACCTTTGAAATTCACTGAAAAAACCATAGGTTTCAGGGGTGTTATAGTTAGGAATTGGCATTTAAAAAAACTTAGAAATTCACTGAAAAAACCATAGGTTTCAGGGGCGTTATAGTTAGCTGGACATTTCCCTCATACAAAACCCTAGAAATTCCCCCGTTATAGTTAGTGCAGCTAACTATAACTCGCGCCCCCGCAATGTACTGCTGATGACGTCACATAATACATCACTCATGACATGGTCAGTGACATCACTGATGACATCACTGATGACATCTGAAATGACATCACTGATGACATCACTGATGACACCATCCAGTGAGTGTGTGTTTCTGTAAATTTTAAATATGTTTAATATATATATATGGAAAAACCTATGGAAGAATGAGTGGGTGTATAAGTGTGTGAATGGATGATTTAGTAGGTGCGTGACTGACTCTATAAGTGAGTCATTAAACGTATCTTACTCCAGACTAGTGACTAAACTGTGTGAATGTCTGTATCTGTCTGTTTGTTGGTGTATAAGCGGCTGCATGGTATTGTGAATAGCTATATGAGAGTTTCTATGGGTTATTGATTGGTTGTCTGAGTATCTGTTTGGGTGCCTGAGTGTTTGTGTGGGTGGAGTGTGTGTGACTGTGCATACATGTGTGAGTGGGTGATTCTATGGGTGCATGGTTTTAAGAGTGCATCTGTGATGGAGTGTATGGTTGGGTGAGTGTATGTATGGGTGTGTTAGTGATTCAATGTATATCTCAGTGGTACATGTGTGAGTAACTACATATGTGAAAGGCAGTATATATGTGTGTAAGAGTATATAAGTGGGTATATGTGAGAGTGTGTGATTGTTAGAGTGGCTGTATGGATGCGTGTGTGCTTGTATCAGTGATTGTATAAGAGCGTAAGAATGTGGTACTATTTTCATGAGTAAGTGTTCTTGTGTGTGTATAACTACATAGATGAGTAAATGGGAGTGTGATTAATTATTTGCATGACTGACTAGGTGTGAGAGTACCTCTATGGATGATTGGTGGTGTGTGAGTGTCTATGTAGGTGTATAAATGCATATGATAGTCCTGTACTGAGTGACTGTAAGTATGAGTGACTGTACAGGTGAGTGAGTGGATGTGTGTGTAGATCTAAGAGTCAATGAGTGGGTATGTAGTTATTGGTATTGGAGTATCTATGGTTTTGAGAATGGACGTCTGAAATTTTGATTGAGTATATCAAAGGGTGTGAGAAGATGCACTAATTTATCACATGGATGACGTCATCAGTGATGTCATCAGTGATGTCATTTCAGATGTCATCAGTGATGTCATCAGTGATGTCACTGACCATGTCATGAGTGATGTATTATGTGACGTCATCAGCAGTGCATTGCGGGGGCGCGAGTTATAGTTAGCTGAACTAACTATAACGGGGGAATTTATAGGGTTTTGTATGAGGGAAATGTCCAGCTAACTATAACGCCCCTGAAACCTATGACGTCACATATTACATCACTCATGACATGGTCAGTTACATCACTCATGACATCACTGATGACATCTCAAATGACATCACTGATGACATCACTGATGACATCATCCAATGAATGTGTGTTTTTCTGAAAATTACATATGTTTTATATATGTATATCTCAAGGTCGATGGAAGAATAAATGGGTATATAAGTGTCTAAATGGATGATTTGTTTTTGAAAAATTGATTGTATAACTGACTGATTAAGTGTATCTTAGTGAATACATGGCTTAGTGAGTAATGTTTAAATATGTAAATATCTGCATCAGTCTCTCACTTTGTGTATAAGTGGCTGCATGGGTTGGTGAGAATCTACATGAGTGTCTATATAGGTTATTAGTTGGTTTTTTGAGTACCAGTATGAGAGTCTGAGTGTCTGTATGGTTCGGTGGGGGGTATTACGTAGTGCATAGGTGCATGAATGAGTGACTCACTGTTTGTATGTGTTGAAGACAGCATGTGTGCAGAACTGTATGGGTGGATGAGTGTGTGCATGGGTGTGTTAGTGAGTGAATGACTGTCTCAATAGAGTCTTTATGAGTATCTACATATGTTGTAAACTAGTATATGTAACTATTGGTGTATATAAGTGAGTATATGTGAGAGTGAGAGATTGAAAGAGTTCCTGTATGAATAAGTATGTGTTTCTATAAGTGATTGTTTAAAAGACTAAGTATGTGTAATTTTCTGTAGAAGTAAGTGTGGTGGTGTGTGTATAACTGTATATGCAAGTAAATGTTTGATTCTTTATTAGCATGAGTGACTATGTGTGTGAGTAACTCTATGGATGAGTGGCGTTGTGTAACAGGATGTATAGGTGTATGAGTACATATGATGAGTGAGTGCATGTATGAGTGACTGTATAGGACTGTTGGTGAATGAGTGGATGTGTATGTGGATCTTAGAATTACTGAATAGGTTGTTGTAACTGGTATTGGTATGTCCATTGTTTTGAACATTTTAGTTTCTATTTTTGAATGTGTGTATCAAAGGTTATATTAGGGGGAGAGGAGGTCTGCCACTCTATCACAAGGATGATGTAATCAGTGATGTCATTTGAGATGTCATCAGTGATGTCATGAGTGATGTCACTGACCATGTCATGAGTGATGTAATGTGTGATGTCATCAGCAGTGCATTGCGGGCGCGCGAGTTATAGTTAGCTGAACTAACTATAACGGGGGAATTTCAATGGTTTTGTACGAGTGAAAAGTCCAGCTAACTATAACGCCCCTGAAACCTATGGTTTTTTCAGTGAATTTCTAAGGTTTTTTAAATGCTAATTCCTAACTATAACGTGCCTGAAACCTATGGTTTTTTCAGTGAATTTCAAAGGTTTTTTAAATGCTAATTTCTAACTATACCTACCTAGATAGGACATGTGAAGAAAGAAGAAAAGACGCACAGAAAGAAAAAAAAGAAATGCAGAAAGAAGCAACAGCAGTCCTCAAAGACGAAGAAAAGTGCAGGAAGAAGGATAACGTGCAGAAAGAACAAACAGAAGAGCAGAAAGAAGCCTTGTTGCAAAATCATCCTGTACCGTCAACTTTTTCAGACGGATACTGGTGGTAACTGAGTCTGACTAACCAGTCCTAGAGCCAGTGAAATATTAAAAGACACTCAGAATACAGTGAAAACACCTACATAGACTAGGGAATACTATGCGTTGGGTCCCTCTGTGATTAGCATGACCTCCTCTGTAATCCCCTAGTATATAATAGGACAGGGGATTAAAACTACCTCTTAAAACGTGCTTCACAGGGCGTGTTTGCACACGTCACCTCAGGCCCCGTCCCCTCCCTTCCCCACTGTGTAAACATGCGCTGTGGCCGTTTTAAGTTGGGAAATTAAGTCCCCTTGAATCCTGAGGGTCCCTAGGGTCCAACTAGACCACTAGGTACCTCCAGTAAGCGCCACAGAGCTGCGTTGCAGAGAGATGTAAAAAGGGGCACGGCCTAGACCACCTCTCTGCAACGCAGCTCAGTGGCGCTTACTGGAAGCACCTGGTGGGCTAGTTAGCCTCCAGGGGCCCTCAGGATTGAAGGGGAATTGTTTCCCCAACTTAAAACGCGCCATAGGGCGTGTTTGCACAAGTCATCTCAGGCCCCGTCCCCTCCCTTCACCACTGTGTAAACACGCCGTGTGGCCGTTTTTTAAAGTTGGGAGATTAAGTCCCCTTGAATCCTGAGGGTCCCTAGGGGTAAAATAGCCCACTAGGTACGTCCAGTAAGCGCCATTGCAGAGAGGTGTAAAAAGGGGCACGGCCTGCACCACCTCTCTGCAACGCAGAGCAGTGGTGCTTACTGGAAGCACCTGGTGGGCTAGTTGGCCCCCAGGGTCCCTCAGGATTGAAAGGGAATTATTTCCCCAACTTAAAACGTGCCACAGGGCGTGTTTGCACACGTCACCTCAGGCCCCGTCCCCTCCCTTCACCGCTGTGTAAACGCGCCCTGTGGCCGTTCTAAGTTGAGAGATTAAGTCCCCTTGAATCCTAAGGGTCCCTAGGGTCAAACTAGCCCACTAGGTACCTCCAGTAAGCGCCACAGAGCTGCGTTGCATAGAGGTGTAAAAAGGGGCGTGGCCTCAGAACACCTGTCTGCAACGCAGCTCCCTGGCGCATACTGGAGACACCTGTTGGGCTAGTTGGCCCTTAGGGACCCTCAGTATTGAAGGGGAATTAATTCCCCAACTTACAACTGGCCAGGGGGCACGTTTTGCAGAGTGCTGCAAGGAGGGGGCTTGGCCTCCGGTGCGATGCCGTTCTTTTATTTATTTATTTATTTTTAAGAAGGAGGGCTTTGTGGCCCCCCTTCTTTTTCTAATTTATTGGCCCTGGGGACCCCATCCCCCAGGGCCTGCACCCTAATTTTTTTTGTTGAAAAAAATAAATGTGGCCCTCCCAAGGCCTTAATCGGCCCCGGAGATCACAACCCCCGGGTCATGGCCTTTTTTTTATTCTATTCTTTAGGAGGGGGGCTGCGTTGCCCCCCTCCTCAGGACACTTATGGCCCCGGGGACCCCATCCCCCGGGGCTGGTCTTTGTTTTATATTATTTTTTTTTAAATATATTTATAGAAACACCTAGGACATGCTGGACAAACCGTATGTACCTATCACCATGACGATTTGGGTGATATTCATTAAAAGGCGACTATGCATACAATGAATCCACGTGGAATGTATTTACACCGCTAGTGAAGCTCTGACGTGTCTGACGCCCTACCGTGCCTAATCCCGGCGCCCCCGCCGGTGGTACTCTCCAAGTAGACACTCTTTTTTTTATCTATACAAACATGGGTAGCTATTGACGGGCACATTTAATACACACGCACACCAAGCCATTCAAAGGGGATTCGACAAAAATTCCACCAAACTATGCAAGAAACCCCCCTCACTGTTAATAAAACACACATCCACCGCCGGATGTGTAATACTTTTTATTTTACTCTCTGGAAAGGAGACAAACCTCACTTGAGAGTCACAGCGTGCTCCTGGCTGAGCCTAATGCTGTGTTACACCCACCAGTGCCCGCCGAGTGCCACACACCTCTGTGTTGTATTCCACCAGCTAGTGCATATGCTATGACACTCTCTAGCCCATGTGCACTGTAACACCACCCTGTGAATATGTCATACCACACTTGCCTTCGCACGGGTTATATTGCCCCATCTGCCGTGCCTTCCTCTATGTCTATGTTATAACGCACAGCGCTATGCCATACATATTACAATCTGGGATCCATATCTTTGTCACAGTGCATATGCAACATTATACTCCCCAGCACATATTTCATATTACAACTTTAGAGACTAGTTAGGTTACATAACACTGCCCTGTGCATATTACACTCCAAGGCGCATATCGCAGAGCACGCGCTAGTGCCTGTGCTATCTCGCGCTCTCCAATGAATCTGTCATTGCGCACAATGTATTGCATATTATATTTCACGCCCCGGTTCATCTTATATCACACTTTTTGGTGCATAGTTTATACCATATACTACATCTAGTTTTCACTTTCAATCATGCTCTCAGGACTATGTTCTATATAACACTGCGTCCACCTATCCTTTTCACGGGCATTACATTTTGCGATGGGGGGTGGAGGGTCAGGGCGTGTTTCTGCCAAGTGAGCCCGGAGTCACAGTCACAAACGTTCTCTTCTTCTTGAATAAAAGTGAGATTATGCTGCATACTTGTTCATATTTTAAAAACAATAAAGTTCCTAATACCTACCTTCTCTGAACAGTTAGCTTGCTGCCCCATCCACCTCCTCCCTTCCTCTGTTGTCTGAATCCATGGACTAGCCTCCTCCCTCCTGCCATGCATGGTCTGATGTGCTGCCACTGCCCTCCATTTAGCATGATGTACCAGTCCACTCCTCCTGCCCTCCATTGCCCAATTCTATGGCCCATCATTGACCTCCTGCTTAACCTCTGTGCTTAGCGTGCTGCCCCTATTCTCCTTCCCCCTGCCCTCCGATGTCTTTGTGCATGACCCTGCTCCATCCTTTTTGCCCACCATGTTCCATGGACCTGCCACTCCTATCCACTCTGAGTGTTCTGTTGAGCTGCCACTCCCCTCCCACCTGCCTAGCATTGTCAGATGACTGTAACCTGTCCCTGCCACCTCCACCCTGCCTGTCCACATGCCATGCCCCTATCCCCTTCCTCCTGTCCTCCATGGTCCATTTTACTGCCACACCCTTCTGCCCTCCCTGGTCTGTTGTGCTGAAACTGCTCCTCCTGCCTGCCCTGCGCGGTCTGTTGTGAGTCTCCTTCCCCTGAACTCTCTTGTCTGTGCCCAGGTCCTGAACCTCCCTTCTATCCTCCATGGTCCTTTGTGCATGCCACTGCACCCTCCTTTTGCCCATCATAGCCATTGTGCTGCCACTAACCCTCCTGCTTGCCATGCATGGTCTTCTGAGCTGCCATGGCCCCTCCCACCTTTCCTGTGTGGTCAGCTAGCTGCCCCTGACCCCCTCCCACCTTCCCTCCATGGTCTGTGTGTATGCCATCATAGTCTCATTGTTGCTCTCCATGGTGTGTCTTGTTTCTGGTGCCCATCCTGCCTGACCTCCATGGTCATCTTGCTGCTCCTGCCCTGCCCCCTTGCCCCCAGTCCTCTGTTTCCATGTGCAGACCCCTATTCCCTCCCTCCTGGCTTGTCTGTTCCATTGTAATGCCCCTGATCCATCCCTCCTGCCCTTTATGGTCTGTTATGCTGCAGCTTTCTCTCCTGTCTGTCCATTATGGTCAGCTAGCTACCATTGCCTCTTTCCCCTCTGTTCTCTGTTGTCCATGTGCATGGTCCTGTCCCCTCCCTATTGCTTTCTATGGATTGTTGTGCTGCACTCCCGTCCCGCATGCCCTGTGTGGTGTATTGTGCTGCTGCAAACCCTGATGCCTGCCCTGTAGGGTCAGTTTGGTGCACCTCTCCATGTCCCTCCTGTCCTCTGTTATCCGAGTCCATGTCCCTACCCCAAATCCTCCTGCCTACCATGATCCAATGTACCATACTTGCGAACATTTTGAACTTGGTAAGAGGGAGATTATGAAACAAAACTGGGGTTTTGATTTTCCCCTTTGAGTTACATTGAAAAAGAGGAGATTGTAGACAGGAGACAGATCAAATAAAGCCCATTTGAGCTTAAAAACATTGGACGTTTCCTGGCTGAAACGAGTCTGTTGGCATGTATGGTTGTACTACCACTGCCTCTTCCTTCTGCCCACAATGGTCTATTATATTGCCACAGCCTCTCTTTCCAGTCCTGTATTGTTGGTTTGTTGCCCCTGCCCCCCTTTCCACTGCCCTCCATAGTCTGTTGTGCTGCCACTGCCCGTCCTGCCTGCCCAGTGTGGTCAAATTGTTGCCTCTGCACTCTCCTACCTGCCTTCAACTTTCAGAGTCCGTGCCCCTGGCCTCTGCCTCTCAACAGTATCCCAATGAACAACTAGATTGCTAACATTCTATATTTATTACAAAAGTGTGGAACGCCTGACGTCATCTTGATGTAATCAAAACTGTAATACCTAGAGCATTTCCTTTAGAAATTACATATATGAGAGGGTCTTATTTGCATCAAAATTATGGTTAGTGCTCTAAAAAACTAAAATGAGGACATATTTTCTGAGTTTTCAAATAGCGACAAAGAACTTTTAAATTATTTGTAATCTTTATGTTTTTTTATCCAGTTGACCACTTGATTAAATGTTGCACTTAGGGGAGAGGATGTGGTGTTACTTCCAGAGCTGCAGACTTTGCAACTGGGGAACCAGGTTGGAGTTTCTGCTTCAGCTCAACATTATGTGATTCTGGTCAAATCACTTAATCTCCCCATATCTACAACCAAAATGAATTTGATCTTGTGTGATGTAACCAATGCTCATGTAAA
Source organism: Triturus cristatus (assembly GCF_964204655.1). Classification (NCBI taxonomy): domain Eukaryota; kingdom Metazoa; phylum Chordata; class Amphibia; order Caudata; family Salamandridae; genus Triturus; species Triturus cristatus. The sequence continues at coordinate 1,262,243,065 of NC_140591.1, read as the reverse complement.
GCACTCCAATACCTGACAAGTCTGCACTATATAAAACTGCAAATACACAAAAAATAAGTGTTTTGCACACTTCTGTCATTGGGCTACATGTGGGCTACATCTGGGTGATATGTGTGCTGCATTTGGGCTCTTTTGTCTCTGGTGGCCATCTTGGGAGATTTATTTGTTATGAAGTTTCCTAATTTCCTCATTTACTGCAGTCTCCTCAGTAGGAAATGCTTTCAGTTTTTTACTTTGATTCCATCAAGAATGTACTCAGATATGTCACACATTTTCCATAAATTCTGAATGTTAGCACTCTAGTTGCTCACTAGATCACTGTAGTAAAGCTACTGCTCACCACAGAAGTCTGCTGCTGGTATTAAAAGTGCATGTTTCAGTCTGCAAATCAGAATTTTTTTATGAAATAGAAGAGGATTTGAGAAGTCACTCAAAATGTGCCCTTATTTTTCTTTCTTTTTCACTAATCATAATGTCTATGGCAAGATGAACCCCCTCATTGTGTTCCTTTTTAAATTAAATGTTTTAAGTGTTACCAGTTTATTCCAATCAAGATGGCTTCAGGTGTGCCATAATTTTGTCATAAGTAGGCTTTCCTGTTTTCAGTTTCTATTTTTGGTAAATTCTGGTGGGGTTTTTTCAGTGTTTTCAAGTGATTTCAATACCTTAAAAAAACAGTGATTATCAGTTGTTTCACATTGTCGCGCCATTAAAAACTACAGAAACAGTGTTTTTCCAGTGTTCATAGAATCTTTTGCTTTTATTATTGCTTGCTTTCTGCACTGATAGAGCATGGTATATAGATAGTGTAAGTATAGTGTATATGAGGTCCAAATAGATTTTTGAAAATTAAACTTATTGTAGTACACCATACAATACTTCTTCAGTGAGTCTTTGGTCATGTATGCTTGATCTTTCCTTCCCATGTAAACCTCTGTGAAAAGGCCCTCTCAACATTGGCACTTGAGATGGGCAATGCCAAAACAGCAGGTACACAATTTGTTAACTCTGGTCACTGACATAGCTTTCCATGCCAATACTGGTTCACTTAAAGATTGCGATTCTCGGGGCAGGTTCTGCAACATTTGCGCTGATTTGGGCGTTTATGTCCTCAGAATTATCGAAGCGGTACCACAGTGAGGCTTCATTGACTTCTAATGCCATTGGTGGTGAAGGGACATTTCTATGCATCATTGCAAGTAATTTCTCATACATTGTAAAATAAAAGTCCCTGAATTGCTCTTCACTATTGCTTTGCTTACCAAGCGGCAAACACTCTAACATGGAACATGTTGCAGTGCAAAGTCACTAAAGGTGTCGCCCAGCCTACTCTCAAGGAGATGTTTCACATCTACACCAATTATGCTGAACACTTGCAGACAAGGGTGTTTTCCAACTTTAGTTTTTTTTTATTACGTTCACTACAGCAGTTATGTTTTCCTGTAAAAATCTAAGAATGCAGTATAGTGTACTCTTTCACATCACTATCAATATGTGACCAAAGATCCTCACATTTCTTGCCTTTGGCATCCTCACTCAGCAAACATTCTGTAAACAGTTGCCACATGGATAATATAGCATTCATAGTCCCTTGGACTGATAACCATCAGCTAAGGGACAAAGTTGGGATGACTCTTTCTTTGATGGCACACAAAGCACAAAATGATAAATATTTACGTTTTAGTTCTTGTGCATAAGAAAACAGCGCACTGGAATGGACTAAAAGTCAATAGCAATAATCATTAACTCTGAAGATTGTAAGGATGCTTTCAGCATACCATCTAACAAGTGGCAAGGATCTCTTACAGGGAAGCACTTTAGCTCAGGTATCAATTGTGACAGGTCATCACAAAACTTTTTCATATACGTAGCTGAATCACTGCAAATACAAACAATATCACTCCAATCTTTGTTGAACATGGAAAGAACTATTTCGCAGAGCCTTCCAAGTGACACTGTGTGCCATGTTTTCTAAAAGTCTGGTGTCATGTTTTAACCACTATCCCAGATGCTTGGTGATAGCACTCTTTTAACATATACTTGTCACAATACCTTGCATTGAATGTTTAAAGACTGAGGTGTTGGCAATTCGCCTACTATCAATACTGACTCACTAGAAAGTGGGAGCTGATGTATTAAGGGTTTTTACCCATTCTCTTTGGATAAATGTGATGACACATATTAGGAGAGATTCTTGTGAAACTAGCCATTTTACCTATCAGTGAAAGAGCCAAACGCAGCCAAAATATCAAATATGATTTAGATATTTCCTGATTCTCTACAGTTTATAAAATAGTTAAACAAGACCTAAAACATGCTTCTAAAACGTGCATCTTTAGACCAAAGACCACAAAACTGACAAAAAAATAAAAGAAAGAAGAAACAATATTTTAGTGGCATCCCTAAACAACAAAACTCAAGCAGAATAATGCTAGCCCAGACTTTCTTACTGCTAGCTTGTATAACAAAGTTACATTGTATTGGCCCCTTCAGGAAGAAAGAAAATCACTCTTTCACTCTCTTTTTCCTTTCTTTGAATTGCATTTAGTTTGTGGTTGTGCAGGTGTTTTATCAGTGTTTATATGTTTTCACTGGTGAGGGCTATTTCTCTTTCAGTGGGGTTTCATCAGTTATTATAGGTTTAAACCTAAAACCGGACAGCCTAGTCATAAGTAAGACAGTAAGCGCTCTAGTTGTTCTTAAGAACACTCTGGGACATTCTGTCAGTGGGCTATACTTGGGCTACATCTGGGTGATATTTGGGTACATTTGGGCTCTTTTGTCTCTGGTGGCCATCTTGGGAGATTTATTTGTTATGAAGTTTCCTAATTTCCTCATTTACTGCAGTCTCCTCAGTAGGAAATACTTTCAGTTTTTTACTTTGGTTCCATCAAGAAGGCATTCAGATGTGTCACACATTTGCCATAAATTCTGAATGTTAGCACTCTAGTTGCTCATTAGATCACTGTAGTAAAGCTACTGCTCACCAGGGAAGTCTGTTGCTGGTATTCAAAGTGCATGTTTCAGTCTGCATGTCAGAATGTTTTTATGAAATAGAAGAGGATTTGAGAAGTCAAAATGTGCCCTAATTTTTCTTTCTGCAGCACTAATCATAATTTCTATGGCAAAATGAACCCCCTCATTTTGTTCCTTTGTAAATTAAATCTTTTAAGTGTTACCACTTTATTCCAATCAATATGGCTTCAGGTGTGCAATACGTTTGTCCTAAGTAAGACTGTTAGCGCTCTAGTTGTTCGTTAGAACACTCTGGGACATTCTGTCATTGGGCTATACTTGGGCTACATCTGGGTGATATTGGGGCTACATTTGGGCTCTTTTGTCTCTGGTGGCCATTTTGGGAGACTTATTTGTTATGAAGTTTCCTAATTTCCCCATTTACTACAGTCTCCTCAGTAGGAAATACTTTCAGTTTTTTACTTTGATTCCATCAAGAAGGCATTCAGATGTGTCACACATTTGCCATAAATTCAGAATGTTAGCACTATAGTTGCTTAGTAGATCACTGTAGTAAAGCTACTGCTCACCAGGGAAGTCTGCTGCTGGTATTGAAAGTGCATGTTTCAGTCTGCATGTCAGAATATTTTAATGAAATAGAAGAGGATTTGAGAATTCACTCAAAATATGCCCTAATTTTTCTTTCTGCAGCACTAATCATACTTTCTATGGCAAAATGAACCCCCTCATTTTGTTCCTTTTTAAATTAAATGTTTTAAGATTTACCACTTTATTCCAATCAAGATGGCTTCAGGTGTGCAATACGTTTGTCATAAGTAGGACTGTTAGCGCTCTAGTTGTTCTTTAGAACACTCTGGGAAGCTGCAGTAGAACACAAAGAAATCAACTGACAGTCTCTGCCCTTGTTGGATGTACATGTTTTACTGAGAATGTCAGACTTCATTCTCACATGACTGAGAAAGATAATGTGAATTTACAGAAAATATGCTCTCAGTTTAGCTTATAGATCACCTTCCAAACCTCTGTGGGAAAAGCATGAGCAAATAGTTTTCTCTCAAACATGATTCATGATATCACAGCAGAAGTCTTTTTCACATGGTAAAATCACCTTAGAACACACCACAATTCCTAAAATGAGAATGGTACCATCAACAAATGATTTATAATATAACTAAAGTCTTAAAACCTTCTATTAACTGCAATGCTTTTTAATGAGGTGCTATCATGTATATTGGTCCCAAGATGGCTGCCAACACTTCTTGGATGAAGTACTGACAGCCAATCAGATCTCCCGATGAGATGTGTGGTTAGTCTCCGCCCAGATATATCTATCTTTTTAACTCTAATTTTCTCAGGAACTACTCAACAGATTTACACCATTTAAGCAAAAGGCACGAGTCTGAACTGAGGACTACCTATTTGCCAAATTTGGTGTAATTCCGTTTAGCAGTTCAGGCTGTAGCTGCGTCAACAGATCCTATGGGAAAATGCATAGGGAAAATGCGTTTTGGGACCCCCCTTTTTTCTCGGCCCCTGTTTGACGAATCACCATGAAAGTTTCAGGATGGGAGCGGACCGGAGCTGGCCAAAAGTTTGGAAAATTTCATGAAGATTCGTCAATCGGCGCCAACGTTATTCCAAATAGAATGTTGCGGATTTCCTATGGAAAATAGGTCCTAACTATAACTACCTACTGGCGACTGCCAGTAGGCAATATATCTATATATATATTATATATATATATATATATATATTCACTGAAAAAACCATAGGTTTCACACACGTTATAGTTAGGAATTAGCATTTAAAAAACCTTAGAAATTCAGTGAAAAAACCATAGGTTTCACACATGTTATAGTTAGCTGGACATTTTACTCGTAAAAAACCAATGAAATTCCCCCGTTATAGTTAGTTCAGCTAACTATAACTCGCGCGCCCGCAATGCACTGCTGATGACGTCACATATTACATCACTCATGACATGGTCAGTGACATCACTCATGACATCACTGATGACATCTCAAATGACATCACTGATGACATCACTGATGACATCATCCAGTGAATGTGTGTTTTTCTGAAAATTAAATATGTTTTATATATGTACATCTCAAGGTCGATGGAAGAATAAATGGGTATATAAGTGTCTAAATGGATGATTTTTTTTTGAAAAATTGATTGTGTAACTGACTGATTAAGTGTATCATAGTGAATACATGGCTTAGTGAGTAATGTTTAAATATTTAAATATCTGTATCAGTCTCTCTCTTTGTGTATAAGTGGCTGCATGGGTTGGTGAGTAGCTACATGAGTGTCTATATAGGTTATTTGTTGGTTTTTTGAGTATCAGTGTCTGATATCTGTATGGTTTGTTGGGGGGTATTACGTAGTGCATAGGTGCATGAATGAATGACTCAGTCTTTGTATGTGTTGAAGACAGCATGTGTGCAGGACTCTATGGGTGCATGAGTGTGTGCATGGGTGTGTTAGTGAGTGAATGACTGTCTCAATAGTGTCTCTATGAGTAACTACATATGTTTTAAACTAGTATTTGTGACTATTGGTGTATATAAGCAAGTATATGTGAGAGTGAGAGATTGAAAGAGTTCCTGTATGAATAAGTATGTGTTTCGTTAAGTGATTGTTTAAAAGACTAAGTATGTGTAAGTTTCCGTAAAAGTAAGTGTGGTGGTGTGTGTATAACTGTATATGCAAGTAAATGGATGTTTGATTCTTTATTAGCATGAGTGACTATGTGTGTGAGTAACTCTATGGATGAGTGGCATTGTGTAACAGGGTGTATAGGTGTATGAGTACATATGATGAGTGAGTACATGTATGAGTGACTGTATAGGACTGTTGGTGAATGAGTGGATGTGTATGTGAATCTTAGAATTACTGAAGAGGTTGTTGTAATTGGTATTGGTATGTCCATTTTTTTGAAAATTTCAGTCTCTATTTTTTAATGTGTGTATCAAAGGTTATATTAGGGGAAGAGGAGGTCTGCCACTCTATCACAAGGATGATGTCATCAGTGATGTCATCAGTGATGTCATTTGAGATGTCATCAGTGATGTCATGAGTGATGTCACTGACCATGTCATGAGTGATGTAATATGTGACGTCATCAGCAGTGCATTGCGGGCGCGCGAGTTATAGTTAGCTGAACTAACTATAACGGGGAATTTCATTGGTTTTTTACGAGTAAAATGTCCAGCTAACTATAACATGTGTGAAACCTATGGTTTTTTCACTGAATTTCTAAGGTTTTTTAAATGCTAATTCCTAACTATAACGTGTGTGAAACCTATGGTTTTTTCAGTGAATTTGCAAGGTTTTTTAAATGCTAATTCCTAACTATAACGTGTGTGAAACCTATGGTTTTTTCAGTGAATTTGCAAGGTTTTTTAAATGCTAATCCCTAACTATAACGTTTTTGAAACCTTTGGTTTTTTCAGAGAATTTGTATGGTTTTTTATATGCTAAGTTATGTATTTTTAATTAAAGATATTTTTTTTTATTTAAATAAAATTACTATATATTCATTTATATATTATCTGTATTTTTTTATAAATTATTTTTTTTAAAAATTTAATTTGGATATTTTTTTTTTATTTAATTTTTTAAATTATTTTATGTCCACTTTTTTTTTTTTTTATAAATTCTTGGGGTGCGCGCTCTGAGCGCGCACCTAGTACTATTTCGTAAGTTTTTTATGAATTCCGGCGTACGTTATTTCCGTACGCAAATATACTTAATGGTGCGCGCTGGGAGCGCGCACCCAGTACGTATGCGTACGTACGTACGCATGCGTCCTACGCCCTCGACGCTGTTTACTTCCGCATACGCTAAAATTATGCGCAATTACGGTCGCGTATACGCGTGTTCAACGTATGCGCGCTAGGTACGCGTATATGACGTATGCACCTGCGCGTTTACGCGTTCGTGCATACGTCATCACGGGGTGCGCGCACGGAGCTTGCGCAGTGCGCGCACCTCGGGTTTATACATAATAAAACAATATTTCTTATTGGTTATCATTACTTTCAGTTTCTAATTGTTTCAATACCACACCCAATCCCCTCATGGCAAGTCATGTGATCAAGAATCATCACTTTTGATTGGTTTGAAGTACTTTCTGTTCCAGATTCTTCCCAAACCACACCTACTCCCCTCATTATTAGTTCTGATTCCTTTGGAGAAGGAGCTATTCTGTTGTTGAGAGACAATGGCTGAACAGCAACCTACTTCAGACAGTGACCAGGACACTCTTGAGAGGCAGAGGAACAGGAAGCAGAAAGACAGCTTTATATGGCAGTTTTTCACTTTTCCAGAGAATGAGAAAAAGGTAAATGCACCGAAAGTTACATGTGTACTTTGTAAAAAAGTCTTATCTCGTGGGAATCCTAACAAGAAATATTCTTTTAGCATTCACACTATGTTGAGACATGTTTACAAAATGCATCCAGTAACTTATCGTCGAGCTTCTGGAGAAAACCCTCCACCTGCTCAGCCGACGACATCAGCAGCAGCTCAGCCGAGCACATCTTCGGCAGCTCAGGGGAGCACTTCAGCTGCGATGGTGCCTTCACCTGTTTCTTTACCTCTTGTTGGTCCACCTTGTTTGGCGAGGTTGTCTACACGGTGCACTGATTGCGGTTCTCTTATTTCTGTGGGGGAGACCAGTCTTGATCTCCTTCAGAGAAAATTTGATGCGCATCCGTGCACTAGGCCATAGATGTTTTTTTCTTTTTTTGCGTTTTTCTCTTCCTGTTTCCCTCCATTAACTCAAGGGCTCTTTTAAGAGCCACTTATAAACTTAACCAAACAAATTTTTTTTTTAGAAATTTTTTTTGAAATTTTTTTGAGGTGCGCGCACCCTGCGCGCACCCATGTTTTTTTTTTTTTTTTTTCTTTTTTGAGAGACTACAATTAAAAATTGAAAATGTGATTGTAGAGAAGTAGAAAAAAAGGAACCATGATATTGGTGACTTACCATACCCACTCAAAAAAATATTTTTTCATTTATTGTTCTAAAAAATTGCTTTAAAAATGGTTCTAGTTTTCGAAAATTTTCTATATCAATCTGAAAAAAAAGAAAAAAGTATTAATATTTTTTAAAACATTTTATAATACAGTACACATATTTACATATTTATCAAAAAATATTTTTGCCTTATTTTTGCTGTTTTCAGAATATATTGCAATTCACTATAAATTGTGAAAGCAATTGCATTCATCATTTAACAGCGGGCAAAAAAAAAATAACAATCTCAAAGATTGTATTAAAAAAGCCCAGAATCTCTTCTCACTTAAACTTATCATTACAGAAATGCATATTATTCTAAAAAAATATCATCTAAAAACAATACTTATTTCTTTAAAATACCGTCTGATATTTTTGTTTCACAAGTATAATCACAATATTATATCTCAAATAACTCCACAATACATCTGATTCCATTTCCTTTATGCCAAATAGTAATTTAAAAATTCTTTTTTGATTAAATTTCCAACGGTAATCCAATAAAATTCTAAAGTTTAATTTGTACAGATCTCACCGATTCTCTGTAACATTTTGGTTCCCGAAAGACTTATTAATATTTTATTAAGTCCACAATAGAATTGGTTACTTTTCCACATGGCCAAATAGTAATTTTAAAAATCTTTTTTGAAAAAATTTACAATGGCACTCCAATAACATTCCAAAATTTAAATTGTGCAGATGTTACCGATTTTCTTTAAATTTTAGGTTTTTGAAAGTTTCATAAAAAATTATAAAAGTCCACATTACACTTGGTCATCTTTCCATTAGGCCAAATGATAATTTGTAAAATCATTTTTTTTGTAAATTCCAATGTAAATCCAATAAAATGGTAAAATTGTTTTGTCCAGATTTTGCCAAGTCTCTCTAAAATTTAGGTTTCAGGAAGATTAGATAGGAATTTGCTAAATCAAAAGGCAAACGTTGCTTAAAAACCAATTGGGAATCATTACACAGTGTCCAGCCTTTCTCACATTTAAGATAAACTGTGTAATGTCCAGAAGTAACAGTAGGTCCTTCATGGAAAATTATTGCAACAGTTACAAAAGTTTTTCCTGAAATTGATAATTGCTGTCCTGTAAACTTCTTTATTAAAGTATCCAATTTTGAACCATCAGCTCTACATCGTTGCATCATTAAAATTACATACTGTCCGTATTCCTTTAAAATTAATGTTGAAAACATGTCAGATTGACACTCACCGCATTGCATGCTATGATTAGCATCTTTAACTAATTTAGCAAAAGTGACGTTTTACTCTGTGATAATGTCAAATAAATAAACCTTTCATTATCAACATTAGAGCCACATATATTATAACAGTTTTCACAAGTATGTTCCCATTTATAAGAGAGACCAAATAAAATATCAATTGCAACTTCTTCTTCTTCCAGTACTTGTAGAAAATACATCAAAAATTCATGTGCATCTTGCTGTTCATTTTGAGAAAACTGTGTTCGTCCTGAACATACATCTAAAAGTTTTCTAATTTCAGTAGCACTTTCTATTTGACTTTTATCATTACTCAGCTTATGAAAAAGGAGACTCAGCTCAGAACAGAATCTTTTTCCCTGATTTACTATTATCTGCTCTTGCAAACTTTCAAGATAAAATGCAACATTCAGCACTACATTAGCGTAGCAGTTGACACCAGAGCTATTTTCAAAATGACATCCTACAACCTGTTCTTCATTTTTCTTATTCTTTTTGCTTGCAATTACATCACTCCTCTTTTTTTTCCTCCTCTCTACATCTTCATTACAGATATTCTCATTTCTCCTTTTACGAGAAACTACATGTTTCTCCAACACAGGATACTGACCTAAATGAGGAGCATAGGTTCTTCTTAATCTATTATACTCCTTTACACAATTTGCATCAGCACTAACTTTTGAGTCATCAAAGTCTATCATGAATAAACCAGATAATGTTTTCACCCGTGACAAAGCTACATAAGCCATACCTTCTTTGAACACAGTTGAACCAATGTTCACAAATGCACAATCTACAGTCAATCCTTGAGACTTGTGAATAGTTACAGCATATGCTAGAGAAAACGGAAACTGCTTCCTACGTACATATAAGTCTTTCACAAGCATGAAACGAACTGAACAACGACAAATGTCTTTAACTTCTTCTATCTGATCAAATTTTATTTTTAAACATTCAATTCCATCTTTTTTCTGATAATTAATAAAACCCACAACTCTTCCCATAGCTCCATTAACTAAACCTTTTTCAACATCCAAATTTCTCCTTAAAAATACTCTACAGTTCATGCAAACATATAGATTTTTTTCTAATCCAGCTGTTTTGGAAATGTTCTTCTCTAGTGAATTCAGTTTATTTTTCAGTGTGCCTGTTACTGTGACAGTAATTCTTCCATCCTCAATTTTGTCAACTGCTTCCAATTTCCTGATCTCCTCCTTTTCCAATTTCAAAAGCTCCTCATTGAATATTGAGCATTCACGTAGAGTTGGCATTAAGCAGATGACACTTTTGTTTTCTGCAATGTTCTTGTGTATCTTCTCTGCAACTATTTCTTCCTTTGGAAATAAATTATGTAGCAGCCGACTCTGTAATGCTTTTGTGCCAGCTTCAGTGAGTAGTCCAATTCTGATATCTTTCAGAATACTTCCATATTCTTCATCGTTTGCTTGCCTCATATTAGTAGTAAGTTCCTTGTACTCAAAGAAGGACCAAATATTTGTATTACCGATGCTTCCCAATGACTTCTTCGTGTCTTCATGTGTGACAGTATTAAACACTGGTTGTCCTTTAACTGGAGTAAGTTGCAAAAGATCTCCAAAAACTATGACGTGTTTTCCACCAAATAACATGTCATAGTCTGTCTTCAAAATTTGCTGCATTCTTAAATGCACAAAGGCAAGCATTAAGTTTGATACCATGCTCACCTCATCAATAATGAGAACTTTCATCTTCTTCAATACTCTTGAAACTTCCAAGGATGCTTCTCCAGTTAGCTTGTTGTATTGTATTTTGTTCTCATGCTCCACTGGTAACATTAGCAAACGATGTAAAGTGATTCCTTTTATGTTATATGCTGCTAACCCAGTTGGAGCAGTAACCACACAAGACAAAGTAGAATCCGTTTTTTGCTGTAGGTAGCTTCTGATGACTTTTATAAGGAAACTTTTCTCAGTTCCAGCTTGTCCGCTTACATACATCCTGATTGGTTGAAATGATGTGCATGAGCACTCTTTTTTTTCATGTTGAAATCCGTGATCAATTTTGCTTCTGATCTCTTCATAAATTTGTTGCTGCTCTTCGTTCAGTTGTCTTTCCAAATTTTGTAAGTCTATAAATTCTTCTTGAGCTTGATTCATAGCCGTTTCCACTTCATTCATGGCTATTGATGCTTCATTTTCAACGATTGGTTGTCCTAGAGGATCTTGACTGAGTGTTCCTGAACTTTGGCTGTCCTTAGAACTGTCTCTAGCTATTTCTGCTGCAATTGTAGTTTCCTGTTCAATTTCTTCATTTAACATTTGCAGATAAGTTGAGAATGTACTGCATTGTATGCTGTCTTTGCTAGCATTGAAGGAATCTTCATAACTCTGGAATTCTCCCAGTAGTTCGTCCTCTGTACGCCATGGTTTAAACAGCTGTAAAAGAGCCAAGTAGTAAAATTCCTTTTTGTCAGTAGTGTCGCAACTCAGCTTCCTGTGATTTATCAAACTTCCTTTTGTTTGCTTCACCAAACATCCTTCCTCACCAATCACTTTATATTTTCCATTGTTGATGTCTTCTGCGGCTTTCCGTGAATAAATGTAGTTCTGCAGCACTTCATAGAGACACATGTTCTCCAGATGTTGACTTCTTTTTGGATAATATGTGTCCAACATGTTTGATTTCAAAATATCTGTACTTTGTGGGTCATTCTCGGCCAAATATTCAATTTCTCCAACAGATTTCAGTACCCGATTTCTCATTGCTGCAAGGCCTAAACTTGCCCAAATTATTCTTCTTGATTTCGAGTAGAGACTTGCAGAAGATAACCTATCTGAACATTCGTAGGATCCAATTTCTCGATGCGATAACATCTTCAAACTGAAACTGTACAGCTTCTTACTGACAGTCTTCTCGTGAGAAATCTCTTCCCACATTTCCTTCAATTCTGTTTTTTCTGATTTCGTAATGTAAGACGTTACATATCGAGCAACAGCAATGGAATTGTCAGCTACATACTGTATATCCATGTTAGCGTTCCACATGGATAAAATGACTGGGTTGTAGTCATTTATATTTTTTGATTCTTCTTTTCTTTTTAGGTTGTAGGTATTCTTAGGTGATTTTCTTGTGATAGTATGTCTCACAGCTGACATAAAACTGTTTACTCTTCCATTTGAAAGAACAGGTCTAGGAAATCCAAATCGACATTTAGTGTAGTATTTATCTTTGCTCTTGTATTTCCGTCGACAGTACTTTCCACACCGATGACTTTGGAAACGTAAAACTTGCTCCTTTAACTTTTTCTCTTCTGTGCTTTTTGGTATAGCACATGTTGCATATTCTTCAATGTAAGATAACACTGCTTCATCAGTATCTGTTCCAAACTTTGGAGCATCCTTGATCCACAACAGCATATGAATATGAGGAGCACCTCTTGCCTGGTACTCTTTTCTCCAAAAGAAATCTACTACTTCTCCAAGAGGTGGATTTTTTTTATTGCAGATGAAGGACATCATAGCCTCAAATCTATGATTGAAATATCTGCAAACATTAACCGGATCCAATGAGCACAGTTCTCCTGCTGTCTTGTATTCTATGTTTTTAATGTTTGAATTTGCCTCTCGTAGAAAATCCAGTAAATCATCCCAAGCGTACTCGGCACAGCTTAGTGTAACGAACCATGTTGGTGTTCCTAAATTCCGTAACATGCATTTTAATTCACCATGGCGTCGGTACCAATATTCATTTGTCCCACGCTGACAAGCCATCAGATTGATCAGTTGTGTTTCCAAATGATCATCTCGGTGCTGCACTTTCTCCATAAAATCCTTAGCAGACACATTTTGTAAATGTACTCCACTTTTTAAAATGTGATTTACTGCATAAGACAGTGCAGACAAGTCGCTTTCAAATAAAAGATGGAACAAATAAGGAATACTTTGTCGAAACCTGGGATCTTCAGCATATAGTCTTGTAGTCCGATACTCAGAAGCTGGAATCTGTTCCGGACGTTCATCGTATCGTCCTCCTTTTCCTTTAGGAAACAGCTGGGGAAAACATCGAGCTTCCAAGCTCTCCTCCCATACACTCACGGGAGTTCCTTTTGCTTTCTTCATCTGAAACAGATCAATATTGTCTCCCATAACTTCTTTTGAATGGAGAGGATGTATGCTAAAATGTTCATATATTTCTTCTTCCTTTGACTTGTCCACTTTTTCAATTTGTCCAGTTGGTGTTTCTGTGTCTTCTTGTAAATCTTCTTCTTCTTCTTCTTCTATATAAATTGATTCATACCATTTGTTATTCCTTTTCAAATACAAATTTGCTCTTTGTACTTTCCGCACATCTACCAGCTCCTGCCAAATCTTCTTATTCTTTGTAGGTACACCATTAACCAGAATAATTAATGGTTCAGTTTCCAAAGTATCCGCATCAATAGTTTCCATATTTTTTTTCAAATCCAAGGGCAAATACACCACTCTACCTTTTAAACCTCTCAGTAAATCTGAAGGAGGTAATTTACCAGTTTTGGGCTCCATACGTACTATGGTCTGGAACGGATGAACACATTGAATGAGTATAGACTCATATGTATTTAATTCAGAAAGTTCAGCAGGAATAGCATCCAATTCTAAATTATGTACAGCTCTGGTCGGCATTCTATTTTCCTCTAACTTGTTGTAACAGTATTTACAAATACGCTGATCTTCACCCAATTCAAAACAATTTTCAAGAAATATATATGTGGCAAAATCCTTCCACTTATAATTATCTTCATTTTCACTCTTTCTGTAGAGATCAACATTCCTAGTTTGTTTTCTATAATGAGTTCTGCGGCAACAAATACAAGTAAAATTTGGTCTTTCATTAGAGATTATTGCAAATTTTGTTATGTGATCATTAAATGTGTTACTTACAGAGAGTTCTACATTCTCTTCCACTTCTTCCTCATTTACTGTGTCCTTCTCTGCACTGTTTTGTTCAGGACCAAAGTAACAAAACTGAATTTCATCAACAACCTTTTCTACATCTGATACCGTTCCTCGGAACAGAGCCCTATTCAATTCATTTAACTTTATTGCAGGACTTTTTGCAAAATACAACCGTCTCACAAACTTTCTCATTTCAGTATGATGAACAGCCAGCATCCTAAAATGATGGAAAACACTATTACACACTTTTCTAGATAGACAAGCCAGAGAATGACCCTGCAAACCAGTATTCTCTCTCACTCTGCATGGATCCAGACTTTGAAGCACCTTAATCTTCTGTTTTATACTTTTTTTACTATATTCTCTTAGAAACTCACGAAATTTGTCAATAGATTCCTGACGCACAGTGCAAATACTACTACAATTCCAAGTGTACACTGGGGCTTTAGGACGTCTCCCCATAGCCTCATCCGCCATCACTTGTACCTCATCTCTTGGAACCATTATCTCCTTCTCCATTATGCAACCATTTGTCACTTCGTAACCACGACCTCTGGTGTCAACTGCATGCAGCAAACTATTACTTTGAAAATAGCTCTCTTCATTAAAAAAAGGTTCACTACTTGAACTATGCATCCACTTTCCTAAAAACACTTTACAAAAGTTTGTTCTGTTCACTACTCTTTTCCTTTTGCTATGTGATTTCAGTACATTAACCATTTTGTCTAATGTACGCATCCTATTCAAAATTAAAATGAATAGTTTCCTTTTTAATTCTAATGCCTTTGCTGCAATGACTTCAATTTCTTTTTTTCTTTTATAAAACTTTGTCTTTTTCTTATATTTCTTCACATCCTTCATCAAATTGGACATAACTCTTCTCTGAAACATTTTTCTACGTATCTCTTTAAACGCTGTTTTTCTATTTATATAAATCTTTTCAGTTGCAGAAGGTATATTTGCATTAACTAAATTCTCAATTTTTTCCTCTCTATTCCTTTTCAAAACATTTTTTCCAGTACAGACATTTTGTACATTTTTCATTCTTTTGAATATTTTTTTTAGAAATTGTTTTTTCTGCTTACCACAAGATTTTTTCTTTTTCCCAACATGAGCATCTTCTACTAACTTTGGTCCTCTAGTTGTCTTCAAATATAGGTTTTTTTTGTGCGTTTTTTGAACTCTGGATTTTGTAGGCATCTTAAATTTTGTTCACTGCTCTTCAGCAATACCTGAAAAAAACTAAAAAACAAATTCCTTTATTTTATTTAAATATATTACTACATTTCTTTTCACAATAGTCACAAAACATAATTTCTTTGCCAATTTGAAAACACACTTACTGCTCTTTTTTTTTGGCAAGTGAAAATCACTTTTACAGACTGACACATTATGAATCCAGTTTTCAGATTTTTTTAAAAGCCCATGTCCAGACTGCTTTTTCAGACCACAAACCATGTGTAACCTGGGTGACTGAGTACACTCCAGCAAGGGCAACCAGCCTTAGTGATGCTGAATGTATTTGCATTACAGACTGAAACCTCAAAACCCCACTCGCTTGTAAATACTGTGCATGATTATACATGGAAAGGAGGTGGGTGTGTGCTAAGAGTCTGTTTCTGCACCAAAAAAATCGCTCCCCCTTTTTCCTACTAATGCAACTGTGAAATCACCAGAGCAAAACGCAACAAATTTCTGCCTGTAATTCCTATTTGCACACAGAGTCTTGTTTTCACATTAGTCACAAAACGAAATTTCTTTGCCAATTTGAATGCACACTTACTGCTCTTTTTTGTTGGCAAGTGAAAATCACTTTTACAGACTGACACATTATGAATCCACTTTTCAGATTTTTTTAAAAGCCCATGTCCAGACTGCTTTTTCAGACCACAAACCATGTGTATCCTGGGTGACTGAGTACACTCCAGCAAGGGCAACCAGCCTTAGTGATGCTGAATGTATTTGCATTACAGACTGAAACCTCAAAACCCCACTCGCTTGTAAATACTGTGCATGATTATACATGGAAAGGAGGTGGGTGTGTGCTAAGAGTCTGCTTCTGCACCAAAAAAATCGCTCCCCCTTTTTCCTACTAATGCAACTGTGAAATCACCAGAGCAAAACGCAATAAATCTCTGCCTGTAATTCCTATTTGCACACAGAGTCATCTTTTCACATTAGTCACAAAACATAATTTCTTTGCCAATTTGAAAACACACTTACTGCTCTTTTTTGTTGGCAAGTGAAAATCACTTTTACAGACTGACACATTATGAATCCACTTTTCAGATTTTTTTAAAAGCCCATATCCAGACTGCTTTTTCAGACCACAAACCATGTGTAACCTGGGTGACTGCCTACACTCCAGCAAGGGCAACCAGCCTTAGTGATGCTGAATGTATTTGCATTACAGACTGAAACCTCAAAACCCCACTCGCTTGTAAATACTGTGCATGATTATACATGGAAAGGAGGTGGGTGTGTGCTAAGAGTCTGCTTCTGCACCAAAAAAATCGCTCCCCCTTTTTCCTACTAATGTAACTGTGAAGTCACCAGAGCAAAACGCAACAAATCTCTGCCTGTAATTCCTATTTACACACAGAGTCATGTTTTCACATTAGTCACAAAACGAAATTTCTTTGCCAATTTGAATGCACACTTACTGCTCTTTTTTGTTGGCAAGTGAAAATCACTTTTACAGACTGACACATTATGAATCCACTTTTCAGATTTTTTTAAAAGCCCATGTCCAGACTGCTTTTTCAGACCACAAATCATGTGTAACCTGGGTGACTGCCTACACTCCAGCAAGGGCAACCAGCCTTAGTGATGCTGAATGTATTTGCATTACAGACTGAAACCTCAAAACCCCACTCGCTTGTAAATACTGTGCATGATTATACATGGAAAGGAGGTGGGTGTGTGCTAAGAGTCTGCTTCTGCACCAAAAAAATCGCTCCCCCTTTTTCCTACTAATGCAACTGTGAAATCACCAGAGCAAAACGCAACAAATCTCTGCCTGTAATTCCTATTTGCACACAGAGTCATGTTTTCACATTAGTCACAAAACGAAATTTCTTTGCCAATTTGAATGCACACTTACTGCTCTTTTTTGTTGGCAAGTGAAAATCACTTTTACAGACTGACACATTATGAATCCACTTTTCAGATTTTTTTAAAAGCCCATGTCCAGACTGCTTTTTCAGACCACAAACCATGTGTAACCTGGGTGACTTCCTACACTCCAGCAAGGGCAACCAGCGTTAGTGATGCTGAATGTATTTGCATTACAGACTGAAACCTCAAAACCCCACTCGCTTGTAAATACTGTGCATGATTATACATAGAAAGGAGGTGGGTGTGTGCTAAGAGTCTGCTTCTGCACCAAAAAAATCACTCCCCCTTTTTCCTACTAATGCAACTGTGAAATCACCAGAGCAAAACGCAATAAATCTCTGCCTGTAATTCCTATTTGCACACAGAGTCATCTTTTCACATTAGTCACAAAACATAATTTCTTTGCCAATTTGAAAACACACTTACTGCTCTTTTTTGTTGGCAAGTGAAAATCACTTTTACAGACTGACACATTATGAATCCACTTTTCAGAATTTTTTAAAAGCCCATGTCCAGACTGCTTTTTCAGACCACAAACCATGTGTAACCTGGGTGACTGCCTACACTCCAGCAAGGGCAACCAGCCTTAGTGATGCTGAATGTATTTGCATTACAGACTGAAACCTCAAAACCCCACTCGCTTGTAAATACTGTGCATGATTATACATGGAAAGGAGGTGGGTGTGTGCTAAGAGTCTGCTTCTGCACCAAAAAAATCGCTCCCCCTTTTTCCTACTAATGTAACTGTGAAATCACCAGAGCAAAACGCAACAAATCTCTGCCTGTAATTCCTATTTGCACACAGAGTCATGTTTTCACATTAGTCACAAAACGAAATTTCTTTGCCAATTTGAATGCACACTTACTGCTCTTTTTTGTTGGCAAGTGAAAATCACTTTTACAGACTGACACATTATGAATCCACTTTTCAGATTTTTTTAAAAGCCCATGTCCAGACTGCTTTTTCAGACCACAAACCATGTGTAACCTGAGTGACTGCCTACACTCCAGCAAGGGCAACCAGCCTTAGTGATGCTGAATGTATTTGCATTACAGACTGAAACCTCAAAACCCCACTCGCTTGTAAATACTGTGCATGATTATACATGGAAAGGAGGTGGGTGTGTGCTAAGAGTCTGCTTCTGCACCAAAAAAATCGCTCCCCCTTTTTCCTACTAATGCAACTGTGAAACCACCAGAGCAAAACGCAACAAATCTCTGCCTGTAATTCCTATTTGCACACAGAGTCATGTTTTCACATTAGTCACAAAACGAAATTTCTTTGCCAATTTGAATGCACACTTACTGCTCTTTTTTGTTGGCAAGTGAAAATCACTTTTACAGACTGACACATTATGAATCCACTTTTCAGATTTTTTTAAAAGCCCATGTCCAGACTGCTTTTTCAGACCACAAACCATGTGTAACCTGGGTGACTTCCTACACTCCAGCAAGGGCAACCAGCGTTAGTGATGCTGAATGTATTTGCATTACAGACTGAAACCTCAAAACCCCACTCGCTTGTAAATACTGTGCATGATTATACATAGAAAGGAGGTGGGTGTGTGCTAAGAGTCTGCTTCTGCACCAAAAAAATCACTCCCCCTTTTTCCTACTAATGCAACTGTGAAATCACCAGAGCAAAACGCAATAAATCTCTGCCTGTAATTCCTATTTGCACACAGAGTCATCTTTTCACATTAGTCACAAAACATAATTTCTTTGCCAATTTGAAAACACACTTACTGCTCTTTTTTGTTGGCAAGTGAAAATAACTTTTACAGACTGACACATTATGAATCCACTTTTCAGAATTTTTTAAAAGCCCATGTCCAGACTGCTTTTTCAGACCACAAACCATGTGTAACCTGGGTGACTGCCTACACTCCAGCAAGGGCAACCAGCCTTAGTGATGCTGAATGTATTTGCATTACAGACTGAAACCTCAAAACCCCACTCGCTTGTAAATACTGTGCATGAATATACATGGAAAGGAGGTGGGTGTGTGCTAAGAGTCTGCTTCTGCACCAAAAAAATCGCTCCCCCTTTTTCCTACTAATGTAACTGTGAAATCACCAGAGCAAAACGCAACAAATCTCTGCCTGTAATTCCTATTTGCACACAGAGTCATGTTTTCACATTAGTCACAAAACGAAATTTCTTTGCCAATTTGAATGCACACTTACTGCTCTTTTTTGTTGGCAAGTGAAAATCACTTTTACAGACTGACACATTATGAATCCACTTTTCAGATTTTTTGAAATGCACATGTCCAGACTGCTTTTTCAGACCACCACCATGTGTATCCTGGGTGACTGAGTACACTCCAGCAAGGGCAACCAGCCTTAGTGATGCTGAATGTATTTGCATTACAGACTGAAACCTCAAAACCCCACTCGCTTGTAAATACTGTGCATGATTATACATGGAAAGGAGGTGGGTGTGTGCTAAGAGTCTGCTTCTGCACCAAAAAAATCGCTCCCCCTTTTTCCTACTAATGCAACTGTGAAATCACCAGAGCAAAACGCAATAAATCTCTGCCTGTAATTCCTATTTGCACACAGAGTCATGTTTTCACATTAGTCACAAAACGAAATTTCTTTGCCAATTTGAATGCACACTTACTGCTCTTTTTTGTTGGCAAGTGAAAATCACTTTTACAGACTGACACATTATGAATCCACTTTTCAGATTTTTTAAAAAGCCCATGTCCAGACCAATACACCTTAATTTATCGTGAAAACATAGTCCATATTATTTTACATGTTCCTCACATTTAAATTTCTCCCAAAACAGAAAATAATAAACACAACTTCAACAAAAAGAATTACATTTCTATTATTCATTTCTTAATTTTCCATATACATCTCCTCTCAAACTCTAACCTCACCTTTAAAATTAGTTAGTTGTGATAGAAATGTGGCACTCAAACAGCAGATTATCAGAGCCAGGACCTCTGTTCTCTAAACCTCTCTCCTCTCAGCAGAACCAGATAATGGCAAACTTTCCCTCTCTTTTTCCACACATATACATGTTAATTTCAAATATCAGTGCTTCCCCCTTTTTTTCAAATGTAATCACACATTTCTATTGGTTGAAAACCAACCCTTTTCCAAAAGTACCCTTCCCCCTACTTGACTTCTGCCTAGTACCCTTCCCCCAACTTGACTTCTGCCTGCTACCATAGCAACAGCTCTTGAAACACTGCTGTCTACAGTCAGGTCAGAAGTTCGCCACACAATGTTTCAATTCCACAGAGCAAGAGTGCTTGACTTTTCAAACCTTACAGCAAATCCATAGTACTGTTCTTTGGTAACACATTTTTCTGTACCAATACAAAACATGCTTCTATTATTTTACACATACAGCCTAGTTTTTAGTGTAGAATGGTATGAAACAGCCAATCAGTTCTTTTTTTTAATAAAAAAATATGTATGCCTCCATTTCCAAACTGTCTTTCATTTCTTTTTACCATTCTACTGAATTACACCTCCTGAGTGCATCCAGATCTCCTTGGAAGATGTTCACAGTGTGGATTGTAGGGCACAGCTATGTCTTCTGGAGTGAAAAGTTTGCAGAGAAAACAGGTATGGTGAGAGACCTTGCTTTGCCAAATGTAGACATTAAATGGATTGGTCAGAGAGGGTTAAAGTGGCACCAATTGATGCCATTGGTGAAATCCTTCATGCAAATCCAACACCCTGACCTCATAATAGTGCACTGTGGTGGCAATGACCTAGGCACTTTGACTGGGGTAGGTCTTGAAATGCTTATGAAGGACACCTTTGCACAACTGTTTTCACTTTTCCCTAAAACTGCCTTTGTGTTTTCTAACATATGCCAAAGGCAAAAATGGAACTGGTCCAATCATTTCTGTCCGCAGATTGACAAAGCAAGAAAGCACGTCAACAAATCTGTTTCTGCTTTCCTCCGTGACTATGGTATGGGTTCCATTTACCACAACAACTTGCGTTACGACATGCAAGACATTTATAGAAGAGATGGTGTGCACTTCACTGATGAAGGCAACAGAGTCTTCCTCTTGAACCTCAGACTCTGCATCGGTACTTACTTGTAGGTACCAAAAAACAAACAATAAACACAAGGGCTCTTTTTAGAGCCACCTTATATCTAAACACTTATATGCGTTTTGTTTTTTAATTTGTTTTATTAAGTTTTTTTTCGGGTGCGCGCTGGGTGCGCGCACTCGGCGATATTTTTTAACAAAATATTAATCTTTTTTTTTGCCCTACAAGGTCCTACTTTGACCCCCTTACAATGCCTACTGGGTCTATGTCTACCAACTCTGCCCCCTTTTCAAGTTCTCCCCCTTTGTTTATCACCCCCTCTTTATGCGATAGACAAAATGGCGGCCGCCGCTTCCTGATTTCCACCGATTCGAATGTTTACTAAGATCTAACAACCAATCAGAATTGCGCTCGCGCACGGCGAGGTGCGCGCACCCAGCGCGCACGGAGCGCGCACGGAGCGTCCTTAGATATATATATTGATTTAAAGGCTATTTTCTCATAATCTACTGAACAGATTTACACCAAACCTACAAAAGGCACTTCCTTGACCTGGGGACTACCTCTCTGCCAAATTTCTAGTAATTCTGTTCAGCCGTTCGGGCTGTAGCCCTGTCTAAAGGTCCTATGGAAAAATGCATGGGAAAAACGCGTTTTGGGACCCCCCTTTTATCTCAGCCCCCGCTTGACGAATCCCCCCGAGACTTTCAGGGTAGGAGCGGAGCGTAGCGCCCCACCTATTTTGAGAAATTCGCGAGGATTCGTCGACCGGCGCCAAAGTTATTCCAAATAGAATGTTGCGGATTTCCTATGGAAAAGGGGTCCTAACTATAACTACCTACTGGCGACCGCCAGTAGGTAATATATATATATATATATATATATATATATATATATATATATATATATATATTACCTACTGGCGGTCGCCAGTAGGTAGTTATAGTTAGGACCTAGTTTCCGTAGGAAAAGCATTTTTTCTTTTCATATCAACTTTGGTGCCGGTTGATGAATCTTCGCGAAATTGTCAAAACTAGTGGCCTGCTCCGGTCAGCTTCTGTCTGAAAAGTTTCGGGGTGATTCGTCAAGCGGGGGCTGAGAAAAAAGGGGGGTCTATAGGAAACTTTAGACAAAGCTACAGCCCGAACTGCTGAACGGAATTACACCAAATTTGTCAAAAAGGTAGGTCTTGGTTGAGAAAGAGCCCTTTGTTTTAAGTGGTGTAAATCCGTTCAGCAGTTTCTGAGAAATTAGAAAAAGAAAATGTTTTGATATCTGTCCTCCATAGGAAAATTTAGACAAAGCTACAGCCCAAAACTGCTGAACGGAATTACACCAAATTTGGCAAAAAGGTAGGTCTTGGTTCAGAAAGAGCCCTTTTTTTAAATGGTGTAAATTCATTCAGTAGTTCCTGAGAAATTAGAAAAAGTTTCCATATCTGAGCACCAAGGAGGGTTCGTTCACCCTCCCGGGCACGAGCTACACTCTAATTGGCTGCCAACAGTCCAAATCAGGAACTGTTGGCAGCCATTTTGTGACTCGGTTACCGAGTCAGAAGATAACTGTGAAAAAAAGGATGAAAAACAAGAATACGGGGCAGGGTAGGAACACCCTGACCCCTAGGCCTGCTCAGGGTCGACCACCACATTTTGCTCAGGAGACTGGAGGAATCCAGTATTGGCGGATTGGCACTGCAGTGAATGACAAGTTTCCTTACAATTCACTCCCAGACCGTTAATCTGGGGCCGTATCGTTCTAAATCTAAAGAACTGACCAAGGGAGTGCCCCAGGGCTCCTGCTTAAGCCCCACCTTATTTAACATCTATATCGCTTCCTTGGCCGTACTTCTAAGGAACTACGGGTTCACCCCGATATCATATGCAGATGACACTCAACTTACCTTCTCTTTCAAGAAATCTTTCCAGGCAGCTCAAGCCACCTTCTCTTCCAGCATGTTGGCAATCTCTCAATGGATGCATAACAACTTTTTACAACTATATGCCGGAAAGACTGAGATCATGCTTTTTGGAGAGGCTCCACTGCTGTGGACCCCAGAGTGGTGCCCAAGAGAGCTGGGGATTGCTCCAGCACCAAAGACAATGGTAAAAAATCTAGGGGTTCGTATTAAGTAGGCCTTGACCATGAAGGAGCGTGTGACCACACGGTTGGCTCGTGCTTCCATGTGCTTAGCCTGCTGAGAAGAGTCTTCCCCTTTCTAGCCGAATCTACACGAAAGACTCTCATCCAGACTCTAGTGTTGAGCAGATTGGACTATTGCAATGCCTTGCTGTTTGCAGCCAACGAGTCCTCTCTGGGTCGCCTACAGGTGGTGCAGAATACGGCGGCTCACTTAACACTGAATGCCCCCTACAGGACAGCCTCACTCCCCCTTCTCCAACAGCTTCACTGCCTGCCTGTACGCAAATGAATAAACTTTAAGGTTTACTGCATTGCACACAAAGCAGTTTGGGGTAAAGGACCTATTTACCTGGCGGAGAAACTTAACAGTTACATTCCCTGTAGGGATCTCCGCTCTGGTTCGAAATCCCTCCTCCAGATACCTAAGGTCAAGAAGATAAGGACTGGGGGAAAAGCATTTTCATATCTGGCACCCCTCTACTGGAACCAGCTCCCCATCTCTCTGAGGCAGTGCCTGGACCACCTGCAGTTTAGAAAGGCTTTGAAAACTGTTCTGTTCTAGTCTTGCTCAGCTGTGACAGCTTTCTTATTGCGGGTCCGTGAGCGCTAAGATACCCCTCCGGGGGTGATTCATGTGCTATAAAAATCCATAAAATAAACAAGGGGACCCCCAGGGCCCACCCTAATAAAAAAAATGTATTTAAAAAATTCGAAGTCGCGCTGGGTGTGCGTTTCCTGCCGTGAAAATTTTAGAAAACAAGCGCGGTTTCCCGTGCTTTGTTTTCCAAAGCCCCCAGGTGGGCCAGGTCCCGGGGGCACTCAGCAAATAGATTTTCGGGAGCCCGCAGGGGCCGCCCTCAGACCCAGGGACTGCCACCTCCCCGGGGCTCTGTTTTAAAATAAAAATTATGTGTGGGGGGAAAGAACCCCACCCCACACGCCCCAGGGACCACCACCTCTCCACGGCACTTAAAATTTAAATTCAGGGGTCCGTTACGGACCCCCAAGCCCCAGGGACCATCACCTCCCCGGGCCTTTAGAAATGTTGTAAGGGGGGCTGCACGGCCCCCCTCCAGGAGCCCATAGTGGCCCTTGGGACAGCCGCCCCCCAGGGCCGGCTCCTGCAATGTCCTGGGGTGCCCACCCCTGGGACACTGCTGTTTGCTATGGGAGGGCGGGAGCACAGCTCCTGCCCTGTCATAGCAAACTCTGCTTTGCTTCGTTAAAGCGTGAGCAGGGAAACCTACTCTCACTTCAATGAAGCAAAGCAGGTTTACTTTTGGGTAAGGGGAGCTGCATGTGAGCAGCTCCCCTTGCTCAAAGGCAATGCCAGCTCCTGCAGGAGGTGGGGAGCCGGAGGGATTGTGGGGGCATTAGGGCTCCCCCACGGTCCCCAACGAGTGGCCATGCCCCGGGTGATGGGGTCCCCGGGGCCAAAAATGGGCCAGTAGGGAGACCACGCTGTCCCCCTCCCTTCTAAAAAAAATATATAAAAGGATTGGCCATGCCCTGGGGGATGGGGTTCCTGAAGTGAATATAAATTAATTGAAGTAGACAATTTTGTTTTCGCCAAATTTGGAATTACGACCCAAGCGCGGCGCTCAGCGTGGCCCCTAGTGGGAACGCGATGGGTGCACGGCTCCCAGCACGGCCCCCTAGTGTGAACGTGATGGGTGCGTGGCTCCCAGCGCAGCCCCTTATGGTGAACGCGATGGGTGCACAGTTTCTAAAGTCGCGATGAGTGTGCAACTGCAAGCTTGGTTATATGTTGGGTTATTGGTTGGCTCTAAAGAGAGCCCTTGTTTTCATTGGAAAATTGTTTTAGCTACATGTAAGTGCAGATGCAGAGCTTCAGGTTGTTGAGAAACACTCTGTTGCCTTGATGAGTGAAGTGTACTCCATCACATCTGTAGATGCCATCCATATGGAAACGTAGATTGTTGTTATAGATGGAGCCCATCCTATGGTCTCTGAAGTAAGCAGAAACAGCTTTCTAGCTTTCTCAATCTGAGGACAAAATTGATTGGACCACTTCCATTTCTGTCTTTGGCATATGTTAGAGTATACAAAGACAGTTTGGGGGAAAAGCAACCTCAATTCTGCAAAGGTGTTGTTCATTAGCATTTCCAGACCTACCCCAGTCAATGTGCCCAGGTCATTGCCACCACAGTGCACAATCATGAGGTCAGGGGGTTGGAGATGCAAAAAGGTTTTAACCAAAGGCATCAATTGATGCCACTTTAATACACTCTGTCCAATCCATTTAATGTTTACATTTTGCAAAGCTAGGTCTTTGTCAATACCTCTGCGTTCAGCATACCTTTTGCACCAGAAAACATAGCTGTGCCCAACAATCCACACAGAAAGCATCTTGCAGGGATGACTGTAGGTAATGAAAAGATGTCTGTAGCTGAGGTAGTCAGTTGGTAGAATGAGAGGTATGTAAAATGGTGGACAAGATGATGTTTTTAAGAAAGTAGAGAATTGATTGGCTGTTTAAGAAGTTTGTACATTCAAAAATAGGGTGCATTTTACTTTCTTTAAAAAGCATGTTTCTTATTGGTTAATAAACAATGTTTGAAAGGTACAGTAGAAAGGATATGGTCATGTTTTGCAAATCCAACGACACCTGCTGTGTGCATTTGCAACATTGTGTAGTGAACCTTAAAATATGGTGAACTTAAGACCTGTCAGTTAAGTTGAATGTTCCATGAACTGTTACTATGGAAACTGGCATTAAGCAGAATGGGGGAAGAAGTCAATTGCTAAGGGTTATTATGTGGAACCAATAGAACTGTGTTTTACAATTTGAAAAACTCTGGGAAGCAATGTTATTTTTTGCTTATGTGTATTTGTATGGAGAAAGAGAGGGAAACCTTGCCATTACTGGTTTTACCTTGCTGAGTCTGGTGCATTATATTGATTGTGTGTAAACGAAAATCCTGTCAGAGTTTCTGAGATTTTTCATTCAACACATGAGTTATAAATGTGTGAGGTTTATTTAAAAATAACATTATTCTAAAACTGTGTTGTTTGAAATATATTATTGAATGTAGAGATGTATATTGGAGTTTGTTTAATTGTACTTAAATGTTGTTTAAAAAAGAGTCTGTACAGTAATATGTGTATTTATTAAGATGATTATTGATGTTATTAATTAGGCTTCATTTTTTGTTGTCTCTACAAAGGTATAGTTGAATGATACTGCATAATTATAGATCGTTTTGTAAAGATGCAGCACAACTGTGGTGTTTCAAAGATGATCATACAAGGTGTTAATAATTAGGTTTCTTTAATTAGTTTGTACAAAGGTAAAGTTAAATGATGGCACATATTTTAAGATTGAATGGTGAAATAAAGTGCTATTAATTAGGCTTGTTTTTGTAGTCTGAACAAAGGTATAGTTGAATGATGCCATATAATTTTAGATACAAAGGTGAAGATGTAGAATAAAAGTGTGGTTTTAAAAATGCTCATAAAAGGTGCTGCTAATTAGCCTTCTTTCTTACGACTGTTGAGAGGTATAGTTTAATGATGTCACATATTTGTAGATAGAATGGTCAAGATGTAGCTCAAAAGTAAACTGCCACATATTACCCTTGCAGGCATGTTGTACTTATCTACTTAACTAGATAATATGTAATGACTCCTCTATGTGTTCTGATTGTATTTATACAGTTATATGTATGCTTACTGAACTATTGAGAGGTGCCTGACCGATTAGAAGAGTGGAACGGTAGTGATTAGGTGATTTTAAAACTACATGAGTAATGATTGACTGATTCCATATTCTGCAATCATCCAGTTAGTATCCAAACACTAATGAAATCACTCCACCAGTACCCAAACACTTATGAAATCACCCAGGCACTACCCATGCACTCTCCCAATCAGCCAAGCACTACCTATGTAGTTATGCAATAAACCAAGCACTTATAAATTCACTATGCACTCTCCTAGCAGTACTCTAATCATTTAGTCAGTACCCATGTACTCATGTAATGACCCAGGCACTAACACATGCACTGCTACAATCCCCAGTGCACTACCCATGCAGTCCTCTAATCACCTACACACTACTCATTCGCTCCTTCAATTACCCAGGTAGTACCCATGCAGTATAGCAATCACCCTGTCACTCCCCATGTACTCCTCCAATCCCCCAGTCAGTACTATGTTCGTATCCAATCACTCCGTCAATATCCAAGCCCTTATAAATTCACCATGCACTCTCCTTGCAGTACTCTAATCATTCAGTCAATACCCATGTACTCATGTAATGACCCAGGCACTAAAACATGCACTGCTGCAATCACCTGTGCACTACCCATGTACTCATGCATTAATTAAAGCATTACCCATGCACAGATGCAATCACACATGCACTACCCATGCAATTCTACAATCACCTAGTTACTATCCAAGCACTCATAAAATCACTCCGCCACTACTCAAGCACTTATGAAATCACTCAGGCACTACCCATGAACTCTCCCAATCACCTGAGTACTACCTATATACTCGTGCAATAACCCAAGCATTACTCATGCACTTGTGCAATCACACATGCAGTACCTTTGCACTTCTCTAATCACTCACACAGTGTCCTTGCTCTAATGCAATCATTCAGGATTTATTTTCCCAATAGATGTGGTTCCGTAAGACACGTTTTTTTGTTTTTTTAATAATTTAAGTTTTATATTGTATTTTTTAAACCTTTTTTCTTTTTTTGTGTGTTTTTGATTTTTTTAAACAATAAAAATCAAAAACAGCAATTGAGCTGTTTAACAAAAAGCAAAGAAAAGGACTTTTTGGAGCACATTACAAAAAAGAAAGTTAACATTTGTGTGCTTTGATGGCAGTTGTAATAACATCCTTACACTGCTCCGCAATGCACATTTTTGCATCACATTTTTTGCACACTATGGCTACTTCAAACAATTCAGGGATAATATGGGGCCTTGGAGCAGGTGGAACTTGTTGAGAGGAAGTCAAAGGGGCATTAGGGTCTTGCTGTGCCGCTTCAGTCTTTTTCTCTCTTCTCTGGCCAAGTGTAGAGGATGGAGAGTTTCAAGATGTTTTCTCATGGTAGATGTTCCACATGAATATTTCTTGTCTGAGCCCCTAGACAAAATCCTCTCACAGATGGTGCAAGTCACCTTGCGAGCATTTACCTTCTTTTCACCCTCCGGTTTTGTAAAACAGGCCCAGACAACACTCTCCTTTCTTTTCTTCACTGGCTCTACAATCTCCTCCTCCAACAGATCAATGTCTCCATGTGCAGATGCCATGATGGATGTAAAGAAATCAAATAACACACAAAAAGTTCAAAAAAGTACAGAGCAGATAACAACAGGTGTTGCCAGCAAGACAGCCAAATAATAAGAGGAATATCACAAGGATAGATCCTCCCTCTTACAGAACAAAAATGTTTTAACCAAATCAGATTCTTTCTTTTCTTGCTGACACGAAGTTGCATAGGGTGCACGCACCCATTGCTAACGCATCGCGCACCCGTGAAATATTGTATACATAATTATAAACTATAAATAAATGTTTATACAATATATTACAAAGGACATTAGTGAAAGTGTTTATACAAATCTGATATTTGAACTTTATAACCCCGGCGCGATCCCAGTGTGACCCCAGAAATATGTGCGGGTACGGGCTGCTTACGGTATGCGCATACGTCACGCACATTACATATTTCATATAGTTAATATTATACTGAAAAAAATTGTTTCTAAGAAGTTTTCTAAATTAAATTAGTCAAACACTATAACCAAACAATGTATTGATACTTTCTTTAATACTATTTCTTACTTTTCAAATTACGCCGATGTCGCAACCACGCGACTTCTGAAATGCACGGTAGCGAGGTACACGGTGCGCAACTCCTGTGAATTAATCAAAATAAAAAAACAATGAATATAGTTTTTTCAAACTTTAAATTATTCTCAACTTTTGTTTAATATATAAATATATATGTAGTGAATAAAAAACATAGGATTGAGGCACATTATACTTAGAAATTCTCATAAAAAAACTTGAAATTCACTGAAAAAAACGTACGTTTCAGGCCCATTATAGTTAGAATTTTGCATTTAAAAAACCATGGAAATTGCTTGAAAAAGCCATAGGTTTCAGGCCCGTTATAGTTAGATATTAGCATTGAAAAATGTTAGAAATGCACTGAAAAAACCATAGGTTTCAGGCCCGTTATAGTTAGTTGGACATTTTACCTGTACAAAACCAGAGAAATTCGACCGGTATAGTTAGTAAAGTTAACTATAACTCGCACACCCGCAATGCACTGCCGATGACGTCACATATTACATCACTCATGACATGGTCAGTGACATCACTGATGACATCACTGATGACATCTCAAATGACATCACTGCTGACATCACTGATTATATCATCCACGTGATAATCTGATGCACCTCCTCAGACCCTAATATAACCTTTGATACACCCACTCTAAAATACGCACTCATCCATACAGCCACTCTCACAATCACTCACTCTCACATATAGTCATTTATATACTCCAGCACTCACATATACTGCCTTTCACATATGTAGTTACTCACATATATACTACTGAGACATATATTCACTCACCAACGCACCCCTACACATACTCACCCACCCATACAGCCCTACACAGATACACTCTTGAACCCATACACCCAGTGAAACGCCCCACACACATCTATGCACAGAGTCACACCTATGCAGATACTCAGACAACCAATCAATAACCCATATAGACACTCATATAGCTACCCACCAACCCATGAAGCTGCTTATACACCAACTGACAAACTGATACAGGGATTTACACAGTTTACTCACTAGCCCATGCATTCAGTAAGATACGCTAAATCAGTCACTTATACAGTCGGTCACGCACCTACTAAATCATCCATTCAGACACTCATACACCCACTCATTTTTTACTACATATTTACACACATATATATATATATATATATATATATATATATATATATATATATATAAATCTACTGGCGGTTGCCAGTAGATAGTTATAGTTACAACCTAGTTTCCATAGGAATTCTCAAAATTCTATTTTGAATAACTTTGGCGCTGGTTGACGAATCCTTGCGAAATTTTCAAAACTAATGGGGCGCTCCGTTCAGCTCCTACCCTGAAAGTCTCAGGGTGATTCGTCAAGCGGGGGCCGAGAAAAAGGGGGGGTCCCAAAACGCGTTTTCCCCATGCATTTTTCCACAGGACCTTTAGTCGCAGCTACAGCCCGAAAGGCTGAACAGAATTACGTGAAATTTGGCAGAGAGGTAGCCATAAGGTCAAGGAAGTGCCTTTTGCAGGTCTGGTGTAAATCTGTTCAGTATTTCCTGAGAAAATAGCATTTAAAAGCATATCAATATCTATACTATGCCGTGCGCGAGCGCAATTTTGATTGGTTGTTAGATGTCGTAAACATTCGAATCGGTCGAAACCAGGAAGTGTCGGCCGCCATTTTGTCTCTCGCAGTCTGAGGGGGTGAAAAAAAAAGGTGGAGAACGTGAAAAGGGGGCAGAGTGGACAGTTCCTGACCCCCTAGCCTTGGTCAGGGGGTCACAGAAGGACCCCCAAGGGCTAAAAAAAACATTTTTTTTTTTTTACAAAATCGCGAGGTGCGCGCACGTTGCGTGCACGGCGAACCGTGGGTGCTCGGTGCGCAAAGCGCACCGAGCGCCCACAGCGCGCTCACGGAGCGCTAAGCGCACCGAGCGCGCACGGTGAAAAACCTGAAACTGATGACATATGTGTCTTTATGAAAAATAAATATTTGTAATATATGTATAGCTAAAGATTAATGGAAGAAGACATGGGTAAATAAGTGTCTAAATACAGTGATGTAATATCTGACGTCATCAGCAGAGGATTGCGGTCGCGTGAGTTATAGTTGCCTGCACTAACTATAACGGGGGAATTTCATTGTTTTTTTACGAGTGAAATGTCCAGCTAACTATAACATGTGTGAAACCTATGGTTTTTTAAGTGAATATATATATATATATATATATGTATATATATATATATATATATATATATATATATATATATATATATATATATATATATATTATCTACTGGCGGTCGCCAGTAGATAGTTATAGTTAGGACCGAGTTCCCATAGGAAATCTGAAAATTCTATTTTGAATAACTTTGGCGCCGGTTGACTTATGTTTGTGAAATTTTCAAAACTAATGGGGCGCTCCGCTCAGCTCCTACCCTGAAAGTCTCGGGGTGATTCGTCAAGCGGGGGCTGAGAAAAAAAGGGGGTCCCAAAACATGTTTTCCCCATGCATTTTCCCATAGGACCTTTAGTCGAAGGTACAGCCCGAACGGCTGAACAGAATTACTTGAAATTTGGCAAAGAGGTAGTCCTTAGGTCAGGCATGTGCCTTTTGCATATATGGTGTAAATCCGTTCAGTAGTTCCTGAGAAAATCAAAAGTAAAATCATATACATATCTGGGCGGAGCCTAACCACACATCTCATTGTGAGATCTGATTGGCTGTCAGCACTTCATCCAAGAAGTGTTGGCAGCCATCTCGGGACCAATATACATGATAGCACCTCATTAAAAAGCATTGCAGTTAATAGAAGGTTTTAAGACTTTAGTTACATTATAAATCATTTGTTGATGGTACCATACTCATTTTAGGAATTGTGGTATGTTCTAAGGTGATTTTACCATGTGAAAAAGCCTTCTGCTGGGATATCATGAATCATCTTTGAGAGAAAACTATTTTCACATGCTTTTCCCACAGAGGTTTGGAAGGTGATCTATAAGCTAAACTGAGAGCATATTTTCTGTAAATTCACATTATCTTTCTCAGTCATGTGAGAATGAAGTCTGACATTCTCAGTAAAACAAGTACATCCAACAAGGGCAGAGACTGTCAGTTGATTCCTTTGTGTTCTACTGCAGCTTCCCAGAGTGTTCCAAAGAATAGCTAGAGCGCTAACAGTCTTACTTATGACAGAGGTATGGCACACCTGAAGCCATCTTGATTGGATGAAAGTGGTAACATTTAAAACATTTAATTTGCAAAGGAACAAAATGAGGGGGTTCATTTTGCCATAGAAATTATGATTAGTGCTGCAGAAAGAAAACTTAGGGCACATTTTGACTTCTCAAATCCTCTTCTATTTCATTAAAAAGTTCTGACATGCAGACTGAAACATGCACTTTGAATACCAGCAGCAGACTTCCCTGGTGAGCAGTAGCTTTGCTACAGTGATCTAATGAGGAGCTAGAGTGCTACCATTCAGAATTTATGGCAAATGTGTCACATCTGAATGCCTTCTTGATGGAACTAAAGTAAACAAGCATTGAAAATGCAATAGGTCTCGCCCTCGTTTATGTTAAAGCAATTCTGTTTGTAATTAGGTGGCTTTTTAGCTTTGCTTTTATTAGTGTTTTTCAAAATTTCATGTACATAACATGCATATATGTATGCATGCATTTATATTTGTATTTATATAGATATGCAGATTATATATGTTTATATATGTATGTATATATATATATATACACATACATATATATAAATGCATCTTCCAAAGATGCCCTGCAGTAGAGACGCACTCCTCCAGCCAGGTGAATTAACAAATCCATTTATTTGAGAGACAGGCATTTTCACTCCGCTTACATACATCCTCCTGCCTGACGTGTTTCAGAGCAATCGTGCTCTTTCCTCAGAGGCAAGTTGGCTGCACAGAATGTCTTTGGCTCCCACAGTTCCCTGCGTTGACACAGTATACCACAAGTTCCAGCGTGCATCAGGAAATGAAACCTACCAAGTAAGGCACACCAGAGGCCTATATAACGTGCAAACGCAGGGAACTATGGGAGCCAAAGACACTGTGTGCAGGCAACTTGCCTCTGAAGAAAGAGCCCGAATGCTCTGAAACGCGTCAGGCAAGAGGATACATACAAGCGGAATGAAAATGCCTGTTTCTGAAATAAAGAATTTTGAAAATTCGCTGCTGGAGGAGTGCGTCTCTAATGCAGGGCATCTTCTGAAAAGAATTACTACACGGCAGGTCCAGCCGTGAGAGAACGCACCGCCTGGCAAACTCTAAAAGGGTCCGATTTTCCTG
This sequence comes from Triturus cristatus, assembly GCF_964204655.1. Classification (NCBI taxonomy): domain Eukaryota; kingdom Metazoa; phylum Chordata; class Amphibia; order Caudata; family Salamandridae; genus Triturus; species Triturus cristatus. Next base: position 1,262,209,487 of record NC_140591.1, on the reverse strand, counting down.
AACCAACCAGGGAAGTATAACGGCGCAGCAGTTCTTAATTGTGAAACAGGGTTGTCATTCTGAAACCCACTGGAGGGCTATTATCGATCCTTTAAATAGTTGGACTGCACAAAATCCACTGGAGGATATAAAACAATGGAAGTATACCACAAGTTCCAGCGTGCATCAGGAAATGAAACCTACCAAGTAAGGCACACCGGAGGCCTATATAACGTGCAAACGCAGGGAACTATGGGAGCCAAAGACACTGTGTGCAGGCAACTTGCCTCTGAAGAAAGAGCACGAATGCTCTGAAACGCGTCAGGCAAGAGGATACATACAAGCGGAATGAAAATGCCTGTTTCTGAAATAAAGAATTTTGAAAATTCGCTGCTGGAGGAGTGCGTCTCTAATGCAGGGCATCTTCTGAAAAGAATTACTACACGGCAGGTCCAGCCGTGAGAGAACGCACCGCCTGGCAAACTCTAAAAGGGTCCGATTTTCCTGAACCAATCAGGGAAGTATAACGGCGCAGCAGTTCTTAATTGTGAAACAGGGTTGTCATTCTGAAACCCACTGGAGGGCTATTATCGATCCTTTAAATAGTTGGACTGCACAAAATCCACTGGAGGATATAAAAGAATGGAAGTATACCACAAGTTCCAGCGTGCATCAGGAAATGAAACCTACCAAGTAAGGCACACCGGAGGCCTATATAACGTGCAAACGCAGGGAACTATGGGAGCCAAAGACACTGTGTGCAGGCAACTTGCCTCTGAAGAAAGAGCACGAATGCTCTGAAACGCGTCAGGCAAGAGGATACATACAAGCGGAATGAAAATGCCTGTTTCTGAAATAAAGAATTTTGAAAATTCGCTGCTGGAGGAGTGCGTCTCTAATGCAGGGCATCTTCTGAAAAGAATTACTACACGGCAGGTCCAGCCGTGAGAGAACACACCGCCTGGCAAACTCTAAAAGGGTCCGATTTTCCTGAACCAATCAGGGAAGTATAACGGCGCAGCAGTTCTTAATTGTGAAACAGGGTTGTCATTCTGAAACCCACTGGAGGGCTATTATCGATCCTTTAAATAGTTGGACTGCACAAAATCCACTGGAGGATATAAAACAATGGAAGTATACCACAAGTTCCAGCGTGCATCAGGAAATGAAACCTACCAAGTAAGGCACACCGGAGGCCTATATAACGTGCAAACGCAGGGAACTATGGGAGCCAAAGACACTGTGTGCAGGCAACTTGCCTCTGAAGAAAGAGCACGAATGCTCTGAAACGCGTCAGGCAAGAGGATACATACAAGCGGAATGAAAATGCCTGTTTCTGAAATAAAGAATTTTGAAAATTCGCTGCTGGAGGAGTGCGTCTCTAATGCAGGGCATCTTCTGAAAAGAATTACTACACGGCAGGTCCAGCCGTGAGAGAACGCACCGCCTGGCAAACTCTAAAAGGGTCCGATTTTCCTGAACCAATCAGGGAAGTATAACGGCGCAGCAGTTCTTAATTGTGAGACAGGGTTGTCATTCTGAAACCCACTGGAGGGCTATTATCGATCCTTTAAATAGTTGGACTGCACAAAATCCACTGGAGGATATAAAACAATGGAAGTATACCACAAGTTCCAGCGTGCATCAGGAAATGAAACCTACCAAGTAAGGCACACCGGAGGCCTATATAACGTGCAAACGCAGGGAACTATGGGAGCCAAAGACACTGTGTGCAGGCAACTTGCCTCTGAAGAAAGAGCACGAATGCTCTGTAACGCGTCAGTCATGAGGATACATACAAGCGGAATGAAAATGCCTGTTTCTGAAATAAAGAATTTTGAAAATTCGCTGCTGGAGGAGTGCGTCTCTAATGCAGGGCATCTTCTAAAAAGAAAAGATATATAAATGCATATGCATATATGTGCATATGTGTGCGTGTTGAGAGAGGTAGAGAGAGGTAGAGAGGTAGAGGTGTAGAGGTAGAGACGTAGAGGTAGAGAGGTAGAGGTAGAGAGGTAGAGAGTAGTAGAGAGAGAGGTAGAGAAAGGTAGAGAGGTAGAGAGTAGAGGATGAGTACTAGAGAGTAGAGAGAGAGTAGTAGAGAGTAGTAGAGAGAGTAGCAGAGAGTGAGTAGGAGAGAGTAGTAGAGTGAGTAGTAGAGAGTGAGTAGTAGAGAGTAGTAGAGAGTGAGAAGTAGAGAGTAGTAGAGAGTAGTAGAGAGTGAGTAGTAGAGGGAGTAGTAGAGAGTAGTAGAGAGTAGTAGAGAGTGAGTAGTAGAGAGTGAGTAGTAGAGAGTAGTAGAGAGTGAGTAGTGGAGACTGAGTAGCAGAGAGAGTAGTAGAGAATGTGTAGTAGAGAATGAGTAGTAGAGTGAGTAGTAGAGAGTAGTAGCGAGAGTAGTAGAGAGTGAATAATAGAGAGTAGTAGAGAGTGAGTAGTATAGAGTAGTAGAGAGTAGTAGAGAGTGAGTAGTAGAGAGTGAGTAGTAGAGAGTGAGTAGTAGAGAGAGTAGTAGAGTGAGTAGTTGAGAGTGAGTAGTAGAGAGTGAGTAGTAAAGAGTAGTAGAGAGTAGTAGAGTAGTAGAGAGTGAGTAGTAGAGAGTGAGTAGTAGAGAGTAGTAGAGTGAGTAATAGAGAGGGAGTAGTAGAGAGAGAGTAGTAGAGAATAGTAGAGAGTGAGTAGTAGAGTAGTAGAGAGTGAGTGGTAGAGAGTAGTAGAGAGTAGTAGAGAGTGAGTAGTAGAGAGTAGTAGTAGAGTGTAGTAGAGTACTAGAGAGTAGTAGAAAGTGAGTAGTAGAGAGTGAGTAGTAGAGAGTGAGTAGTAGAAAGTAGTAGCGAGTGAGTAGTAGAGAGTGAGTAGTTTAATTTAAAAGGAACACAATGAGGAGGTTCATTTTGTCATAGAAATTATGATTAGTGAGGAAAAAAGAAAAATTAGGGCACATTTTGAGTGACTTCTCAAATCCTCTTCTATATCATTAAAAAATTATGCCATGCAGACTGAAACATGCACTTTCAATACCAGCAGCAGACTTCCCTGGTGAGCAGTAGCTTTACTGCAGTGATCTAATGAGCAACTAGAGTGCTACCATTCAGAATTTATGGAAAATGTGTGACACATCTGAATGCCTTCTTGATGGAATTAAAAGTAAACAAGCATTGAAAATGCAATAGGTCTCGCCCTCGTTTAAGTTAAAGCAATTCTGTTTGTAATTAGGTGGCTTTTTAGCTTTGCTTGTATTAGAGTTTTTCAAACTTTCATAAACATACCATGCATATGTATGCATATATGTATATGTATATGTTTGCATGGATTTATATTTATATAGATATGCAGATTATATTTATATGTTTATATATGTATATATATATACACATACATATATATAAATGCATATGCATATATATGCATATATATATGTGCATATGTGTGCATGTACAGAGAGGTAGAGAGGTAGAGTTGTATAGGTAGAGGTGTAGAGGTAGAGAGGTAGAGGTAGAGAGGTAGAGAGTAGTAGAGAGAGAGGTAGAGAGGTAGAGAGTAGAGAGCGAGTAATAGAGAGTAGAGAGTGAGTAGTAGAGAGTAGTAGAGAGTAGTAGAGAAAGTATCAGAGAGTGAGTAGTAGAGCGTAGTAGAGTGAGTAGTAGAGAGTGAGTAGTAGAGAGTGAGTATTAGAGAGTGAGTAGTTGAGAGTAGTAGAGAGTGAGTAGTAGAGTGAGTAGTAGAAAGTAGTAGAGAGTAGTAGAGAGTGAGTAGTAGAGAGTAGTAGAGAGTGAGTAGTAGAGAGTGAGTAGTAGAGAGTAGTAGAGAGTGAGTAGCAGAGTGAGTAGTAGAGAGTAGTAGAGAGAGAGTAGTAGAGAGTGAGTAGTAGAGAGTAGTAGAGAGTGAGTAGTAGAGAGTGGTAGAGAGAGTAGTAGAGAGTGAGTAGTAGAGAGTGAGTAGTAGAGAGAGAGTAGTAGAGTAGTAGAGTGTGAGTAGTAGAGAGTGAGTAGTAGAGAGTAGTGGAGTAGTAGAGAGTGAGTAGTAGAGAATAGTAGAGAGTGAGTATTAGAGTGAGTACTGGAGAGTAGTAGAAAGCGAGTAGCAGAGAGCAAGTAGTAGAGAGTGTGTAGTAGAGAGTGAGTAGTAGAGAGTGAGTAGTAGAGAGTGAGTAGTAGAGAGCGTAGTAGAGAGTGAGAAGTAGAGAGAGTAGTAGAGTAGTAGAGAGTGAGTAGTAGAGTGAGTAGTAGAGAGTAGTTGAGAGTGAGTAGTAGAGAATCAGTAGTGGAGAGTGAGCAGTAGAGAGTAGTAGAGAGTGAGTAGTAGAGAGTGAGTAGTACAGAGTGAGTAGTAGAGAGTAGTACAGAGTGAGTAGTATAGAGTAGTAGAGTGAGTAGTAGAGAGAGAGTAGTAGAGAGTGAGTAGTAGAGTAGTAGAGAGTGAGTGGTAGAGAGTAGGAGAGAGTAGTAGAGTGAGTAGTAGAGAATAGTAGAGAGTGAGTAGTAGAGCAAGTAGTAGAGAGTAGTAGAGAGTAGTAGAGAGTAGTAGAGAGTGAGTGGTAGAGAGTAGGAGAGAGTAGTAGAGTGAGTAGTAGAGAATAGTAGAGAGTGAGTAGTAGACAGTGAGTAGAGTGAGTAGTAGAGAGTGAGTAGTAGAGAGAGAGTAGTAGAGAGTGAGTAGTAGAGTAGTAGAGAGTGAGTGGTAGAGAGTAGGAGAGAGTAGTAGAGTGAGTAGTAGAGAATAGTAGAGAGTGAGTAGTAGAGCGAGTAGTAGAGAGTAGTAGAGAGTGAGTAGTAGAGAGTGAGTAGCAGAGAGAGTAGTAGAGAGTAGTAGAGAGTGAGTAGTAGAGAGTGAGTAGTAGAGAGTAGCAGAGAGCGAGTAGTAGAGAGTGAGTAGTGGAGAGTGAGTAGTAGAGAGTGAATAGTAGAGAGTGAGTAGTAGAGAGAGAGTAGTAGAGAGTGAGTAGTAGAGAGTAGTAGAGTGAGTAGTAGAGAGTAGTAGAGAGTAGTAGAGAGAGAGTAGTAGAGAGTGAGTAGTAGAGAGAGAGTAGTAGAGTAGTAGAGAGTGAGTGCTAGAGAGCAGCAGAGAGTAGTAGAGTGAGTAGTAGAGAGTAGTAGAGAGTGAGTAGTAGAGAGTGAATAGTAGAGAGTGAGTAGTAGAGAGAGAGTAGTAGAGAGTGTAGTAGAGAGTGAGTAGTAGAGAGTAGTAGCGAGTGAGTAGTAGAGAGTAGTAGAGAGTGAGTAGTAGAGTAGTAGAGAGTGAGTGGTAGAGAATAGTAGAAAGTAGTGGAGTGAGTAGTACAGAGTGAGTAGTAGAGAGTGAATAGTAGAGAGTAGTAGAGAGTGAGTAGTAGAGAGTAGTAGAGCGTGAGTAGTAGAGAGTGAGTAGTAGAGAGTGAGTAGTAGAGAGTAGTAGCGAGTGAGTAGTAGAGAGTGAGTAGTAGAGTAGTAGAGAGTGAGTAGTTGAGAGTGAGTAGTAGAGAGTGAGTAGTAGAGAGTAGTAGAGTAGTAGAGAGTGAGTAGTAGAGAGTAGTAGAGAGTGAGTAGTAGAGAGTGAGTAGTAGAGAGAGAGTAGTAGAGTAGTAGAGAGTCAGTAGTAGAGTAGTAGAGAGTAGTCAGTCAGTGTCAGTCAATGTCAGTCAGTCAGTGTCAGTCAGTCTGTCAGTATCAGTCAATCAGTGTCAGTCAGTGTCAGTCAATCAGTGTCAGTCAGTCAGTGTCAGTCAATCAGTGTCAGCTAGAGCAGCTCTGCTGACCTGGTTCTCTGGCTCTAAAGCAGCTCTGCTGACCTGGTTCTCTCTCTCTAAAGCAGCTCTGCTGACCTGGTTTCTCTGGCTCTACAGCAGGTCTGCTGACCTGGTTCTCTGGCTCTAGAGCAGCTCTGCTGACCTAGTTCTTATGCTACAGAGCAGCTCTGCTGATCTAGTTCTCTGGCTCTACAACAGCTCTGCAGACCTGGTTCTCTGGCTCTAAAGCAGCTCCGTTGACCCAGTTCTATGGCTCTGAAGCAGTTCTGCTGACATGGTTCACTGGCTCTATAGAAGCTCTGCTGACCTGGTTCTCTCCCTCTAAAGCAGCTCTACTGACCTGGTTTCTCTGGCTCTGCAGCAGCTCTGCTGACCTGGTTCTCTGGCTCTAGAGCAGCTCTGTTGACCGGGTTCTTAGGCTCTAGACCAGCTCTACTGACCTGGTTCTCTGGCTCTAAAGCAGCTCTGCTGACCTGGTTCTATGGCTCTAAAGCAGCTCTGCTGATTTGGTTCTCTGGCTCTAGAGTAGCTCTGCTGACCTGGTTCTCTGGCTCTAAAGCAGCTCTGCTAACCTGGTTCTCTGGCTCTAAAGCAGCTCTGCTGGCCTGGTTCTCTGGCTCTAAAGCAGCTCTGCTGACCTGGTTCTCTCCCTCTAAAGCAGCTCTGCTGACCTGGTTTCTCTGGCTCTACAGCAGCTCTGCTGACCTGGTTCTCTGACTCTAGAGCAGCTCTGCTGACCTAGTTCTTAGGCTCTAGAGCAGCTCTGCTGACCTGGTTCTCTGGCTCTACAGCAGCTCTGCTGACCTGGTTTTCTGCACTCACGACGCACGCAGCCGACTTCGCGAAAATATATTTAAAAATAATATAAGTTTCTTATAAGTACAAATATATTATTTTGATGAATATCTTACATAATCTCTTGCCTTAATATGTATATTAAAGACACATACATATCATTTTGGAACATAAATTTTTTTGCGGGAGTCGCGCACCCAGCGCGCCCCAGCACGTATATGATGTCACGCGGGACCCGCAAGCGTGCAAACATCTCGTACCGTAATGCGCATGTGTGGCGAATGTGCAGGAGCGGGAGTCGCAGACTGGTCGCATACCAATCGCGCATATCACGTGATATTAAATGTATATGATGTAACTGAAAAACACGCAGCCGTCGCACACCTCACACGTATCCTTCATGACTTTTCTAAAATGGTGGCTAGAATGCGCGCACCCACCGTGATGTGTACACTTTGAGTGCACGACTGCGAAAAAAATTGGATTTTTTTTTTAAAGAAAATGATATAAATATATTAAAATAAAAAATGAAAACAAGAAAATTAATCAATATTTCAGTTTTAATTAAAAAATGTTTCTTTGCAATTTTCAGAAAAATATATAATGTTATTTAATGAATAAAATATTTATAAATAAACAGTTAAACAACTGTAGAAAATCAGTACAAAAAATAGATATAACTACTATCACACCTAAAAGTTAGCATTTAAAAAACCTTTGAAATTCACTGAAAAAAAACATAGGTTTCAGAGACGTTATAGTTAGAGATTAGCATTTACAAAACCTTAGACATTCACAGAAAAAACCATAGGTTTCAGGGGTGTTATAGTTAGCTGCCCATTTCACTAGTACAAAACCATAGAAATTCCTCCGTTATAGTTAGTTCTGCTAACTATAACTCACGCACCCGCAATGCACTGCTGATGATGTCACATATTGCATCATTCATGACATGGTCAGTGACATCACTGATAACATCACTGATGACATCTCAAATGACATCACTGATGACATCATCCACTTGACAATCCGATACACCACATCATACACTAGTATAACCTTTCATCACTCACTGTAAAATACAGAGTACCATATTTGAAACCATTGACACACCAATACCAGTTACTACATACCCACTCACTGATTCCTAAGTCTACACACACAACTACACAGAATCATCTATACATGCAGTCATTAATTAATAGAACACTATCAAATGCACTTATACACATATATAGACATTGACAAATCAGCAGTCATCTTAGTCGGTTATGCAGTCATCCTACTCACTCATGAAAAAAATGTATCGCACTTAAATTTACTCACTTATACAATTATCCAACGACACCTCATTTATTCAAACACATAGTAACTCATCGTTAATATGTTAAAAAAGCACCATTACAATTATACACTCATTCATATATTTACTCTCACAATCACTGACTCTTACACAAACTTATTTATATACACCAACTCTCACATACAATGCCTTTTATTTTTTTACTTTGTTGAAGATGTACAACTAAAACATATATTCGCTCACCAACACACAAATAAATACACTCAGTCACCCAAACAACTGTTTCCACATGCACTCTTAAACCCATATACCTAGTCAATCAACCATTCACACATCTATGCATAGAGTTACACACACCCCATCCAACCACACACAAACTCAGTGTCCCATACAAATACTCACTCAACTAATCAATAACTAATATACACACTCATTTAGTTAGTGACCAACTGAGGCATCATGTTATACAACAACAGAGACAGTGCTGCACACATTCACATAGTTTAGTTACTAATCCATGTATTAAGTGAGACACTTTTAATTACTCACTTAAAAAGACAGTCAGACAGCTACTAAATCGTCCATCCAGACAGTTATATATCCACTCAATCTTCAATACAGATTGGTATATATATATAATACATATTTAAATTTCAAACTAAACCACATTCAGTGGATGATGTCATCAGTGATGTCATCAGTGATGTCATTTGAGATGTCATCAGTGATGTCATCAGTGATGTCACTGACCATGTCATGAATGATGCAATATGTGACATCATCAGCAGTGCATTGCGGGCGCGTGAGTTATAGTTAGCAGAACTAACTATAACGGAGGAATTTCTATGGTTTTGTACGAGTGAAATGGGCAGCTAACTATAACACCCCTGAAACCTATGTTTTTTTCTGTGAATATATATATATATATATATATATATATATATATTACCTACTGGCGTTCGCCAGTAGGTATTTATAGTTAGGACCTATTATCCATAGGAAATCCGCAACATTCTATTTGGAATAACTTTGGCGCCGGTTGATGAATCTTCGCGAAATTTTCAAAACTGATGGGGCGCTCTGGTCCACTCCTATTCTGAAAGTCTCGGGTGATTTGTCAAGCGGCGGCTGAGAAAAAAGTGGGGGCCAAAACGTGTTTTCCCCATGCAATTTTCCATGGTGTAAATCCGTTAAGTAGTTCATGAGAAAATCAAAAGTAAAATCACATATATATCTGGGTGAAGCCTAACCACACATCTCATTGTGAGATCTGATTGGCTGTCAGCACTTCATCCAAGAAGTGTTGGCAGCCATCTTGGGACCAATATACATGATAGCACCTCATTAAAAAGCATTGCAGTTAATAGAAGGTTTTAAGACTTTAGTTACATTACAAATCATTTATTGATGGTACCATACTCATTTTAGGAATTGTGGTGTGTTCTAAGGTGATATTACCATGTGAAAAAGCCTTCTGCTGGGATATCATGAATCATGTTTGAGAGAAAACTATTTTCTCATGCTTTTCCCACAGAGGTTTCGAAGGTGATCTATAAGCTAAGCTGAGAGCATATTTTCTGTAAATTCATATTATCTTTCTCAGTCATGTGAGAATAAAGTCTGACATTCTCAGTAGAACATGTACATCCAACAAGGTCAGAGACTGTCAGTTGATTCCTTTGTGTTCTACTGCAGCTTCCCAGAGTATTCTAAAGAACAACTAGAGAGCTAACAGTCCTACTTCTGACAAACATATTGCACACCTGAAGCCATCTTGATTGGAATAAAGTGGTAACTCTTAAAACATTTAATTTAAAAAGGAACAAAATGAGGGGGTGCATTTTGCCATAGAAAGTATGATTAGTGCTGCAGAAAGAAAAATTAGGGCACATTTTGAGTGACTTCTCAAATCTTCTTCTATTTCATTAAAAGATTCTGACATGCAGTCTGAAACATGCACTTTCAATACCAGCAGCAGACTTCCCTGGTGAGCAGTAGCTTTACTACAGTGATCTAATGAGCAACTAGAGTGCTAACATTCAGAATTTATGGCAAATGTGTGACACATCTGAATGCCTTCTTGATGGAACCAAAGTAAAAAACTGAAAGTATTTTCTACTGAGGAGACTGCAGTAAATGAGGAAATTAGGAAACTTCATAACAAATAAGTCACCCAAGATTGCCACCAGAGACAAAAGAGCCCAAATGTAGCACAAATATCACCCAGATGTAGCCCAAGTATAGCCCAATTACAGAATGTCCCAGAGTGTTCTAAATAACAACTAGAACGCTAACAGTCTTACTTATGACAAAAGTATGGCACACCTGAAGCCATCTTGATTGGAATAAAGTGGTAACACTTAAAACATTTGAATTTGAATTTATATATATATATATATATATATATATATATATATATATATATATATCCTCCAAAGATGCCCTGCAACAGAGACGCACTCCTCCAGCTGATCGGTTACATAACCATTTATTAACAAGGAACAGGATTACAGCTCCGACTTGCTTTGTCCATTGCCTTACGCGTTTCAGAGCATTCATGCTCTTTCATCAGAGGCCATTTAAAATCACAGCTGTTCTTTGGAAACCCACAGTTCCCTGCGTGCTTGACTGCTTTTAAGGCTTCCGGTGCGCCTTTCTCGACAGAATTAATTGCAGTGCATGCCGGAACTTGTAGTGTTAAATTTCATATGCTTTTTTACCTCCAGTGGTCGTGTGTCTTTTAAATCATTTCATGGACCAATTTCTGCCCTCCAGTGGGCCACAGAGCTGGACGCCTGTTCCGAAATGCATACATCAGCTGCGCCGTCCTCCCAGCCAGGATGATTCATGGCAGACGAGCCCTTTTGAATAATGGGTGGTGCGAACTCCCACGGCTGGACCTGCCGTGTGTAAATCCTCCAAAGATGCCCTGCAACAGAGACGCACTCCTCCAGCTGATCGGTTACATAACCATTTATTAACAAGGAACAGGATTACAGCTCCGACTTGCTTTGTCCATTGCCTTACGCGTTTCAGAGCATTCATGCTCTTTCATCAGAGGCCATTTAAAATCACAGCTGTTCTTTGGAAACCCACAGTTCCCTGCGTGCTTGACTGCTTTTAAGGCTTCCGGTGCGCCTTTCTCGACAGAATTAATTGCAGTGCATGCCGGAACTTGTAGTGTTAAATTTCATATGCTTTTTTACCTCCAGTGGTCGTGTGTCTTTTAAATCATTTCATGGACCAATTTCTGCCCTCCAGTGGGCCACAGAGCTGGACGCCTGTTCCGAAATGCATACATCAGCTGCGCCGTCCTCCCAGCCAGGATGATTCATGGCAGACGAGCCCTTTTGAATAATGGGTGGTGCGAACTCCCACGGCTGGACCTGCCGTGTGTAAATCCTCCAAAGATGCCCTGCAACAGAGACGCACTCCTCCAGCTGATCGGTTACATAACCATTTATTAACAAGGAACAGGATTACAGCTCCGACTTGCTTTGTCCATTGCCTTACGCGTTTCAGAGCATTCATGCTCTTTCATCAGAGGCCATTTAAAATCACAGCTGTTCTTTGGAAACCCACAGTTCCCTGCGTGCTTGACTGCTTTTAAGGCTTCCGGTGCGCCTTTCTCGACAGAATTAATTGCAGTGCATGCCGGAACTTGTAGTGTTAAATTTCATATGCTTTTTTACCTCCAGTGGTCGTGTGTCTTTTAAATCATTTCATGGACCAATTTCTGCCCTCCAGTGGGCCACAGAGCTGGACGCCTGTTCCGAAATGCATACATCAGCTGCGCCGTCCTCCCAGCCAGGATGATTCATGGCAGACGAGCCCTTTTGAATAATGGGTGGTGCGAACTCCCACGGCTGGACCTGCCGTGTGTAAATCCTCCAAAGATGCCCTGCAACAGAGACGCACTCCTCCAGCTGATCGGTTACATAACCATTTATTAACAAGGAACAGGATTACAGCTCCGACTTGCTTTGTCCATTGCCTTACGCGTTTCAGAGCATTCATGCTCTTTCATCAGAGGCCATTTAAAATCACAGCTGTTCTTTGGAAACCCACAGTTCCCTGCGTGCTTGACTGCTTTTAAGGCTTCCGGTGCGCCTTTCTCGACAGAATTAATTGCAGTGCATGCCGGAACTTGTAGTGTTAAATTTCATATGCTTTTTTACCTCCAGTGGTCGTGTGTCTTTTAAATCATTTCATGGACCAATTTCTGCCCTCCAGTGGGCCACAGAGCTGGACGCCTGTTCCGAAATGCATACATCAGCTGCGCCGTCCTCCCAGCCAGGATGATTCATGGCAGACGAGCCCTTTTGAATAATGGGTGGTGCGAACTCCCACGGCTGGACCTGCCGTGTGTAAATCCTCCAAAGATGCCCTGCAACAGAGACGCACTCCTCCAGCTGATCGGTTACATAACCATTTATTAACAAGGAACAGGATTACAGCTCCGACTTGCTTTGTCCATTGCCTTACGCGTTTCAGAGCATTCATGCTCTTTCATCAGAGGCCATTTAAAATCACAGCTGTTCTTTGGAAACCCACAGTTCCCTGCGTGCTTGACTGCTTTTAAGGCTTCCGGTGCGCCTTTCTCGACAGAATTAATTGCAGTGCATGCCGGAACTTGTAGTGTTAAATTTCATATGCTTTTTTACCTCCAGTGGTCGTGTGTCTTTTAAATCATTTCATGGACCAATTTCTGCCCTCCAGTGGGCCACAGAGCTGGACGCCTGTTCCGAAATGCATACATCAGCTGCGCCGTCCTCCCAGCCAGGATGATTCATGGCAGACGAGCCCTTTTGAATAATGGGTGGTGCGAACTCCCACGGCTGGACCTGCCGTGTGTAAATCCTCCAAAGATGCCCTGCAACAGAGACGCACTCCTCCAGCTGATCGGTTACATAACCATTTATTAACAAGGAACAGGATTACAGCTCCGACTTGCTTTGTCCATTGCCTTACGCGTTTCAGAGCATTCATGCTCTTTCATCAGAGGCCATTTAAAATCACAGCTGTTCTTTGGAAACCCACAGTTCCCTGCGTGCTTGACTGCTTTTAAGGCTTCCGGTGCGCCTTTCTCGACAGAATTAATTGCAGTGCATGCCGGAACTTGTAGTGTTAAATTTCATATGCTTTTTTACCTCCAGTGGTCGTGTGTCTTTTAAATCATTTCATGGACCAATTTCTGCCCTCCAGTGGGCCACAGAGCTGGACGCCTGTTCCGAAATGCATACATCAGCTGCGCCGTCCTCCCAGCCAGGATGATTCATGGCAGACGAGCCCTTTTGAATAATGGGTGGTGCGAACTCCCACGGCTGGACCTGCCGTGTGTAAATCCTCCAAAGATGCCCTGCAACAGAGACGCACTCCTCCAGCTGATCGGTTACATAACCATTTATTAACAAGGAACAGGATTACAGCTCCGACTTGCTTTGTCCATTGCCTTACGCGTTTCAGAGCATTCATGCTCTTTCATCAGAGGCCATTTAAAATCACAGCTGTTCTTTGGAAACCCACAGTTCCCTGCGTGCTTGACTGCTTTTAAGGCTTCCGGTGCGCCTTTCTCGACAGAATTAATTGCAGTGCATGCCGGAACTTGTAGTGTTAAATTTCATATGCTTTTTTACCTCCAGTGGTCGTGTGTCTTTTAAATCATTTCATGGACCAATTTCTGCCCTCCAGTGGGCCACAGAGCTGGACGCCTGTTCCGAAATGCATACATCAGCTGCGCCGTCCTCCCAGCCAGGATGATTCATGGCAGACGAGCCCTTTTGAATAATGGGTGGTGCGAACTCCCACGGCTGGACCTGCCGTGTGTAAATCCTCCAAAGATGCCCTGCAACAGAGACGCACTCCTCCAGCTGATCGGTTACATAACCATTTATTAACAAGGAACAGGATTACAGCTCCGACTTGCTTTGTCCATTGCCTTACGCGTTTCAGAGCATTCATGCTCTTTCATCAGAGGCCATTTAAAATCACAGCTGTTCTTTGGAAACCCACAGTTCCCTGCGTGCTTGACTGCTTTTAAGGCTTCCGGTGCGCCTTTCTCGACAGAATTAATTGCAGTGCATGCCGGAACTTGTAGTGTTAAATTTCATATGCTTTTTTACCTCCAGTGGTCGTGTGTCTTTTAAATCATTTCATGGACCAATTTCTGCCCTCCAGTGGGCCACAGAGCTGGACGCCTGTTCCGAAATGCATACATCAGCTGCGCCGTCCTCCCAGCCAGGATGATTCATGGCAGACGAGCCCTTTTGAATAATGGGTGGTGCGAACTCCCACGGCTGGACCTGCCGTGTGTAAATCCTCCAAAGATGCCCTGCAACAGAGACGCACTCCTCCAGCTGATCGGTTACATAACCATTTATTAACAAGGAACAGGATTACAGCTCCGACTTGCTTTGTCCATTGCCTTACGCGTTTCAGAGCATTCATGCTCTTTCATCAGAGGCCATTTAAAATCACAGCTGATGTATGCATTTCGGAACAGGCGTCCAGCTCTGTGGCCCACTGGAGGGCAGAAATTGGTCCATGAAATGATTTAAAAGACACACGACCACTGGAGGTAAAAAAGCATATGAAATTTAACACTACAAGTTCCGGCATGCACTGCAATTAATTCTGTCGAGAAAGGCGCACCGGAAGCCTTAAAAGCAGTCAAGCACGCAGGGAACTGTGGGTTTCCAAAGAACAGTTGTGATTTTAAATGGCCTCTGATGAAAGAGCATGAATGCTCTGAAACGCGTAAGGCAATGGACAAAGCAAGTCGGAGCTGTAATCCTGTTCCTTGTTAATAAATGGTTATGTAACCGATCAGCTGGAGGAGTGCGTCTCTGTTGCAGGGCATCTTTGGAGGATTTACACACGGCAGGTCCAGCCGTGGGAGTTCGCACCACCCATTATTCAAAAGGGCTCGTCTGCCATGAATCATCCTGGCTGGGAGGACGGCGCAGCTGATGTATGCATTTCGGAACAGGCGTCCAGCTCTGTGGCCCACTGGAGGGCAGAAATTGGTCCATGAAATGATTTAAAAGACACACGACCACTGGAGGTAAAAAAGCATATGAAATTTAACACTACAAGTTCCGGCATGCACTGCAATTAATTCTGTCGAGAAAGGCGCACCGGAAGCCTTAAAAGCAGTCAAGCACGCAGGGAACTGTGGGTTTCCAAAGAACAGTTGTGATTTTAAATGGCCTCTGATGAAAGAGCATGAATGCTCTGAAACGCGTAAGGCAATGGACAAAGCAAGTCGGAGCTGTAATCCTGTTCCTTGTTAATAAATGGTTATGTAACCGATCAGCTGGAGGAGTGCGTCTCTGTTGCAGGGCATCTTTGGAGGATTTACACACGGCAGGTCCAGCCGTGGGAGTTCGCACCACCCATTATTCAAAAGGGCTCGTCTGCCATGAATCATCCTGGCTGGGAGGACGGCGCAGCTGATGTATGCATTTCGGAACAGGCGTCCAGCTCTGTGGCCCACTGGAGGGCAGAAATTGGTCCATGAAATGATTTAAAAGACACACGACCACTGGAGGTAAAAAAGCATATGAAATTTAACACTACAAGTTCCGGCATGCACTGCAATTAATTCTGTCGAGAAAGGCGCACCGGAAGCCTTAAAAGCAGTCAAGCACGCAGGGAACTGTGGGTTTCCAAAGAACAGTTGTGATTTTAAATGGCCTCTGATGAAAGAGCATGAATGCTCTGAAACGCGTAAGGCAATGGACAAAGCAAGTCGGAGCTGTAATCCTGTTCCTTGTTAATAAATGGTTATGTAACCGATCAGCTGGAGGAGTGCGTCTCTGTTGCAGGGCATCTTTGGAGGATTTACACACGGCAGGTCCAGCCGTGGGAGTTCGCACCACCCATTATTCAAAAGGGCTCGTCTGCCATGAATCATCCTGGCTGGGAGGACGGCGCAGCTGATGTATGCATTTCGGAACAGGCGTCCAGCTCTGTGGCCCACTGGAGGGCAGAAATTGGTCCATGAAATGATTTAAAAGACACACGACCACTGGAGGTAAAAAAGCATATGAAATTTAACACTACAAGTTCCGGCATGCACTGCAATTAATTCTGTCGAGAAAGGCGCACCGGAAGCCTTAAAAGCAGTCAAGCACGCAGGGAACTGTGGGTTTCCAAAGAACAGTTGTGATTTTAAATGGCCTCTGATGAAAGAGCATGAATGCTCTGAAACGCGTAAGGCAATGGACAAAGCAAGTCGGAGCTGTAATCCTGTTCCTTGTTAATAAATGGTTATGTAACCGATCAGCTGGAGGAGTGCGTCTCTGTTGCAGGGCATCTTTGGAGGATTTACACACGGCAGGTCCAGCCGTGGGAGTTCGCACCACCCATTATTCAAAAGGGCTCGTCTGCCATGAATCATCCTGGCTGGGAGGACGGCGCAGCTGATGTATGCATTTCGGAACAGGCGTCCAGCTCTGTGGCCCACTGGAGGGCAGAAATTGGTCCATGAAATGATTTAAAAGACACACGACCACTGGAGGTAAAAAAGCATATGAAATTTAACACTACAAGTTCCGGCATGCACTGCAATTAATTCTGTCGAGAAAGGCGCACCGGAAGCCTTAAAAGCAGTCAAGCACGCAGGGAACTGTGGGTTTCCAAAGAACAGTTGTGATTTTAAATGGCCTCTGATGAAAGAGCATGAATGCTCTGAAACGCGTAAGGCAATGGACAAAGCAAGTCGGAGCTGTAATCCTGTTCCTTGTTAATAAATGGTTATGTAACCGATCAGCTGGAGGAGTGCGTCTCTGTTGCAGGGCATCTTTGGAGGATATATATATATATATATATATATATATATATTCCAATCGCCATTCACTCTCCAATTGAGGCACCACACATCAGCGTTTTTCAACCTTTTTATTCTTCAGGAGTGGCAGGGAAAACGGCAACTTCATCTCGCACATATGAAGACCAAACGCGTTTCAGGCTTCTGCAGCCCTTGTTCACTGGTGTCATCAGGAGGGAGAGTTTCACAGTTTCGCGCCATGTTTGTAGCGCTTAATATTCAATTGCGGCCGTAGTGGGCGTGGCTACATTGCATTCTGGTCTCAGTAGTTCGTATTGCAAATGATGTGTCTCAAAGTCTCCTTTCAAACTTAAAATCCTTTAGTAGGTATGCTGACAATGAAGTCATCGTGTCCTCGCCAGTGTACACCTGGAAATCGGTCTCGCTGTTCCACAAAAAAACACCGCTTTTCCGCTTCACACGGTGTCAGGAGCCGCTGCATTGGCGGCGGGGTGCCTCGCGACTCGAGTAGAGCCGCTACATGTTCCAATCGCCATTCACTCTCCAATTGAGGCACCACACATCAGCGTTTTTCAACCTTTTTATTCTTCAGGAGTGGCAGGGAAAACGGCAACTTCATCTCGCACATATGAAGACCAAACGCGTTTCAGGCTTCTGCAGCCCTTGTTCACTGGTGTCATCAGGAGGGAGAGTTTCACAGTTTCGCGCCATGTTTGTAGCGCTTAATATTCAATTGCGGCCGTAGTGGGCGTGGCTACATTGCATTCTGGTCTCAGTAGTTCGTATTGCAAATGATGTGTCTCAAAGTCTCCTTTCAAACTTAAAATCCTTTAGTAGGTATGCTGACAATGAAGTCATCGTGTCCTCGCCAGTGTACACCTGGAAATCGGTCTCGCTGTTCCACAAAAAAACACCGCTTTTCCGCTTCACACGGTGTCAGGAGCCGCTGCATTGGCGGCGGGGTGCCTCGCGACTCGAGTAGAGCCGCTACATGTTCCAATCGCCATTCACTCTCCAATTGAGGCACCACACATCAGCGTTTTTCAACCTTTTAGAAGAATAAAAAGGTTGAAAAACGCTGATGTGTGGTGCCTCAATTGGAGAGTGAATGGCGATTGGAACATGTAGCGGCTCTACTCGAGTCGCGAGGCACCCCGCCGCCAATGCAGCGGCTCCTGACACCGTGTGAAGCGGAAAAGCGGTGTTTTTTTGTGGAACAGCGAGACCGATTTCCAGGTGTACACTGGCGAGGACACGATGACTTCATTGTCAGCATACCTACTAAAGGATTTTAAGTTTGAAAGGAGACTTTGAGACACATCATTTGCAATACGAACTACTGAGACCAGAATGCAATGTAGCCACGCCCACTACGGCCGCAATTGAATATCAAGCGCTACAAACATGGCGCGAAACTGTGAAACTCTCCCTCCTGATGACACCAGTGAACAAGGGCTGCAGAAGCCTGAAACGCGTTTGGTCTTCATATGTGCGAGATGAAGTTGCCGTTTTCCCTGCCACTCCTGAAGAATAAAAAGGTTGAAAAACGCTGATGTGTGGTGCCTCAATTGGAGAGTGAATGGCGATTGGAACATGTAGCGGCTCTACTCGAGTCGCGAGGCACCCCGCCGCCAATGCAGCGGCTCCTGACACCGTGTGAAGCGGAAAAGCGGTGTTTTTTTGTGGAACAGCGAGACCGATTTCCAGGTGTACACTGGCGAGGACACGATGACTTCATTGTCAGCATACCTACTAAAGGATTTTAAGTTTGAAAGGAGACTTTGAGACACATCATTTGCAATACGAACTACTGAGACCAGAATGCAATGTAGCCACGCCCACTACGGCCGCAATTGAATATCAAGCGCTACAAACATGGCGCGAAACTGTGAAACTCTCCCTCCTGATGACACCAGTGAACAAGGGCTGCAGAAGCCTGAAACGCGTTTGGTCTTCATATGTGCGAGATGAAGTTGCCGTTTTCCCTGCCACTCCTGAAGAATAAAAAGGTTGAAAAACGCTGATGTGTGGTGCCTCAATTGGAGAGTGAATGGCGATTGGAACATGTAGCGGCTCTACTCGAGTCGCGAGGCACCCCGCCGCCAATGCAGCGGCTCCTGACACCGTGTGAAGCGGAAAAGCGGTGTTTTTTTGTGGAACAGCGAGACCGATTTCCAGGTGTACACTGGCGAGGACACGATGACTTCATTGTCAGCATACCTACT
Source organism: Triturus cristatus (assembly GCF_964204655.1). Classification (NCBI taxonomy): domain Eukaryota; kingdom Metazoa; phylum Chordata; class Amphibia; order Caudata; family Salamandridae; genus Triturus; species Triturus cristatus. Next base: position 1,262,190,669 of record NC_140591.1, on the reverse strand, counting down.
AAAGGATTTTAAGTTTGAAAGGAGACTTTGAGACACATCATTTGCAATACGAACTACTGAGACCAGAATGCAATGTAGCCACGCCCACTACGGCCGCAATTGAATATCAAGCGCTACAAACATGGCGCGAAACTGTGAAACTCTCCCTCCTGATGACACCAGTGAACAAGGGCTGCAGAAGCCTGAAACGCGTTTGGTCTTCATATGTGCGAGATGAAGTTGCCGTTTTCCCTGCCACTCCTGAAGAATAAAAAGGTTGAAAAACGCTGATGTGTGGTGCCTCAATTGGAGAGTGAATGGCGATTGGAACATGTAGCGGCTCTACTCGAGTCGCGAGGCACCCCGCCGCCAATGCAGCGGCTCCTGACACCGTGTGAAGCGGAAAAGCGGTGTTTTTTTGTGGAACAGCGAGACCGATTTCCAGGTGTACACTGGCGAGGACACGATGACTTCATTGTCAGCATACCTACTAAAGGATTTTAAGTTTGAAAGGAGACTTTGAGACACATCATTTGCAATACGAACTACTGAGACCAGAATGCAATGTAGCCACGCCCACTACGGCCGCAATTGAATATCAAGCGCTACAAACATGGCGCGAAACTGTGAAACTCTCCCTCCTGATGACACCAGTGAACAAGGGCTGCAGAAGCCTGAAACGCGTTTGGTCTTCATATGTGCGAGATGAAGTTGCCGTTTTCCCTGCCACTCCTGAAGAATAAAAAGGTTGAAAAACGCTGATGTGTGGTGCCTCAATTGGAGAGTGAATGGCGATTGGAACATGTAGCGGCTCTACTCGAGTCGCGAGGCACCCCGCCGCCAATGCAGCGGCTCCTGACACCGTGTGAAGCGGAAAAGCGGTGTTTTTTTGTGGAACAGCGAGACCGATTTCCAGGTGTACACTGGCGAGGACACGATGACTTCATTGTCAGCATACCTACTAAAGGATTTTAAGTTTGAAAGGAGACTTTGAGACACATCATTTGCAATACGAACTACTGAGACCAGAATGCAATGTAGCCACGCCCACTACGGCCGCAATTGAATATCAAGCGCTACAAACATGGCGCGAAACTGTGAAACTCTCCCTCCTGATGACACCAGTGAACAAGGGCTGCAGAAGCCTGAAACGCGTTTGGTCTTCATATGTGCGAGATGAAGTTGCCGTTTTCCCTGCCACTCCTGAAGAATAAAAAGGTTGAAAAACGCTGATGTGTGGTGCCTCAATTGGAGAGTGAATGGCGATTGGAATATATATATATATATATATATATATATATTCAACAAACAAGTTCGCTTTCAACTCAAGCCGCTTGGTAATGGCGGGCCGTGACGGGTTAGCGAAAACCCAAACTATTCCAATCTTACGTTGCAAGTACTCCGATCATCCTGGAAAAACAACGCTTCACAGCACCCAATGCTTTTAAGGCAGAGTTTATTGGCTACACAAAACTCTACGCGTTTCGGGAAAACTTGGTCCCTTGTTCACGAGCATAAAGAAAGGTGAAAAAAATTGCAACTAAGTAACACTTGTTATGTGACCCTTGATTTTACAAATAAGAAAGAGTGAAAACAGACTACTCATTTCAATAACACTTAGTTAAGGAAGTTCATGTTAACGCAAATAATAGCTTATTCTCTGTTATTTATCTATGTCAAACAGTGAGACATACAATTTATAATTTTGATTGGTCTAAATTTAACCCTTTAAAAGTAACTGGCATTGAAATGTAATCGGGTCTGCCTTTAAGATCATTGCCTTCTAGCTTTCAATACTCCCATTCCAGAAAAGCAAAATGCCAGTTAGTGACCCACTGGGGCTATACTATTTTGAAAGCTAGAAGGCAATGGACATTAGGTGATAGTCAGCCCACATGGGCTTAAACATTTTTGTGCACGCTTTTACAATTTACGGGACAATCTAGTATTAAGTGTGATAAAATATGTAGCGCGACGGACATGCGCCCTTTAGTACCCGTACGCTATATTTGTAGCGTGTTAAGCAGGGCGATCAATAAAGTTTTTGCCTTGCCATTGTTTAAAAGTAAGATCTTAAAGGCAGACCCGATTACATTTCAATGCCAGTTACTTTTAAAGGGTTAAATTTAGACCAATCAAAATTATAAATTGTATGTCTCACTGTTTGACATAGATAAATAACAGAGAATAAGCTATTATTTGCGTTAACATGAACTTCCTTAACTAAGTGTTATTGAAATGAGTAGTCTGTTTTCACTCTTTCTTATTTGTAAAATCAAGGGTCACATGACAAGTGTTACTTAGTTGCAATTTTTTTCACCTTTCTTTATGCTCGTGAACAAGGGACCAAGTTTTCCCGAAGCGCGTAGAGTTTTGTGTAGCCAATAAACTCTGCCTTAAAAGCATTGGGTGCCGTGAAGCGTTGTTTTTCCAGGATGATCGGAGTACTTGCAACGTAAGATTGGAATATATATATATATGTATATATATATATATATATATATAAATATATATGTGCCACTCTGTACTAAATTGTAGAAAATAAAAGAAAACTTAGACAAGTGCCTAAAGGGGCCCAAAGTTTTTTTTTAACAAGCCCTCCATTGGTGCTGCTGGATGCCAGTATAAACATTTATACCCAATATTTTTGATCTCACTTCTTTAGGACCATGGTAGCTGCATCATCAGTGAGGCTTGGGCGTAGGCCTAGCGAGAGGAAGAGGATTGAAAGGTGGGACTGTCCCAAATTTACTATGCACCAGTTGGAGCTACCTTATTGCAATTTGATACATAACACCTCTCTTTTAGTGTCATTATTGCTGAAGCATATCTGCATAATAGTGTTTTTTATGCACTTAGACACTCATTGGTGTGGCAAGTAGTGCAGTGTTCCCAAAGACCTGCTTTTTTGGATTGGACTGAAAGTGATGGGGTGACGCTGCTGTGGTTTGTCATCAGGGGACTGAACACTAACGAGCTGGTCTTATGCCTCCTGGACTAACCATGCTACACATCATAGGGAATGACAAGGCAAACCATGATCATCTGATAGAACTTGTGATGGTTGAAATGTCTCGGCTGACACATAAAGTACAGGGAATGGCCCTCGTATGGTAGCTCATTATTGCAATGAGAGCACTCAGTCTCTCTAAAAGGGGTGAAAAACTGAGTAAAGTACATGAACGGATTGATATACATCCTGGTAATGACTGATAATTTGAAATGCATCCCGCATGATTGTTTAAAACGGGTTGTGTTCTCTCAAAGGAATGGTGTGCATTGTTCAATATAGGTCAACAGAGTTCATTGGCACATTGGATGCAATCCACTACATCGTTTTTCTTTTGTGGGGGCCTACTGCCCCCCCCCATGGTTCTCTCGTGGCAGAGAAGGTTTCTTTTTGGCATTGGCCTTCTTTTTGGTATTGGCTATGGTGTATCAGCAATGCGTACCAGGTCAGATTTGATGCTTATTTATTTTATTTTCTAACCCAAGGTGTGGGCTATAAGGGTTTCTTAGCAGCTTGGGTAGGGCACTTATGCAACTTGTTCAGTTCTCTACAGTGTACGCCATCTACATGCCCTGGAGTAGGGGAACTGGGTCTCCACAAGGGGTCACGGTTCAGGGCCAGGTACCCAGGTGCATCTCCCAGAAAGGGCTTGGGGGCCATGTTGGGCACAAATGAAATTTGGAGATGTTTTTGGACAAGACTCCCCAGTACGGGAGAACTCCAAATTGGTGGGGTTTACCCAAAATAAATGCTGGGTGGGAAGCATCTCAACGATCTTATGGTATTCATTTTAGATGAGGCCTGGATGGTTGCGAATCATAGGGTCTGTTCACAAAATGTATGAGTATGTCAAATAGTACTCCTGCAGTACTACTTCATGCTCTCAAAATTGCAATTCACAGATGTACCGGTGTAGATTTACTCCTACGCCGGTCCTATATCTCATGTGCAGAGTTCTCTGCAGCAAGTGTTGTTAACTCCTCTAACAAAGCTATGCATTTTTGGTGTAAACCTGGGACTGGTATGGGTAGTGTCTAGAAAATTAGGAATATCTACTAAAAGTAGGATGAGAAAAGGGAAAATTATGGAGAAGCATAGGGATGGACATGCAAACACAAAAACACACCTGCCAAAGGGAAAGTCACTTTCAATTCATTAAAATTACTCCCACATGTATTCCAATAGTACTACACCCCAAATGTGCCCAAACTTACTACAACCAATTGCTGAGTAAGTCACACACCACAGATTGCCACTCATTTGCACTGCAAGGAAATCACATAGATATCAATGGGGGCATGGAATAATACAACCAATACAAGTACATTCATGTAAAAAAAACAATAAAAATACACACATTTCAGACACCCATACAAACCACATAAAAGGATAAATCATAATTAATAAATAATTTGCACAATAATTTTACACACTACAGACAGCAGTATAAAGCATCTCCACAAATAGATGCACACTGTTAGTGACAAATGTACATTTGTAAAAAGAAAAATCATAAAAATACATAACAACTCTTACAGCACTCAAAACTCCACAAACAGACACACACACACACCCCACACACACACACACGCTCATACATATATCAAGGGACAAACTCAGTGGCACTCAACACATCCAAAACACATTAAAATAACAAGTAATTTCTACCAGAACTGTATTCTAAGAAAACACAACAGTGAAATACACACTAATCAAAGCAGTCATATTTTTAAACTCCATACTCAATATCCTACCCTATTAGCTCCACCTGTGTAAATATACACCTACATGTCTTTGAATTACACTTTGAAGTGTATTAAGAAACCTGTTATGGATGTGTGGTACCATCAGAGTGACACGTATTGCTCAGGAGTATTGTCCCATGCACCCTTCCACATTTGTCTAGATACTGTGCCTTTGCTATGTACATCTACGTGGCATTGGTGGCAGGAACATCTTAAGGAATAAGGGGGCCCTGGGCCACAAGTAATTTTGGGGCCCCTCTTTGGAACACTTTTGAATTTATGATCCATTTTCAGCTCTTTAATACTTTAATACCCTCTTTGGACGGGTCACTGACAGTGCACAGACACACTTGTCCAAATTCTAAATGTGTTTACATCTAATATTCAAGGATAGTGATGTGTGCTTTCAATATTGTATCACAGCAGCAGCTAACTAATATTATTGCAAATAATCTCTGTGACACACTCCCATTTCTCAAATGTGAAGTCCTGTTTAGATCTAAAAGAAAATTGTGGAGGGATGTTGCATGAAACATAAACACATTTCTCTGCAAAATATTTGTAATGCACTCTCACACATCACCTTCATTAGAAATAAATTAAGGTACACCGTATTTTAAAAAATCTGTTTAAGAATTATTCAAGGTCATTGGGACAAGATTCTCTGCAAAACAGAACAAACCTGAAAGCCTGGGGCCCTGGGACTGAGCCCACTTTGCCTGTACCTTAAAACGGCTCTGATTGGTGGAGCATTGGTGGAGTTTTACACCAACACAGAAACATTTAAGAAATGGCCATCTACCTTCCAATACCACCTAAATGACTGTGGATTGAGATATTTGATTTCCTCTGCACCAGCTACGTTCTCAGTCTCTGGCTCCTACAACCAAGCTGAAAATAACAGGCATTTGCTACCAAAATATTAAGCTACTGCAGAAGAATCACCGGAAGCTACAGAACTTTCAGATCAGGATGTTATTGCCAAACCTGTAACCTCAGATTAACATAATAAGGAACTGCCAATTGCCTCCTACAGTTAGTTGTTACCTAATGATTGTCCTCTGTACCAAATCTTCTCCCATACTGCTGGAAAATGGCACACAAATTGCTTGTGTGAGAACAATTTGCCAGAAATCACTGAGCCTATGTCCATGGGATGATATAGCATCTAAAGTATTTTACATAGGAGCATGCTGTAATTTTGGGGGAGAAGTACATTGCTGCAATATATTTCCTCACAATTCTATGAAGTGCTATGGTCTCGAAAACAAGATCTTGGTGAAAAATAAATTGCAATGACTGTCAGTGAGCAAGCATATTTCTTCTGTTGATGTTTCCAGGACTTGACTGTCAATATTAGTGCTTAATTTGAACCGGTGGTTGCAGGTGAGGGCCATAGACACTTATTTGTGGGGACCAGCACTTATTTCCTGCATCAGATATTTGCTAAGGGGAAGAGAGGGAAAAATACACAGTTCAAAAAGATGGATAAAAAGAAATTCAGCAAACCCGTCACAAAAGGAGAAAGCAGAAACCTGCAAGAGGGAGAAAAGGGCTAGGAAGTATCTTGTGGTGGATTTAAGACTACCAGCTTGATGTTCGGCATGCCAACATTTAATTGCGCATCGGCCGGCTTCTGAGCAGAGCTTCGGACACCGGCACTTTATCTTACTCAAATTAAGCACTTGTCAATATTACTTCTTTGCCAAAACAAAGACACCTACATTCTCATGATGAGCATGGCCACCCATGTGGGTGATTCATATTTTAGTGATGATAATGAGTTAAAGAGTCAAGTAACTTTGTAATACACAAAAGAAGAGAGGCACTTATAAGGGAAGCATGCTCTTAACATGCTTTGTTCTTTTTTAACTAGATAACTTGAAATGTCCAATAATGAACTATATATTCAATGGCAAAATTGATTTTATTAGTTTAATTATCACCCTGGTCCCTAGCCAGTATCCGCCCAGCTGCATCTCAGCCTAGAACTTTATAACATATTTTAAATGATACAATATTTGGAACATATGTGGGCTTAGTCTACCCCTAAATTCTTACACCACAAGAAAAATGCCCACAGGTGGGTGGATTGGAAACGGTGTTAAGCCTTAGTTTTATGAAGCAATGTGTCTCAAGATAAGGTGCAAATCAGAGTATCAAAAATACAGTTATTTAAGTAAGAAAAGATTCAATAAGTGAGTTTAAGGGTTGCATTTATAAAGATCTATTACAAAAATGTAAAAAGGTCCAATATAGGGCCTCATTACGAGCTTGGTCGGTTTCAATTCTGACAGCCTCATTACAGTGAAGGCTTGTAGGTTTTGAAACCAGCCGGACATTCCGTCTGGCTTCTGATGGGCTCAAGGAGCCTGTCTGCCAGTCGGAACGGCATGTAATACGTATAGACAGCATTTTACACCATCCAGATTACAATGTCGGTGTCCGGCAGGGTGTCGATGCTCAGCTTTCTGATGTCAAAACCCTGTCGGAAAGCGACTTTGGGGGCCCCTAGCAGGATCTCCTTCAGCCAGCAGCCTCCGGTTAGTGGCCTGTTAATCCCTGCACCGTGTGGTGCCTGCCATGCCGTGCAGGGATGAAGAAAAACTCCCGACAGCAGCACAAGCTACTTTACAGAAAAGGGAGCTTGCGACCACTAATGATAATTAAGCGATCAGGACTGCCGACCAGTCAGACCCGTATCTGCGATGGTGTTAGGCGGACGCAAGTCAGCCTGGCATCGTAATATAGCCTTAGAGCCTGCCGTAGCGGGCTATACCAGCTGTTAAAGGCCCGCTGCAGCGTTAAAGGCCCGAGCCGAAGGCGAGGGACTTTAACAAAGCAGAGGGACTTTAAAAGCCGGTATAGCCCTGCTACGAAGGGCTGTAAGGCTATTAGAACATTCTGCCACTGGAGGGCAGAATGTTCTAACAAAACAAAGCCTTCAGGGAGCGCGAGGGGATTGAAATCCCCTCAGGCTCCTTGAAATCTTTGTTCACAGCCAGAGCTGTGAACAAAGACACATTGGAATGTTGGTGCTCCGGGTTTATACCAGCCATTATAAGCCCGGAGCACTCCATTGTTTTCAATGGAGCTCCCAACATTCCAATGTTCTAATAAGCCCTATAGAATCTGTAACATGCAGATACATAAAACCTTTACCATGAAGGCTCTCAGTAAATGGGCAACACAGAATAATAAACAAAATCAAAAATTATTCTCAGTCCCAAATGAACAGCAACATCAGTATCCGTGGTTGCATGAGAAAGTCTCCTGGCTCACCCCCAAATGTGAGTGCTTATATATAAAATCTTCTCATAGAACTTAACCGAAACAATCAATTCATCATGGTGTGAGCAAATAATGCATTTTCAGAAAATCAGAACATAGAATTAAAGAGTGTCACAGCCTTCCCACCTAAGCACTATCCAACTATATGAATATTGATTCAGCTCCCTCTATGCTATTGTCATCCGGAGATGTCAGAACAAACTAGTTACAAAACAACAGTGAACAATTGTGAATGAATTCAAAGTTCTGTTCTGTTATGTTACGTTAAAAGGATTTATTCAGTGTAAACAATCAGTCGGAGATGTCAAGGTGCTAAGACCAAGATATCAAGAGAAAAGTTCACTTAGGGAACAGCCATGTTTTAAGATTTTTGCTGAATTGAAGAAGATCAGGGATTACACTAATGGAAAGAGGAAGTGCTTTCCTTTTCTTGGCAGTTTAGAAGACAAAATTACAGTCTCCCCAGTTAGTTCTCCTGAAATTGTTTATCACAAGTTTTCAAGACCCAGAGGATCACAGGCATCTACCCGAAATATACCATTGCAAGGCTTGCTTAAGGATCACCGGACCGACCCCATGCCTGACTTAATGGGCAAGGCAAAGGGCCTTAAATTTGATACATTGCCTAACAAGCAGCCAATGGAGAAGTTTAATGGCTAGAGACTCTGATTTAAATTTGGGAGTCCCTGTTATCATTCTGGTGGCAGCATTTTGCAGAACCTGCAGCTTGTTTAGATGTTGTTCCTGCATGTTGAGACATAAGGCATTGCAGTAGTCAATCTTAGAAAGAATAAGTGCAGAGGTAACAATTTTTTCGGTTAGGACTGGAATACAAGGGAGAATTGTTTTAATCACCCTCAGAACATAAAATGTGGAGAATGTGGAGAATGTGATCGCATTGACCTGAGGTCCAAAAGTGAGTTTGTTATCCATAATTACACCAACATTTCTGGCTTTGCAGAATGGAGTAGGAAGAAGTCCAAGTTCTGTAGGCCAGCAGGGCGATGACCACAGGGAACGTGCGTTTCCACACATGATGACGTCTGTTTTAGCTGAATTCAGCCTTAGACAGTTTAAATCCATCCAGTTTCCTATGGCTGTCATGCAGTCACAGAAATTGGAAGCCTCCTGTTTGTTTGCAGAAGATAGTGCCACCACAATTGGGCATGTGATGTAAGGTCACGCTCAAAAGATCTAAATGGGAAGGCAGAGATTTAACATACATTTTAAAGAGAGAGGGGCTAAGAGCAGAGCCCTGTGGAACACCACAGGGCAAGGTGAAAGATTTAGACATGAAACGGTCCAGAGCAACTACCTGCGATCTTTCTGATAAGAAGGATTCCAAAAGCTTGAGAGCTGACCGCTCGATCTAGACACCCTAGAGACGTTCAATCAGGACCTTATGGTCAACCGTATAAAAGGCTGCCAACAGATCGAGGAGAACTAGTGCAGTCATTCCACCACCATCAACTATAGGTCTAATGGCTTCAGTTGTTTTAATCAGGGCGGTCTCAGTACTGTGACCACTTCTGAACCCGAATTGGGTAGTATCAAGCAAGGAGTGATCAGTCAGGAATTATTTGCTGATTTAGAGCTCTTTCTATAACTTTCGCAGGGAAGGTTAAGCAGGAGATAGGCCTATAGTTGTTAGGATCATTATGATCCAAAATCGAGTTTTTCAGTAGAGGCAGTATGGACGCTACTTTCCAAACTTTGGGAAATATTCCTACTGTTAGCATGGAGTTAAAAATATTAGTTCGCCATAGTGCTATAGTGTCTGCTGCCTGTGTAACAATAGAGAGGGGGCATGGGTCTCTTGGGGACCTTGACTTAATAGAGTTGAGTAGAGAAGTAACATAGGATTTATTGAGAAAATTTGGGTGCATCAAAGGAACCTTTGAAGTTAGATCAGAGGGAGGGTATTAGTTATATTTAGTAAACATTCGCACCACTTTTTCCACAAAAAAGTCAGCCTAATTGTCACAGACGTTTTGGTTGTAATTTGGAATTGTGTTTTGGGAGAGGAGGTTAGATTAGTAACTACTTTAAACATTTCTTTAGCAGAGTTAGCAGAGGTCAGAATCTTTTGTGTAGAGTAGGTAGATTTTTCTTTGATCAAAGTAACCTTATTTTTGTTCAAGCAAATGTAATATTTTTTTTCTTTATGCAATTCTGCGAGTAGGCGGAGAAACCTTGAGAAATGTAACATTATTGAGCCCATGCCAGAGAGTCTTCTTCGAAAACAGTGCCAATTAACAAACATGACTTGCTTGATTAGGTACAGCAGAAATAATAAACAGTGAACAAGCAGGTTGAGATATCCATATTAAACATGATGGATTCCAGGGCTAGATGAGGCTAGTTAGCCTAAACGAAGGAAATGCACTTTAAAAGGTGATAACAAAATCGTTTCAAATGCAAAGATAGCATCATATAAATGTACACATGTGAATTCAAGTGTTGTGTACTATTCTGCACATTGTTAATAATGCACAATTAATTATTGAGCACACAAATACTTCTACAAATGTAACAGTGGTTATTTACGTTCAGCAAACACAGTCGCCCAAAATTGGAGATCCTTTATTGAATACTATGAGACATATCTGATCAGTTTCATGTGAGAGCATGAAGGACCAACATATCAACCTGCCAAAATATTGTGGCCCAAATATGGACTATCACTAGTTTGTGAAGGTAAGTGTACAAGGATAAGTGCAGATTTACTATTCTTAACACAGCAACTACAAACCTTAAATATATGTCATCAATGTACATATATGTGGATTTAAGAACAGACATTTCTATGCACCTATAATACTTACCTATATATACGTACCTTCACGATATTGTCGTAGTCAATATATCAAACAGAATATTTTTGGTAGTCTATTTTGTTCTCGTACTCCGATGAGCCAGTGTCCCTGTGAGAACCCCCCAAAAGTGGAGTGAAGTGGTTCATTCCTCCACAGCGCCTGGAGCAGTCTCTGCTTTGTGCAGACAGAGAGCATTGCCAAGCCAATGTGGGGGTTCCCAGCTACATCAGCGTGGCGTAGGCCTGCCCTCAGGAACAGCCTGGGTTGCTGACACGGCCCCGCTCCGAGGCCGCCAACAAGTGTATTGTTCTGAGGACAGCCCTGTAAAGTCGTGGACTTTGGGAGGGCCTAGGGGCATTCACAAAGACACGGGACACACTGTATAGTTCTTGGGTGATCGTGGACTGATCCCCGCCAAGAGCCCTGGGCACTTTATTAACTCTATCACGTGGTCTCCGCAGGGGCGAGACCATTCAGCCTTCTCCCAGTGCCGGGGGTCTCTTTTACTGGCACTCCCCTGCTTACAGCGATAGGTGTGGGCTGGCCCACGTCCTATCGCGACATTACATTCCTCCCCAACCCAATAACAAACAACACAACTGGATAACTTTTGCAAAACAGTCACTTCTAGTCCTCCATGACCAACACTCTCGGCCGTCCCTCATGGCCCGGGTCATTAGCTCCAGCCCCATACTCAATAAACTGAAACAGTCTTACTTGTTCTGCGGCTCCTGGCCACCGGTTCCGGCTGCGACTCGACCTCCAGTCGCCGACTAGCCACTGGTGACGTAGTCCTTGTACTTCTGGGACGGCTGAGGGCAGGGGCGGAGATGATACCTGCTCTGGCTGTCCCTTGGCTCTCGGACTGACGGCAGTGGCACCTGCAGGCAGGGTGACAGGAGGCCGGGGCCTGGTGACTCTTGGACTGTCGCGCTGGTTCCTGGGTCTGCTGGCAGGCTGCTGGGTGTAGTTCTCTGGACTGGCGCGCTGGAAGGTGTGGCCGGTTCCGTGGGGAAGACCTTCTTGAACAAAGACACATTCCTGGTGACGATCTCCGAACCCTTCCGGGCAGTGACCATGGTACCTTTGACCGCCGTGACGGTCCATGAGTCTTTTTCAAAGGGTGTCCGGAACTTGCTTGAGGGGTGTCGGTCTTGAACTAGGACTTGGTCACCGACTGCGATGGTCGGTTCTTGGGCACCTCTTCTCTGGGATGCTGCAGCATTGGTCTGGGCTCGCCTCAGATCTGACGGGTTCGCAGGGTTTTCCTCCCGTTCCCACAGGGAGTGGTGGGGAATGGTGTCCGTCACAGTCCGACCGAAACATAGGCGGCTCGGTGATATCCCTGTGGTGCAGTGAGGGGTGAGCCGGTACTCTCACAAGAACTGATAGATCGACTGTTCTACGCTACGTGACTCTGATATTGCAATTTGAATAGTCTTCTTGAGGGTCCGCATTATGCGTTCTACCTCGCCGTTGGCTTGCGGCCAGCGCGGGGTAATCTTGCGGTGCTTTGTCCCATGGGACGCGAGGTAAACGGCTATCTCCGAGCTGGTGAATGGGGGCCCATTGTCCGTCCGCAGTTCTCCGAACAGCCCGTGGGTGGCTATCATCTTCTCGAGCTTCGGGATGACTTCCGCCGCTGATGTAGAAGGGACAAACTCGACCTCCGGGTACCTGGAGTAGTCGTCGACTACTACTAGCATGTAGCGCCCGTCTGGGAGGCTTCCAAAGTCCGCACTTACTCTCTCCCACGGCCGCCGAGGTCCTTCCTCCGTAATCACCGGCGCCGGTCTGCTCGGGAGACTGGTGGCGAGGCACGCGGGACACTGCTGCACTAATGTTTCTATCAGGTTGTCGAGACCGGGGAACCACACCTTGCTTCGAAGGCGACTTTTAGACTTGACGATCCCTTGGTGGGCTCCATGGGCGAGGATCGCGGCCTGTTGGGTGAGGGCGGCTGGCAGGAGTAGGCGCGGGCCTCGCAGGAGACAGCCTTCTTCCGACACCGACAGTTCGTGCCTCACTTGGTATAGTGACTTGAGCGTGGCTTGGGCAGTCGTCGTCCGCAGGGGTGACGGACACTGAAGAGGCTGCCAGTCTCCTGACCGGATGGCCTGTATCGCCAGCTGTAGGCAGTCATCATCTTGTGTGGCTGCGACCACCTCCCGTAGCGACATCGGGAGCGGGCGGGAACGCTCGACCACCATCCGGACGTAGTCTTCCGTCGCCGCGGCTTCCGCTGCTTCCGGCGGCGTGACCGGTCTGGCATGCCGTGAGAGGAAGTCTGCGGGGTTCTTCGAGCCGGGTCGGTACTCCACCGTCAGTTGGAACTCTTGCAACTGCAAAATCCATTTTTCGATCCTTGGAGGGGGTTGAGACGAGGACCCTTGGAAGAGTGGCACCAGCGGCTTGTGGTCCGTTATGACCATGAACGGGTGTCCGTACAGGTAGATATGGAAGTGGCGGCACCCCCACAGAATAGCTATCGCCTCTCGCTCTATTTGTGAGTACCTTTGCTCGGTGGGCGTCAGGGTTCTGCTGGCATACGCTACTGGCGCCCACTCTCCGCAGCTCTGCCGTTGTGACAACACCGCTCCTAGGCCCGTGGGGCTAGCGTCGACGACCAACTGAGACTCCTGGCGCGGGTCAAAGTACACCAACGTGGTGTCCGCTGACAGCGCAGCTTTGGTTTGCTGGAATGACTGCTCTTGCGGCAGGCCCCAGGTCCACTGAGCCGTCGACTTGGTAAGTTCTCTTAGTGGCCCCGTCAGGTCTGCTAGGTTCTGGATGAACCGGCCACAGTAGGTGACCATCCCTAGAAAACTCCGTACACCGGTCACTGACGTTGGGGCGGGTGCTTCCTGGATGTCCTTGACCTTGGCGGGATCCGGTCCAATCCCCTTGTCCGAGAACCGGTATCCAAAGAAACTTATGTCTCGCCTCAGGAACTCGCACTTTTCTCGGTGGAGCGTTAGCCCACGGTCTTGCAGGCGGGTGAACACCGCGTTGAGGCGGGTGATGTGCTCTTCCAGAGAGGGGGCGTGGACGAGAATATTGTCACTCACATTGAGCACCCCTTCCAGTCCTTGGAGTACTGTCTTGATGATGTTCTGGAACACCTCCGCCGCACTGGAGATTCCAAAGTTGAGGAGCTTATATCGCCACAGGCCAGCGTGTGTGGAGAACGTTGTTATCGGGCGCGAATCAGGGTGGAGCGGGATTTGGTGGTATCCGGAGCGGAGGTCCATCTTGGAGAACCACCTGGAGCCGGCCAGTTCGCCTATGATATCGTCCACCGTGGGCGTCAGGTGGCGCTCTCGTTTGATCGCTAGGTTCGGGATGCGCATATCGATGCATATGCGAACGGCGTCCGGCTGTTTTGGCTTCTTCGCGACCACGATGGGGGATAGCCACGGCGTGGGTCCTGTCACCCGCTCGATGATCCCTGCTGCCTCCAACATGCGGATCTCCGCCTCCACCTTCGGCCTGAGGTGGAATGCAATCCTTCTGTGCCTGAGGGCCACCGGGGTTATTGTCTTGTCAATGTGCAGTCGCACTGCTGGGCCTTGGAGGCATACGATGCCCCTGAAAAGGGGTGTGAAACTTGCTACCAGCTGGTCGAGGCCTTGTGATTGGAGGGCGCACGCGAACTGGATGAGGCGCAGGTCCACTGCTGTGCGACAGCCAAGCAGAAATCCGGACCCTTCCCTGGACACATACACTTTGGCTGTTAGGCAGGACTCGCCGTGGGACAGTTCCGGTTGAAACACTCCGCATATCCGGAGAGGGGTATGGGTCCCAAATGTGTATACCTGGACATTGGTGTGGTGGAGGGCCGGCTGATCGGGCAGCTGTCTGTACGCGCTGAGCGCCATGAGATTTATCGTGGCTCCAGTGTCGATTAGCGTCGCCACTGGGTGTCCTTTCACTTTCACCGTGCACATGGGTGCGGATTGTGGATTGTCCGACAGGGCATGCAACATGTGCACTACGTGTACCGTTGCGGCCTCATCGTCGTCCATGTCGCTGTTCGACGATTCCTCGGGTCCTGCTTCTAGAGTGCGTACTGGTCTTGCTGGGCCATGCCCCCGCCGGGCTGGTTTCGAGCGGCACACCTTGGAGAAGTGGTTGACCTTTCCGCAGGCACTGCACGTCTTCCCTTGCGCTGGACACGCTCCGTCATGCGGGAGTGGGCCTCCGCACCACCCACAGAGGCGAGGTTTTGGACTCTGTCCGGACTCCTGAGCTGTTGCTTTCCTGTGTTTTGGCCGTTGGCCACGGGCGTTGGACTGGACGGCGCACACTGGCTCTTCTTTGACAGTCACCGGGGCCTTCAGTTCCATGTGAGCGGCTCTCGCTTTTGAAAGCTCCTTTGAGCGTCCCAGGGTTAAGATGTCTCTCATTGGCATGTTGTGTTCTTCTAGCACGCGCTCACGTAGCTTGGACGAGGCGCACCCTTGGATGAATTGCGCGCGCACTTCATCATCTTCGTCGGGTAGGGTGCACGTGCTTGCTAATTCCCGCAGCCTGGCGTAGAACACGTCAACAGATTCCTCCGGGAGCTGCTTTGCTTGCCGAAGGAGGAATCGCTCGTAATCCGGGTTCGCATAAGGTTCAAAGTGCGCCGTGATTGCATCCCGCAGCGTAGCGTAGGTCTTCTGGGGCCCAGCCTCGTGAACAGTTTTCGCGATCTTGTGGATACCTTTTCCGCCCAAATGAAGCAGCATGGACCGTTGGCGCCGTTCTTTGATCTCCGCGTCCTCGAAGAAAGTTTCCAGGCGCTCAACCCACTCTTTCCACCTCATCGACTGAGACGGCGGCGGGCCTGACACTTCGAAGGGCTCCACGGGCGGGTCAGTGGTCATTGTGGCCCCGGAGCGTAGCAACTACACTGCAGGAAGGCGGCAGAACAGAGCTAGCAGCGCTGAGTCCGGGCGGGAAACGGGCGTGGTGGCGACTGGGGCCACAGCGATGCAACGTGGCTGGGTATAGGCACCCACGACAGTCACAGGGGGGCTCTCCACAATGAGCTTGCTTGTGGGCACGGAAAGGCCGCTGCGGGCAGGTGCCGATGTTCCTCAGGCTAGGCTGGACCCTCAGCCGTCGTGCTGGGGCGTGGGAGTAGCCGTGAGTAGGGGCGCGAGGAGCGCAGATGCTGCACGTGGTGCAGGTGCCGGGTCCTAAGCAGGCGCAGGCGAGGCAGGCAGGAGGACGGGTGCGGTACCGCAGGCGGCCACCAGGGGGCAGCAGAGGGCGCGCGCACACTCACCGCGACTCTCGGGACACCACAGGTCTACGGAACACAGTCCCGGTCCAGTCGGCAGCAAAGAGGGCCTGGCAGGCGAGGAGGGCGTAGCGAGGCCGCCACGCGACGCTCCTGCAGCAGGTGCGGAGCGGGGAGCACCCAGATCTGCAGGCGAAGTCCCGGGCTATGGCTGGCACTGTGATGGAGGCAGCGCACGGACAGAGGGTGCACGGCAGGTGAGAGTCACCACCGTCGTCGCCAATGTAAAGTCGTGGACTTTGGGAGGGCCTAGGGGCATTCACAAAGACACGGGACACACTGTACAGTTCTTGGGTGATCGTGGACAGATCCCCTCCCAGAGCCCTGGGCACTTTATTAACTCTATCACGTGGTCTCCGCAGGGGCGAGACCATTCAGCCTGCTCCCAGTGACGGGGGTCTCTTTTACTGGCACTCCCCTGCTTACAGCGATAGGTGTGGGCTGGCCCACGTCCTATCGCGACATTGCAAGCCCCATGAAACCTATGTCACTGTTTCAGCAAGAGTAATTCTCTGAAGCACGAACCGAAGCAGTTGTCACCTCTAAGCCGGAAGGTACTGTGTCCCAGAAGCATCACTGCACATCGTTGGCAGCCGGAGTTGGAAAACGGAAGCGAGGGACCCCACAAGGTCTCTCACGTGCTCTTCAGCTTGTGCCCCCTCCTCCATCGGTGAACTGAGCTTGGGGGCATTGGTCTATTACGACACTGCAGGATGCCGACAGTGGCTTAGGGCCGCCTCCCCAAAAACGACTGTAACCGCTTCAACAGGGTTACAAAAAGTACTATAAAGATTCTAAAGAAAGCAAAAGTGCTTCCGGATGTGATGTTTATTTCATGCATTTAGTGAGATGTTTTAAACCTGCATATTTCAAGAAGTACTTGGGTAATTTATGTCGGTTTTGCTCTGCTTTGATCAGCATATTCAGTAAGTTTTATAACTGCGATATTTTACAAAATATACATGATATTCATGTAATTTTGGTTCTGATGTGTTTATAATTCAAAGTGAATGTTATACATCTTGTGTTGAGTCTCTTTTGTGGTGTGTCATTTGTGTTACTGTGTGTGTGTGCGTTGCGCAAACACTTTACACATTGCGTCTGACGATAAGCCTGACTGCCCTGCGCCAACGCCACTAGAGGGTGAGCACAGGTTCTCTTCGGTGTGCAACTTACCTGCCCTGACTAGAGTGGTGGGTTCTGCCTGGCTTAGGTGCATGCCCTAGCCAACCAGAAACCCCATTTATAACACATGGGAGCAAACAACTACTATCTGCTTCCAGCGTTGTTGGTTCCCTTTTCACCAATGCCTCCTGGGTGCTGCACCTTAATAGTGGGCACGGCTGGGCACCCCACATGCATGCCTCGGATGCAAGGGCAACCTGAGTTTTCAATACCAGCATAAGATTGTGAGTTCTTGCAATCGCACAGGTTGGTTATTGAAAACCTCCAGATTCCATTTCTGTTTGGAAATCAATTTCATTGAAAAGAAACGAAGCTTTGCCAACATGTTTTACTGGACATTGTGTCTACCCTGTTGCTTTTTTTGTTCTCAGTGGCACTCTCATATAACATAGAAAAGCAACTGAAAGTGAATGCTAAACACACAGCTCATAAACTAATCAAGCAAAAACACCATGTATTCAAAAGAAACAGCACAAATATTTATTTGGGCAAAGAAAAATATAAGCAGTTCAAAGCTACAGCAAAAAACATATCATCAGAACAATGAAAGGTATAGTCCAAAAACATAAATACATTTCCAAATGAGGAAGGGAAACAATGAGGCGCTAAACATAAAATTAAATAGGGAAATGTGCCACTGCCCTAGCAGACGTTGTGTTCTACGTTGTGTGCCACGCTTCCTATAACGCAACAACAACAGTTGATGGACAGAATGCAGAACAATGTCATACATTCACCCCAGTACAGAGATCTGGGCCTAAATCCATTGTTTTTTTGCTCACCATGCCGTTCCAGTTTGAACCCAGCCATATGCAAATCAGTCTTGACCCTGTGCCTCATGGGAACAGTCCAGCCCGAACTGCCAAGCCAGGTCCTCCCTGGACTGGAAACAAGCATTCTAGGACCGGTTTCGGGGTTGTTTCCGGTCCAGGGAAGGCATGGCTTGGCAGTTCGGGCTGGACTGTTCCCATGAGGCACAGGGTCAGACTGATTTGCATATGGCCATGTCTGAACTGGGGTGGCAGAGTGGGCTAAAGAACGGTGATGGATCAAACCCAGATCTGTTGACTGGGTGTGAGTGTTTGATTGGTTCTGATGCTCCGTCCATCACCACCCCCTTTTGTAACGCTTCCTATAACGCAGCACAAATAAAATATTGACAGGTATAACCTGGCACATCAGGCATACTGCCTTCTGTGGTTTTAGATTTGCTGGCATGAGCCAGGATGTGTTGTGTCCAGAATGGGGCAGAGGTCGTACTTCACGGCTTAAATTTTATGGATGTAAAAAGCAAATAATGTCCCACAGGCAGGGAATATTGACTGTGGCTGGAGACAGTGAATAAAATCTAGGGGGCAAATTTTCAAGCCCCTTACGCCAGATTTGTGCCGCCGTTGCGTCACTTTTGTGACGCAGCGGCGGCGCAAAGCCAGCGCCATGCTGCGGGCTATTTACAACGTGACAAATCTAGGGAGCTGCGTCACGTTGTAAAGCCTTGCACCACATGTGGGCGTTCCTGCATGGGGGGGGGGGGGTGCCGGCGCAGGAGCGCCTCCAAAAAGTGGCTGAGTGAAATCTACAAGATTTCACTCAGTCACTTTTATGGCCATGCTGCGTCAAAACCCTGCGCCTGCTTGAAGCAGGCATAAGGATTAACGCAGCATGTTAGGGATAGGGGCACCCCGAGCCTTGCTGGAGCTGCGACGCAACTCCATTTCCGCGGGGGGGGGGTGCGACACGCATCTGGCCATCCGTGAGCCACCGTGCCCCGCATTGTAATGCGACACATCAGTGGTGGCAACTCTTCTGGCGCATCCCTGCTGATTGGCAGAGATGCGCCAGAAGTAGTAAATCTGCCCCTAGGTGTGCTACCATAGTGGCATAAGTGTGGCATGCAAATAACTAGTTTTAAGAAACATAAGTCATCACCACCTGGCACCTGCACCAGCAGGGGTACAATACATCAGGGTTTCTAGAGAATCAGATGATGGACTTGCTTGCAGGACTCCAGGCAACACGTATTTCTTTCCAGAGGAATGCAGTCACTCCCCAGACACCTCCATCCCCCCAGCATCCCAGGCTCGGTATTTTGTATTATTCAAAATGAGGCAGACCAGCTCTTGCTTTGTGAAGCAACAATAGGGGGTATTAATGTATAAATGATAAACATATGAAAATGAAACGAGGTGCAAAAACAGAAAAGAGACGAGAAAACATAAATGACAAGTCGAAAGTGACAGATAAATTGAAGTGTATCAAAAAGCCATTACGTGGAAGATAAGGTATTCGAAGAAGGTCCAAGAGGCAGAGCAGCAGTTAGGCCTAGCGCTTATAGAGGCTTTAATGCTCTTAACATACCTCGAGGAAAGGGATTTGCACTATTTATGGTTCACACCGTAATTCAGTGTTGGAAACGCATGCAGAATTATTGTGCATGACGTTTAGCTTCCACACAATGGTATTTCAAACAAGAAAGCTCATTGAAGTATACCTTCAGTAGAACCATTTTTTATGCCTAGATATTGGTTATTTGCAGAATGAACTGTTGGAAAGACTCGATTTTCAGTAGGATTAGTGAAGAGAAACAATATTTGCAAACTTGGTGAAGGCTGTCTAGAGTTCCATAGAACTTAGGCAAAGTTACAAATGGAAAAATATTCACCTTTGCACACCATTTGATGCAGCATGCTATCTTAGTTCTAAATAAAATGGTATGTGTCCCTCCTAGGTAAATGTATGGGGGTGAACTGGGTGAGTGCCACAACAATGTGAGCTTGCTTACTGTGATATAGAGTTCCTTTCCTTTGCCATTGTGTGCTCCTTGTGGTTGTGTTACTGGGGCATCCATTGGTTGAGGTGTTGGGCTGTATTTGTAGGCGAATGGCTTGGCAGTACAGGAGTCATTCTGGGGAGGCGTAGGCAGAGGACTGTGGATGTTACAGTGTATTGTGGTATGACCCATAAGAGTAATTGCATGGATGGGTTTCATTGTGACGTTCACCACATTGTTTGTGAGTGGGATTTGCACATTTGCTGTGTGTGTCACTTCTTGCATTGTGATCCTCTTGTTTGCTATTTATTCTCGTGTTTGCTTGGTGGCTTTTGTTCTTTTGGGTAAAGGGGTTTACAAACATTGTTCTCTTTTCCTGCAGGTTACCTGTTGATGGTTTAATAAAATGTACTATTTTATCTTTTATTGTTCTCTCTCGACTTTTCTTTTCTGAGCAGAAGTGGTCAAGTTTGTGCACCACTGCTCAAATATCGTATGGTGTTGATGTGTGTTAATTTCGGCAAAGTATTCTGAGGGGCGTGGCATGTTTATAAATGTGCCATTGATCGAAAATATTTGTGTTTTTGGATGTTAACGTATACTTTGCACATATGTACTCTTCTTACCCTTTGCTCATTTACTATAGTACGTTTTTTGTATGTGTATTTCCATTTAATAAAGAAAATCTTTGCGGTTTCTGGATAGTCATGCCAGCAAATTTTCAGTTTGCCTGACCTTATGTTTCTTGTTTAAACATACACACTTCCTCAAGGAGTACTTCCATCAGATCTATATTGCTTAAAGCAGCATCATTTGAGCTTCTGGCTGAGGTTCAAGTAAATAACTTGTAAGTTATAGTCCTAGTTGTTAGCCATTACTTTGGTTGGACAACTAATTGAGTTGAATGCTCTCTATTATCATGTTATGTTGTGTGATGTGTATTTGTAAAGTGCACTATCACCCTCAAGGGTATTCTCGTGCTGAGTAGGTTGTGTGAGCCTAGCCCTACCTATGGTAGGTTGGTTAATTGAAAAGTAAGGTCTTCAACTTCTTGCAGAATTCAAGAAGAGAGGAGGAGGACCTGTTGTGGAGTGATGTAAGAGAATGCTTGTCCTCCTGATCCGGTTCTGTGTAAGCGTGGGATGTTGGCGAGTAGAAGTCCTGTGGATCGTAGATATCTGGACGGTTGGTGGAAGTAGATGCAACTGTTTAGGTAGGTGGGGCCTGAGTTGTAGAATTCCTTGAATGTGTGTGTGAGGAGTTTGAATTGAGCATGTTTGTGTATCGGGAGTCAGTGAAGTTCCCTAAGGTGTGGTGTGATGCAAGTTCAGTGTGGGAAGTCGAGCTCTGGGTTGTTTG
The DNA here is from genome assembly GCF_964204655.1 of Triturus cristatus. NCBI lineage: Eukaryota > Metazoa > Chordata > Amphibia > Caudata > Salamandridae > Triturus > Triturus cristatus. The sequence continues at coordinate 1,262,169,227 of NC_140591.1, read as the reverse complement.
TAGTCTGCTAGTGAGTAGCTTGGTGATCCCGGGGTCCACATAGTTCAACTTTTTGGTGACAAGGGTGTGAGTGACAATTTAGCAAATTTCATGTATTGCTTGGGAGCCATTTGAAGATCTTCTTCAGCATCTTCAGGATGTGTAATCAGGATGCAGCTACGGGGTTGACTTGTGCTGTCATGTCCCATCTGCTGCTGATTATTCCGAGGTTCCTGGCATGGGTTATGGGTGTTGGTGTGGGTTTGAGTTCAGTTTGCCACCAGCTGGAGTCCCATGGTAAGGTGTTCTTCTCGAAGATCACTACTTCTCTCTTGTCTGTGTTAAGTTTGAGATGCTTGGCTTTCATACAGTTAGCAACTTCAGCCATGGAGGTGGTGAACTTGTTTCTTGTGTTGGGAGTCTTGTCAAGAAGGAGAGTATGAGTTGTGTGTCATCTGCATAGGAGAGGATGTTTATGTTGTGTGCATGGATGCAATTGGCCAGAGGAATCATGTATGGTTCAGGTCTTGTGTCAAAATTATCTTTCCATTACATTTGAATTAGGAGATTGGTATGCACATTTTTATTTGGTTTCAAAATGTGAGAAAAATGGTGAGTTTTGGGGCTGTAAGAAAAGTCTTGAGCCTCCATATGAACTGCAAGGTTTTGGATTTGCTTGGCTTTTCATACTGCTTTTCTTGATCTACAGTTTTAACTGACCTCGCAACATACATTTATACTTTGTTACAACTTCTTCTTTTGAGTTTGGCAGTAGGGTCCTGCTACCTCACCTATTTCTTATGAACTTTTCTTCACTTTTTGTGTATAATATATTCAAAGGCTCCTGAAGTAATCAAAGGAACTTGCTGATTTTTTGTTCCCCTCTGTAGTAGACAATGTAATGATGAAATAGGACGTGTTGATTTTGACATAGGGCCTTATTTAGAGTTTGGCAGATGAGGATATCTGCCAAAATCTGGTGTGCATCCCATGTTCACTTTTTAGATTGGATAGGGGTCTTTTACACTATAGACAGTTTTGACAGAGCATCCACAACTTTTTAGTAGATGTCCTGCATAAGCCCATTACTCTAAGTCCAACTCCTTCCACAAAAGCAGAGTTGAAAACACATAACATGCCAATTACCAGATTTTACTGTCTTTCAAGGTGAAGAGAGATTTATTGATTTAACCTCTCTCTCCCCCCTCGTTAACTGCTCAGACATTAATAGATGCAGCCTTCACTGATAAACATTCCCTTTGAGGTACTAAGGGCCTGCAATTTATATGGGATTTTTTTTCATTTAAATGTATCTAAAACATGCTTACTGTTTGTGGCTACATTTGTGTCTACATTTGGTCTTTGAAAACTCACAGAAAATCTTTTTATTTATCATCTACACTACAGTGAATGTATTCTCTATTTTACACTCATTGTAATATTGATGTTTATGGTGAGTCACAGCAAAACATCCTATTTCTGAAAGTGAATCTTGTGGTCAGAATGCAGCATTGTTTGGCCAGCTCAGACAGCAAAGTAGCCACTGAGCAAAATCCAATTGCAATTCAGAATGCGTTAACAGTGGCAGAAGGAAAGTGTGATCGGTGATCTTTTGATGTTTAATATTTCATTTGCAGCATAAACAAGAACAAAATAGTTCACCTGACTCATCATGTTGGGCTTGCTGAATAATTCAAAATTGTGAATAAATGAATCCTGAACCTTCCAAATCCTAAAACATTTCATGAAAGCATTAATACTTTTTTCGCTGAATTGCATTAAAGAGCTACTCAGGAACATTTTTAAGTCAGGAACCTATATTACAAAGTATACAATATATGATCTTCATATACATCGCACCAGGTTAGACACAGCTGCGTTTCGATTCGTTCAGGTTGTTGAATATCGTGAAGTAATTGTTTCACAATATCAATGCTATTACAAGTAAAACAAATCTGAAACAAACCACCAACTACAATATTCAGAAGAATATGAACACCTTTCATGCTTCTTCAATCACATTTTTGGCGAATCTTATCTGTTTCAGTTGTCTAAGTGTGTTCAATGAGGAAGGTGCTCCATTTTGGTGTTGACGCTGGATTGTTTTCTGCTGCCTTACTGGTGTTTCCCTGCATCAGCCTTTCACAGGTAAGGCAAGTGAACTGCTGCCAAAGTATTCTCTCAGGAGAGCAGAGTTAAAAACAGGATAGTACAGGAAAGGGAGCGGCTGAGGACTAAGCTACACCCACAGTTTATTTAAGCTGCTGCCGTCTTTTTTGTATAACTTGACATTGATTTCCCTTTATATCATCATTTTGGTCTGCTTTTGTTATTTTAACATGTTTTTATCACAATGGAAGGGACAAATGTGCGTGTTACATCGAATAAATGCAAACAAAATACTTCTCCTCCACCAGTCAAGTCAAAAGTTGTAGAGTCTGAGGAACCGTTTTTTATCCATTTTATTAGAGGAATTACAAAAAGTTAGTTCCAATACAGAAAATGTTGCTTCAGAAATAAAAAATATATGCAAAGATATGGCAAGTCTTTCTATGAAGGTTTCTGACAATGCAATTAAAATTCAGGAAGACAAATTTAAAATTGATAGTTTGATGCCTGTTATATAAAAAATACTGCTGAAGAGTAATTTATTGCTTCATTTAGAAAAACGCAATAGGCAGTATAACCAGCATATTTTTAACTTGCCAGAGGATGTTGAAGGGAAGAACTGCAGACAATATCTAGAAAAGTTGATACCGGGTCTTTTACGCCTCATTTTTCCAGAAACATTTGAAATCTATAAAGCACATAGAATTTTTTCACATAGTAATCGAAGCAATGCCAAACCACGTCAAATAATCTTCAAGGTTTTGCATCATCATCATTTGTTAATAATCCAGAAGGCAGCAAGAGAGATCCCCTCTTTGATGGTTAATAGACATAAAAGTTGTATTCACCAAGATTTTGCAAAATAAATTGTTAAAATACATAAGGAATTCATTGACCTCAGAACTCGACTAAGAAGCTGTGGTTTCAGATACGGCCTTTTTGATCCATCTACCATGAGAATATGGAAAGATAGTTTCTCCAAGTCTTTTCAGTGTCCTGAGGATCTTTGTCTTTTCCTGGATCAGCATTTGCTGCTCTCAAGGGAAACAAAAGCATCTAATAACTTACTTATATGTTATAAATTTTTTCTAAGTTCTTCGATGAGGGCTTTATCTAGGCAGGTCATTCTTGCATATGCGTGTGTGTGAATCTGAGCTACTATTTATGTTTTACAGTTGTGTGTATGTTTGTCTATGTGATCTTTTTATTGTTTGTCTGCGTATTTCCTTTTTTTTTGTTTCATGTTATGTTGGAGCTACTCTTTATTCTTTCAATCTATTCTGTTTTAATTGTTATATTGACCTTACTTTACTATAGAAATGGATAGTTCTAAAGGTATTAAAAAGGTTGCTATATCAATGCTAAAATTAGAATTGATAATTCCCTTTTGCATCGAGTTAATGTGTACGGTCTGACGACCATGATTTTTGGTCTCTTATCACATCAGAAATACTAAAATTAGGTAATGTCCCACTTATTATTGTAGGACATTTTAATCTTATATGTGACCCCTTACTGGACTGAACATCTCAAACCAAGTTTCGTCCTCCCATGGCTTTTTTCACTCTAAAATCCTTTTTTAGAACAACGAAATTAGTGGATAGTTGGCGCCTACATCAGCCCACATATAGCTAACATATTAATATCTTGTCAATTACTTCCTTCAGTTTTTGATCCTTCTATTCATAATATATATATCTCCTATCATGCACTAATTTAATGTTTTTTACGACCTAGCTCTTTCCAACATTCAGAAGGCAGATGGTGCATGAACATGTCAAGAATTCCTGTCATACAAGGGAAACACGCCCTTATGTAAACAGGAGAGCTGTTACATAACTCAAGGGAAACACGCCCTTATGTAAACAGGAGAGCTGTTACATAACTCAAGGGAAACACGCCCTTATGTAAACAGGAGAGCTGTTACATAACTCAAGGGAAACACGCCCTTATGTAAACAGGAGAGCTGTTACATAACTCAAGGAAAACACGCCCTATAAAGGGAGGAACCGGGAGGTACAAGGCTGTCGGATATTGTGTTTACACCGACGTACCTGCTTCGTGAAGAGCAGTGTTCCGGAGTGGTGCTCCAGTAAGGCAAGAACGGAGGTAGGTCGAGTCGTTACTCCCTGGGCCGTGTCTTGCCCCATCGTCACCTGTGAAGGACCCGGAAGCTCTACCGGTCAACCATTGAGCTTCGCTTTTTGACTCGGCTGAGTCCAAGCGCAGTGGCGCTTTTTGCTGGTTGGAGTCGTAACTCCCAGCCCGACCAGAGACACAGGGACTGCCAGCTGTAACGCACACCAGGAGGTGTTTGCCGCGTTACAGACTCAGAAGTCCACAGGATCGATCGAGCGGCTGCTCTCGGTTCAGTCTTCTTGCTTGTGATTGGGGTATCGGTGACGCATCACCAGGAGGTGACTCCGCGTCCCGGTGCAGTCTGAGGAAGAGGTTGAGCGGCTGCTCCCTTCAGGTAGAGACCCCGGCTGGGTGTTTCCCTGACTCCTCGATTCTCCCCAACACTCTTCGTGCCCCTCACAGCCTACCGATTGGCATTGTCGGCCATTTCATTTCTGCCCTCTGTTGGCATACGCCGGGATCGGCGTATATGCAGAGGACGGTTAGGACCATCCGTGCTGTGGGCTGGTAACGTACTTAGCCTGGAGGATTCCAGTGACTATAACTTTTGTTTGTTCTTTGTATTTTATTTGCCTTCATTAAAAGAACTAACCCTTCACAAGTGGTTGCGTCCTCATTGTCGTGTCTGTTAAACGATCCTGAGACGTTCAGGGCGTTACAAAATATCCGACCTTAATAACACTAACTGTCTCCCGGTCGATAACAGACATGGCAACACTTGATGATGTGCTGGCTGCTTTAGCGGCCATGCAAGTTGAAGTGGCTGCCTCTAGGCAAGAAACAGCCGATGTAAAAGCCAGACTGGATGCTATCCAATTGGACCCGCTCACGCCCAGCACCTCCCTCACGAACCAGACCCCTGCGGTAGTAGTGGAAATGCCGGTAGCCATCCCCTTGGCAACACCAGAGAGGTACAGTGGGGATCCTAACACAGTGCAGGTATTCCTCACACAAGTGGCGCTACATTTATCGTGCAAACCAAAGGCGTTCCCCACGAGTCAGGCTCGTGTGGCTTTCCTTATATCCTATTTGGCTGGGAACGCGGCACAATGGGCCGTACCTCTGGTGAGCAGGGACGACCCCCTCTTATGTGATTGGGGTGCTTTTCGCGAGGAATTCCTGAAGGTATTCGACAGAAGGGCTGACTCGTACACGGCGGACCGTGAAATGCTTGAGTTGAGACAGGGATCCAACGACCTGGTGCAGTATCTCAACGCGTTCCGAAGGCTGGTTGCGGAAACCAAGTGGCCTGTTGCTAAACAGACGGCGCTCTTCCATCAAGGGCTGTGCGATGAGCTCAAGGACGCCGTGGCTCATATTGACCCTCAACCCAAGACATGTGAGGGCCTTATCAACCTGGTATTACGGCTGGAACATAGGCTAAGTGAAAGAAAGGGGGATCATGGGAGAAAAGGAAAATCCCTTCCATCCTATGTGACGGTGGGAAGTCCTGAAACTTCCACCGCATCCAAGGGAGAACCCATGGACATCAGCGCAATACGAGCGAGCCTCACAGCCACGGAGAAAGAGTCACGCCGTAAACAAGGATTGTGCCTATATTGTGGCAAAAAAGGCCACTACGTACGTGAATGCCCTGCCAAACCGAAGACGTCACGTTATCGGGCCAACCGGTCGGTAACAGCCGTGGTGGACATACCGGCGGAAAACTAGAGGACTCCAAGACCAGAGAAGGGGCATCTCGGAGTCACTCATCCATCCCTTCACTTTCCAACTCGGTCACTAAGGGACAACGACACCTGTTTATCACGGTGCACGTGGGAGTGCATGACCAGTGGATACCCGTTGTGGCCATGGTGGATTCAGGGGCCACTGGCATGTTTATGGACCACAACGAGGCATGCAGGCTAGGGCTAGTGCTTCTTCCCAAAGCAGTACCCGAAGACGTCTATGCGGTAGACGGAAGGCGATTGGTGACGGGGCCCATCGGACAGCACACGGGGGTCCTTCCGATGAGATATGGGAGGAACCATTTGGAACAAATCGATTTTAACATCATCCGAGCGCCCCAATATGGCGTCATATTGGGATTGCCGTGGCTACAGAAACACAACCCCTTTGTGGATTGGCCAACACATCGCATCGAAATGACGTCACCGTATTGCATCCTGCATTGTGGAATAAGAACGGAATCCCTTGACGCAGATGAGAGCGGGAGTCAGACGGTGGCTACAGCGGCAGAAAAAGATGTGGCTCTCCCCCAGGCTTATCACAGTTTTGAGGATGTATTTGATGAGGTGAAGGCGGAAGTGCTACCACCACATAGACAGTTTGACTGCCAGATCGACCTGGTGCCAGGGGCCAGCGTTCCCAGCGGCAGGCTGTATGCCCTGACGGAGCCTGAAAACGTGCATCTCCGGGGGTACCTGGATAAACTCCTCAAGCTAGGATTCATCCGCCCGTCCAAGTCTCCGGCCGCCTCGCCACTCTTCTTCATCCCGAAGGCTAATGGGGAGCTGAGAGCCTGTGTGGACTTTAGGGCATTGAATGCGATAACCATAAAAAATCGGTACCCCTTGCCTCTCATCAGTGTACTTCTGGAACAGGTCAAGAAAGCTCGTATCTACACCAAGTTGGATTTGAAAGGGGCATACCATCTGGTGCGCATGAGGGACGGAGACGAGTGGAAGACCGCCTTTAAGACCAGGTTCGGTCTTTTTGAGTACCTCGTCATGCCGTTCGGTCTGTGCAACGCCCCGGCAGCCTTTCAGTACTTTTTGAATGAGGTATTCAGAGAGGAGTTGGATATCTACGTGGTCGTATATATCGACGACATCCTCATCTATTCGTCCAGTGTGGAGGAGCACGTACACCACGTCAAAGCTGTGCTCCAAAAGCTGAGGGAAAACATGCTGTTTTGTAAACTCAGCAAGTGTGACTTCCACGTCACATCCGTGGAATTCCTCGGAGTGATGCTGAGTCCAGAGGGACAGGAGATGGCAGAACGAAAGATCAAGGCGGTGAAAGAATGGCCGGTGCCCCAAAGCATGAAGGACGTCCAAAGTTTCATTGGCTTCGCCAACTTTTACAGGCGGTTTATAGATGGATTTTCAGGAGTGGTGGCCCCAATCACACAGCTACTGAGGAAGTCCAAGGAGTTTGTCTGGTCCCCTGAAGCGAACAAAGCCTTTGAGGCCCTGAAAAGCGCCTTTGGTAAGGCGCCGGTGTTGGCTCACCCCGATCCGGATCTCCCCTACGTGGTGGAAGCGGACGCGTCGGATGTGGCGCTGGGGGCTATCTTGTCCCAACGCAACCACGACACAGGGGTGCTTCATCCCGTTGCGTACATGTCCCGCAAACTCAACGACGCCGAACGCAACTACCATATTGCGGAGAAGGAGCTTCTCGCAATCAAGGACGCCTTCACCGAATGGAGGCATTGGTTGATGGGGGCAAGACATGTGGTATCGGTGTACACGGACCATCGGAACCTACAGTTCATGACGGCCACTAGACACCTTTCTCCCAGGCAGCTGCGGTGGATGATCTTCTTTGCGGGGTTCAACTTCCGCATCACATATCGGCCGAGGACGGAAAACCGGAAGGCGGACGCCCTGTCCCGTCAATCTGCAGTTAAGGAACCATTGCCTGCAACCGAGCGTTCCATCATTTCCCCGAGGATGGTATTGGGGGTTATCCAACCGGATACTTTCCTGAGGGGAATAAAGAGAGGGATCAGGTCATTCGCATGGCGGAGGTGGCTCCTCAGTCACAGAGAATGGCAGCTGAAGGACGGGATACCCCTGAAGGGCAGGTGCCTATTGATACCCACGCCTAGGCTAAGGAAACAAGCATTCATCTGGTGCCATGACTCTCCATGCGCAGGTCATTTGGGCTTTGAAAAAACGGTGGCTAGCATGGGACGGCATTTCTGGTGGCCAACCATGAGAGTGGATGTCAGGAGGTGGGGACAGGAGTGTCCTACGTGTGCTACCATGAAGGCCGACCATGGCCGAACCCAAGGGCTCTTACATCCACTTCTGACCCCGGATAGACCATGGGATAGCATATCACTGGACTTCGTGGTGGGCCTACCGGTAGACCAGGGGATGACGGCAATACTGGTGGTGGTGGATTACTTGTCGAAAATGGGGCACTTCATCCCCTGCAAGAGAGTCCCTACGGCCGGGGAATTGGCGTCACTACTCCTAAAGAATGTGGTACGACTGCATGGATTACCTGGGGTGATCGTGTCGGACCGGGGGTCGCAGTTTACTGCGCAATTCTGGAAGACTTGGTGCACTGCGCTGCATGTTAAGACCGCCCTGTCCACCAGCTACCACCCTCAAACGGACGGCCAAACCGAGCGCCTGAACCAAACGCTCAAACAGTATCTGCGATGTTTTGTGGACCAGGGCAGGGAAGAATGGGTCGACTTGCTATGGGTTGCAGAGATAGCCTATAACAACGCCACTCACAGCTCCACACAGTCATCTCCGTTCTATAGCAACTATGGCCAACATCCCAGGTTCTTGCCATTTCTACATCCGTTCAGAGAGGACAGGATTCCCGCCACAGCGGACAGGGTGGCACTCATAAAAGACACGTTGATGCGCTCAAGGGCTGTCCTAATAGAGGCCAAGAGAAGATACAAGGCTGCGGCAGATAGGAAGAGAAGGCCCGGGCCACTGTACCGCACTGGAGACTACGTCTGGATATCCACAAGAAACATGAGGTTTCGAAAGAACAGTGTGTTCCATCCCAAGTACATGGGCCCCTATCGAATTACCAAGTGTATGGGTCCCGTGAACGTGAAGGTGTGCTTGCCCCAGTCATTGCGGATACACCCTGTCTTTCATGTATCATTGCTCAAACCAGCACCCTCCAAGCCGTCTGGGACATCTAGGCCGGTATGCGTGGAGTCGGAGGTGGAGTATGAAGTGTCGGGCATACGGGCGTCCAAATGGCGCAGGGGGAAGCTGTGGTACCTGGTTGCGTGGAAAGGCTATGGCCCGGAGGAGCATTCATGGGAACCGGCTGAAGGGGTTCATGCTCCGCGCTTGGTCTCCTTGTTCCATCGGCGTTTTCCTGCCAGCGCTGGACCCGTGGGGAGCCGCTGAGAGGGAGGATGTACTGTCAAGAATTCCTGTCATACAAGGGAAACACGCCCTTATGTAAACAGGAGAGCTGTTACATAACTCAAGGGAAACACGCCCTTATGTAAACAGGAGAGCTGTTACATAACTCAAGGGAAACACGCCCTTATGTAAACAGGAGAGCTGTTACATAACTCAAGGGAAACACGCCCTTATGTAAACAGGAGAGCTGTTACATAACTCAAGGAAAACACGCCCTATAAAGGGAGGAACCGGGAGGTACAAGGCTGTCGGATATTGTGTTTACACCGACGTACCTGCTTCGTGAAGAGCAGTGTTCCGGAGTGGTGCTCCAGTAAGGCAAGAACGGAGGTAGGTCGAGTCGTTACTCCCTGGGCCGTGTCTTGCCCCATCGTCACCTGTGAAGGACCCGGAAGCTCTACCGGTCAACCATTGAGCTTCGCTTTTTGACTCGGCTGAGTCCAAGCGCAGTGGCGCTTTTTGCTGGTTGGAGTCGTAACTCCCAGCCCGACCAGAGACACAGGGACTGCCAGCTGTAACGCACACCAGGAGGTGTTTGCCGCGTTACAGACTCGGAAGTCCACAGGATCGATCGAGCGGCTGCTCTCGGTTCAGTCTTCTTGCTTGTGATTGGGGTATCGGTGACGCATCACCAGGAGGTGACTCCGCGTCCCGGTGCAGTCTGAGGAAGAGGTTGAGCGGCTGCTCCCTTCAGGTAGAGACCCCGGCTGGGTGTTTCCCTGACTCCTCGATTCTCCCCAACACTCTTCGTGCCCCTCACAGCCTACCGATTGGCATTGTCGGCCATTTCATTTCTGCCCTCTGTTGGCATACGCCGGGATCGGCGTATATGCAGAGGACGGTTAGGACCATCCGTGCTGTGGGCTGGTAACGTACTTAGCCTGGAGGATTCCAGTGACTATAACTTTTGTTTGTTCTTTGTATTTTATTTGCCTTCATTAAAAGAACTAACCCTTCACAAGTGGTTGCGTCCTCATTGTCGTGTCTGTTAAACGATCCTGAGACGTTCAGGGCGTTACAGAACATCAATGTTGTTCTCAATGAAAAAAATAAGCCAAAGCATTTTTGTCAGCCATAAGTGATTCTTTTTTGTTTAACTCTGAAGGGTCTGTTACGTTAGTCACTCACCTCGACTCCAGTTTGCTCGCTCTTTGATGCAGACTTTTCCCAGATCCCTCTGAAAATTACAAGAATGGCAAGGAAGGTACACACTTGCCACTCAATAACTCCCTGGGGGAAGGGGGATGGGATTGAGAGACACAAGAAACAAAAAACTGGACTCCATCCTATTCTTTCTGCTGGCTTTGCTGGATATGTGTCTCTGGGATATCTCTCTGGTGGGAAGGGATGAAGGAGTGGTTTCTGGTCTCAGGAAGGACTTCTGGACTATGATTGTCAAATTACACTATTTGAAAAGAAACAACTAACTTAATCATACATATACTATGATTATACATGTGTTACACTATTCTTATATATTTATCCTTTAAGAATACCTACTGATTTTATCTATGTGGGAATCTCTTATTCAGTGACTTTAGTATGAAACATCTGCGTTCACACCACTTCCAAATGTAACTCTTCTAAATATAATCTAGGACACAATGTGAAAATGCAGGAGATCATTACCATTTAACTTAAATAGCATTAGATAGCATAAAGAGTATTAATTAGTACTGACATACCAGCTTGTGTGTTGCGTTATCCTCAAAACGACTCACAAACTAAAATACAATAAAACAAAAGAAAACACAAGGCACAATTACTAGTACAATGCTTTAAACACTTCTTTCGGTGTTGTCTCCAGTTTAAAGTGTATGAATTTTCCTTACAAGCCACAAGAGTTAAAACACTCTAACCTTTTCTAAACAACCTTTCTTTGCTATACTTAGTGTCTTGTTCATTCGTAGTAAAAATAATAAAATAAAGTCTCAAAGAGTTCTTGTGCTCATGTTCATTTGTTTTTTCAAGTACATTTCAAAAGTCCTGCAGGGTTGAAAAGGTAATTAAAGTCTTACCACTGTGATAATTAGTTTGATATGTGTATTACTGATTGTGTTTCTATAGTTGCTAAGCAACCGATCTTCAAGTCTTTGTTCTTTCTTTCCTAGATGGCGGAAGACAAGCCGGGGGACAGGATTCCAAGATACACCAGGAACCGGAACTTCTTCGGAAGCCGAGGGACGACAAGAGCAATGCTGGAGCAGCCTGGAGTCATGTGAGTACTGGGGTTCCAAAAAGCGAAGCGTGTGTGTAGGAGCAAGCCCGGTTTAAATACCTGAGTGCTCCGCTTCTATTCCTGAACACACATGTGTACGTTGGAGCAGTTTGCATGTGTGCAGGTTTTTTTACGGTTGGCATTTGCGTACTCAGAATACCTGCTGTAAACTTGTGGAAAGGAAAGCACATGTTTTGGTTCAGTTTGACTACATGTTGTGCTACCTCAAGGAATAAATAATGCTACATGTTTCCTGGCAAGTTTCATGATAAACTATAGTGCATGATGAGTAACATACTGAATACCCTGGTGAAACAACCACATAATGCTGCATAGTGAATAACAAAATGCAACCACATGATGTTGCATGGTGAATAACAAAATGCATACTGTGGTGAAACAACCACAATAAACCTCATTTTATGGACATCAGTTGTGCCACACAAGCATCCTTTATGAAACCGATGATAAGTTATTTCCACCCATAACAGGTTCTACCTTCACTTGTTAACAAATGGGATACATTCAAAGTGTATATGAGAGGAGCGACAATTTCTATTATGGCTCATAACAACAAATCATTAATTCCAGAGTTAAAGAATTACATAAACAGATAGCAATATATGAATGTCTCTTTATTACATCTTATGACATCAAATATAAATTACTCTTACAAAAACGTCATTATGAATTAAATTCAACATTCAGCACTAGAGCTAGCAAAAAAAATTCTAATAGCAAATCTAAATTTTGATTGGGAAAAATCTTGGCAAATTATCTACGTATTAGGCGTGATAAAACTCAAATTCATATGCTTTATAATTCTAATGGTCAAATTCTTTTATCTCACAAAGACATAGTTCAAGAATTCATGAATTATTACTCAACTTTATATAATAACTTGATATATTACATATTGTTAACCTTTTTAATATGTATGGCTCGCCTATGATTACCCAGTCAGTTAAAAATAAATTGGATCTACCGTTTACATTAGAAGAAGTGCAATCAGCTGTTAATTCCCGTAAGCTACTTAAATCGCTTGGTCCAGATGGTATTTTTGCTGAATTTTATAAAGAAATTTTTCTCACCTATCACATCATTGACTCAAATTGTTTACTCATTTCGGTAATACAGGTTCAACCGGAGGCTCTAATTATAGTTCTCTCGAAACCTAACAAGGATCCTAACATTGTCTCAAATTATCAGCCTATTTACTTTATTTAGGATTGTAAACTTTATGCAAAGGTATTGGCAACTAGATTGGCCTCTGTGATTGATACTATTGTTCATATTGACCAATCTGGTTTCATGAAAAATAGACATTTGGTAAATAATGCCCTATTACTTACCGGTAATCTTCATTACTCCTGGTCCTGTTGTCCTCGTCCTATTCCTTAACAAAGTGGAGATGCCCATCTCCACGACAGAAAAAAAGAGCAGGAGAATGCTGGGATACCTAAACCCAACCCTCCCACTGGGAGTACATAAGCTGTACCATCCCAGCATTCAGCCTGAAACACCAAGCCACCAACCGGAAAGCCAGCTGTCCGGGAGGGAAGGAGGGAGGGGTGTAAGGAATGGGATGAGGACAACATGACCAGGAGTAATGAAGATTACCGGTAAGTAATAGGGCATTACCTTCCAGTCCCTCCAGTCCTCTACCCATTCCTTAACAAAAGTGGAGATTACCAAAGTAAACAACCCGGACTTCCGAACTCCCAACAACACTAGGGACACCACACCGAAAGGGGCACGCAACAGAAGCAAAAGGGAGAACCACAAGAAAAATACACAGGCAGAAGCACACAACTAGCAACGCCCCCCACCAAGTCAACAGAGCCGAAATCCCAAAAGGAGCGGGGGACGAGGAAAACCCAAAAACAAGGAGCCCATGCAAGGAGACGCCACCCAAGGGGCAGACAACCGACATGAGGACCCTCCCAACCAGCCACAGAGGAGGAGAACCCAACAAGAAAGGACCAGGAACAGACTGCAAGAACAGCGATGAGGCCACCACAGAAGAAGACCCTGAGCAACCCGACCGAGCAAGGAGCCAGGGCCACAACGAGAGGGACAGAAGAACCCCAGGCAAGGAAAGAAGGAGGCCCAGCACCCAGAGCCAAGCCCCAAGGGAACCCCCAGAGGGGGCAAAAAACCAGCACCACCAACCCCCCCCAGAAAAACCAGCAGAAAGGGCCCAGAAGAAGCGGAAGTGCCCACACAGCACAACAAGAGCCAGGAAGTGCAACCTACCAGTGAGAAAGCAGCCAAGGAGGTAGCTAACAGCACCCAGTAGTACCAGGCAGGCACCCAGCCAGGCATGAACCAGGCCAAACCCAGCCAAACGTCGGAGAGCCGACAAGAACAGGCGCAGTCAGGGAGGCATGGCCGTAGGCACAGAAACACCACCCGCCGACCAGAAAACAGCAAGAGCAACGACAGAGAGAGACCCCCCAAAGACGAGGGAAGAAAGCGACCCTGCACTGAACGAATCCACAATGACAGCACCAAAAAAGAAGAGGGGAAGGAAGTAGAGACTGAGCAAGCCCCACCAAAAGCAAGAGACCAAGGAACCACACGACAAACCACAGAACCAACACACCAGGGAAGCCCCCAGTAGAGCCGCAGAGACCGAAGAGGACAGAGCCCGAAAGAACCCAGGCACCGATTCAGAGTACCAAACAAGGCCAGGCGCAAACCCAGCAAACCAGGAAGAAAGGGGGCAGTGACCACGAGCAAGCCCCCCCAGCAATGTCGATAGCACTGGCAACAGAGATCCCAAAGGCACAGAAACCCCAGAGGTGGCCCAGGCCACAGGGCAGGAACGTCCAGCAGCCAACACCAGCGTAGACACCGGACAGCTGCAGAAAGGCAGCGACATATTCGGAGAAGAACCCGGGGCACAGGCCAGGCCAATAGGTCAGGTCCGAGGCAACCACTCCGAAAGCAGGAGACACCGGACACAAACGCAGCGCCCCGCCAAAAGCAAGCACGGGGGAGGGCAGAAGCACAACCCCCATCCCCAAAACTAGGCCAACAACAGGACCCGACCCATGGAAAGCCAGAGAAGGACCCCAGTGGACCCTGGCCTGAACCAGACTGGGCACAACCCAAAGAAAGGAGAGAGGCAAAACCCCAAAGGCCACCGAGACTAGGGGAACCCAAACAGAGACAACCGGGAACAAGATGCCACAAACAACCTCCAGCAAGGGAGACACCCCCAGACAAAAAGCAGGAGGAAAACATGGGACCGGGGAAGACGAAGCCACTGGGCACCGGTCAAGAACCCGGAACAGGGAAGGGAACAACCCCAACCCAACCAGCAGCTAACACAAGAGCAGCCACAGATGGGCAAAACTGGAGAGAAAACAGGGAAGTCCGATGCCCAAACCGGCAGACGCCCCCAGAAAAACCCAAGAAGCCAGCAAACTGAACAACAGACACACCAGCAAACAGGAGGCCAGCAACCTAGCACCCCCACGGGCCCCCACGGGCCCGGAAGGAGAGGCACAGGGACAACCACCCCAACCCCAAAAGCCCAAACCAGAAGGGGCAACAGGGAATGACACAGCACCCAGCCAAAGCCAGCCAAACCCAGGCCACCAAGGCCACCAAAAGCGACAGGAAGACAGGGAAGGAGCCAAGCAGCCCACACCAGCTATTATTATTATTATTATTATTATTATTATTATTATTATTTAATGATTTATACAGCGCATAGCTTCCCCAGTGATGGGGCGTCCCAGCGCTACCCAGAAGAACAAGTGTGGAGACCACTCCAAACTAACACAAACCAGAATTACTCAGGGAAAAGCCAGGTCTTCAGGGCCTTGCGAAATATCAGATGATTCTGCAAACCTCTAATAGAAGTCGGGAGGGAATTCCACAGAAGGGCTGCCTGGACTTTAAAAGAACGTCCACCAGCTCTGACTCTTTAAAAACGAGGAGTGCAGACGAGGCCCGAGTTAGCGGAGCGAAGGGGGCGATTCGGGATATACTGAACAAGCATATCACCCAAGATAGAAGGGCCTTGTTGCGTCAAAATTTTATGAGCCAGACACAAGGACTTAAACTGAATTCTTTTGGCTATAGCCAACCAGTGCAGTTTGGGTAAAAGATTAGAAACCGAGCAAGACTTAGGAAGTGTCAGCAACGCCCGAGCAGCCGCATTTTGAATGCGTTGGAGGCGAGAAATACACGATTTATCGGCCAAGGCCCAGCCCACACCAGGGAGGCACATAGAAGAGCCCAGAGGAAAGAACAGAAGGCCGGCCTGAGCCCCCTCAACACCAAGCACCGGACACTGACCACCAAGGGGCCAAACGACCCACACCCAAACAAAGAGCTGCACCCACAGACAGGTGGGGCAAGGAGCCGGGCGCCCAACCCCCGACCGACACCACCGCAACCCCAGGGTGGAGCACATGTAGGTGGGACAGGAGACGACACAAGAGCACCAGCGGGCCCAGGCAACAACCCTGAAGGGAGAGGCGGACCAAGGCCAAAGCAAGGAGAAGGCACACACCCAAAGGTGACCCTCAAGGAACCAATACCCCCACCGCCAGAGCCGGACACAACCCAGCAGGGAAAGGCACACCACCCACCGAGGGAGAGGAACCGGAAGAGGCCAAGGAAGAAAACCGAACCCCAGCAGACCCGAAAACCACAGAGCCAACAAGCACAGGGACCAGAGACACCACAGGCCCCAAGGAGCCCTCGCACCCAAGAGCCAAAGGACCAGGCCCAAAGGACCAGCCCAAAGGGAAAAGAGACAGGACCAAACAACCCATCGCCACCCCACAAAAGCGGGCCGATGGTCACAAGGCTGACCAGGGAAGAGGGAAAGCGAGGCCAGAGAAAAAGACACAGCACAGGGCCTCCAAGCAGGAGCGGAAGGGAAAGCCGCAAATACGGCATACACCCCAGGGCAGGCACACACCAGACCAACCGGCCGCCCACCAACACCCCCGAAGAGAGGCAGAACAATGGGCGAATGACAGCAAAGGAACTGGCAGGAGAGAGAGACAGAGGACCCCAAAGGAACCCAACAGGGGAGAAGGAAACCACAACACGGCACCAAACCCTGAAAAGCTAGCCCAGGCGTGAACCAGTAGAAGAAAAGGACAGGCTAGAGAGCCAGAACGGGAGACAAACCACCACGCGGCACCCAACACTGGGGCAAACAGACAGCACAATACACCGCCAGCCACCACCAGCCAGCACAGGAACCAGTGCCGCGCCAGACAGACGGCCAACCGAAAACACCCCGCAAGAAAAGGGAAAAAAACGGGGGACACAAACACCGACCAAACAACAAGGAGCCAGGAACACCAAAGGCCAACTGGCAACAAAACCAGGTAGCACCCAGGCGGACACCATCGCCTTACCCGCTGACAGGGAGGATAAGGGAGGTGCGACCTTCAATCAAAGACCAGAGCAGGTGAACAGAAACGCCAGCCAACAAGACAGGCACTCCCAGGTGGCCACCCAGGCGAGGCAACAACCAGACCCCTCCAGAGCAGACTTCGAAGCATTCCGCACCTGGAAACCCACATCGGGCACTCAGCTGAAAGGCCACAGCACCAGCTAATCCCAGGCAGACTCCCAACCAAGAACCGTCCCAGCCCGACCCTGTGGAACCATGGAGGGCAGACGAGAACAGGCGGAGACAGGGAGGAAGGGCCAGAGGGAAGGCACCAACCAGAGCTAAACCAGCGGAACAACAGAGAGCGGCCAGGACACAGGAGCACATCACCCAGAAAACCCAGGCCGAACCCCAACCAGGAACCAGCAATGCATGACCGCATGGATGAACCGCACGGCCAAAAAGCCCACAGGACCAGCAGACCCCCAACCAGGCCCGACCCCGCACACACAGGGAAGCCCACAGCACCCAGTATGCAGATGAGAGCAGCTGCAGACAGGTAGGAAAGGCTGAAGGCCCAGGTAAATGACCCAGGAGGCCTCCATACCTTGCACCAACCAGGCCCAACTCTGCAGGCCAGGTGGCACCAGGACGGCATGAGATCAAAACCTGTGAGAAGAGCCAGCATCCAGAACCATGAGGCCACAGAGACACATGGAAAAAAAGTACCAGCAGAGGAACTGCTA
Organism: Triturus cristatus; assembly: GCF_964204655.1. Lineage (NCBI taxonomy): Eukaryota > Metazoa > Chordata > Amphibia > Caudata > Salamandridae > Triturus > Triturus cristatus. The sequence goes on along the minus strand of NC_140591.1, from coordinate 1,262,151,572 downwards.
CGCGGTACTCACCGCTAGGGCAGGGAGATAGCACCACTCACTCCCCGCCCCCAGCAGCTAGCCCAGACACCATCCAGCAAACCAGCGCCTGGCAGAGGGAAGAAGACTGCCGAAACTGGCACTCCGAGGCCATAGCCAGGCCCGCCCCGCTCCGCCCCGAAGAACAGCAGGGGTGCCAGGGAGGAAAGGACTCCAGCAGGATCCCAACAACCAGCCAGGAAGCCCAGGGGCACCACGAGGACCAGCCCAGGGATACACCTAACAGCCGCAGTAGCACATCCTCCAGACTGGCCAAGCCACATGAAGACATGCCCAGGAACCCGGAAGAGAGCGGGAGCAACGGCGTCCCAGCCGCAAAGGGCCAGCCGCCAACCCACGTGGCTCCCGGCAAGCCCGGCAGGCCCAGAGACCGCGCAGAAGGATGTCGAGGACAGCCCAGCAGCCCGACGAGTCCAACGAAGACTGCAAACAGGTAAGAACCAGCACAACTCCAACCATTCTGTCGGAAGACAAAAAAAAAGAACAAGCTGAATGCTGGGATGGTACAGTTTATGTACTTCCAGTGGGACTGGGTGGGTTTAGGAATTCCATCACTCTCCTGCTCTTTTTTTCTGTCGTGGAGATTGTCATCGCCAGTTTGTTAAGGAATAGGACGAGGACAATGGGACCAGGAGTAATGAAGATTACCAGTAAGCAATAGGGCATTATTTACCAAATGTCTATTTTTCATGAAACCATATTGGTCAATATGAACAATAGTATCAATCACAAAGGCCAATCTAGTTGCCAATACCTTTGCATAAAGTTTACAATCCTGATTAATTAAGGAAATAGGCTGATAATTTGAGACAATGTTAAGATCCTTGTTAGGTTTCGAGAGAACTATAATTAGAGCCTCCGGTTGAACCTGTATTACTGAAATGAGTAAATATGGGGACAAGGACTGGAGGGACAGGGAGGTAATGTAAGATTATTTTTCTATGCTATTGAAACTGGTCCAGCTTTACAGATGCCATCTGGTATTTTTGCATTACATGCAGAAAAAGCATCTGATAAAGTCCATGAGCAACATCTTTTCCGTACATTATCTACTTTTAACTTTGGTAGCTTATGTATCAATATGATTTCCGATCTTTACTCTGGTCCGTCTGCCAAACATTTCATTAATGGTCAAATGTCTAATAAATGTTTCCTTTTTAGGGGTACTAGGAAAGATTGCCCCCTTTCACCTTTACTTTTTCTTCATGCTATTGAACCCTTACTTATTGCCATTAGGAATTCCGTGGAAATTGAAGGTCTTTTTATAAATAATATTCCGATTAAAACATCAGTTTATGCTGATGATGTACTCATATATTACAAATCCAGAATTTTCCATTCCACCTCTGATTCATAAGTATTCTCAGATTTCTGGATATACTATTAAAACATAATGTTTTCCTTTGAATGTCTCTTGTGTCCCTGATATTCTGCCCAAAAAAGAAATAGTATGGTAAAAGGAAAATATCAAATATCTTGGTATTCTATTTTCTTGCACCATTAAACAATTGATTACTTTGAACTGTGATTATATTATCAATCGTATCACAGACAATTGTATTAAATGGTCTACATTACATTTATCTTGGTGTGGAAAAGTTGTTTCAATCAAAATGGTCCTTCCTTCAAAAATATTTTATCTTCTTTCTATGATACCTATTCAACTTCCTCTACAATTTTATAAATATATATATCAATTTATTTCTAAATGTATTTGGAATGTTAAATCTCCCCGTATAAGTTATAATAAATTAAAAACAACTAAGAACAACGGGGCTTTGGTTTACCAGATTTACTTAATTATCATAAAGCATTTATTTTAAAACAAAGGGGCATATTATCAAGCCAAGCGATAAAATTATCGCCGCTTTAGCGGCAGAAAACTGCCGCTAAAGCGGCGATAATGGGCTTGATAATATGCTCTATGGAATTCCAATTGAAGCCCATGTTAGATGTCCTTCAGATCTAACATGGGCTTCAATTGGAATTCCATAGAGCATATTATCAAGCCCATTATCGCCGTTTTAGTGGCAGTTTTCTGCCGCTAAAGCGGCGATAATTTTATCGCCTGTCTTGATAAAATGCCCCATGGTACCTTATGGTTCCAGTACACACAGCTTTCTCATTTGCCTTCATTGTTTCTTGTGAAACAAAGTTTGATTTTGTCATTTCCTTTACCAGCTCTATTCACTACGGCTAATTCATCTACCCTGCTAAAAAGATATGATATATTAAAACCTACTAAATTGATTTGACATGATTTGGATTTGATTTTCCAATCCTCAACTTCACATACCTTCAATTTATCGTTATAGTATAACCCCCTTATTAAGTTAACTAAACATCCTACATCCCTATGGATGGCGTTTCTGCCATCGGGATTATGATGCCGGTTCCCAACACCCTTTCCGCACCAGCCTTTCTGACATGAAAAGGCTGTTGTAAAGTGACTATGGGGCCCCTGGTAAGGCCTCCTAGGCCCCAATGCCTATGGTTGGTGGCCAAAGGGGTACCTAAGGTACCACCCTGCAAAGCCCTGCACTGTGTGGCAGGCACTATGGGGTGCCTGCGATAGGGTGCAGGGTTTTGCACACACACCCCATTTCCCCATAGGAACCTGTGTTGCGGCCAGTTCTTGGGCGTAACACGAGCTCCCATAGGAAACAATGGGAATCTGACCAAACAGTCTTTGGTCACATCGCAATCCGGGGGTCGGAACCACCAACCACAAGTCAGTCAGTCCCGAAACCGAGACGGTGTCGGGTGGAGGTCCACCCGATATCGTAATGAGCCCCTAAATGTGTCTGAGACTTTGAAGAGAGAATATAATTCACCCTTAGGGATCCATGAACACTTGGACATGGAGGCATACCGACATCGAAACACTCAGTAATATAGACACAAGTGTATTCAAAATAATGTTACCCAACACCAAAGAGATGTACCCAGATTATTGTGCTATTAGACAAAGAATCACTCAGCAACCTTTAAAACAGAAGAGTGCCAAAGGTTTTTTTCAGTTCATTTTTTACCTAAACATAAATCAACAATGCCTCAACAACCTTTGCTGTCTCTTTCTAATGCCTGAATTATCCCACCTCAACTGGTCACTCCAGGACGGAGGGAGTTCGGGACATATCCTGTCTCTCTTGAATTCCTTTATGCTTTGGGGGAGTTCAACTGAGAAGCTTAACAAAACAAAGGAGAAAGGTTTATTGGAATTACCTAAAAAATTAAAAAAGATTCTGCTTAAGTATAAGAGGAAGTGCACTCTGCCACTTTCTCTAGCTAGAAGACATGTGAATAAATACACACTATTGGATAAGCATTTTTTTTTTTTAAAAGAGTTCCATCAGTGAATGGCATTATTATCTTTCGTGAGATGCTAGAAAGAGGAGCAGTAAAGTTAAACATTCCTCTAGAAATTCTGCAAGCGTACTAATTGTGTAGACATAGCAGCATAGAGTGCCTGCAAAATCTTTATTATTATTCGTGCAAAGTTTTCAACAAATTTATCAACATGAGTAAAACCCTGAAATCCCTTGGAATAATGGTACATGCGTGAACAGAAAAAAGGATTCAATCATGCAAAGGGTTTTGCTCAGGTGGAGTGAAGGGCACAGACCTTAAACTGGCCTTCAAGTAGACTTAATCGACAATTCCTTTTTTTATTAAAGCTATTCTATTATTATTCAGTAGGGTTCTAGTCTCCAATTCCACAATCTCACTTGGAAACATTTTGTTATCTTTCAAAAGAGATAGTTAATTATTTTATTCACACATGAATGTCTTCACTTTGAAAAACCCATAATATTCATGTGTGACAGGGGTAGCCAAACAACATAAAATTGATGAGCTCAGTAAGGGTTATTCTATTACAAGCTCTAGTGAATATATGACGTTACAACGCATGCAATTACAACGCATGCTTTTACAACACAGTATTTACATCGCGATTACTATTACATTCCATGATTTTACACCACATGCCATTACAACTCATTTTTAAAAACTACGATTACAACGCATTCCATTACGTCGCATACCATTACAACGCATACCATTACAACGCATAATACCTTTAGGCCAACAGTAAGGTAAGTGTTGTATAGTGTAAGGGTAAAATTACTATTCCCACTTCAGTGAGTGCAACAGTACGGAAAGTGCTGGATAGTGTAGGGGTAAAAATTACTATTCCCATATACCCCTAAACCCATACCCACCCTAAAATAATCTCCATTACTTACCTTATAATGCGTTCTAATGTCATGCATTGTAATGGTATGCATTGTAATGGCATGTGTTGTAGTGACATGCGTTGTAATGGCATGCATTGTAATGGCATGCGATGTAAAGGCAGTTGCGTTTTAACAGTTGCGTTGCAAAGGTAGGTCGTTGTAATGACTGCGCTTTAATGGATGTTTCCTGCTTTAGTCTCTTTAATTTCAGATGGAGGATTGATGTATGTAGAGTGTTGTACCTTGGAAGAGCCACATTTTAAATGTTCATATTTTATTTGAAGTTCTGCAGATGTCTGGAAATCCTCTTCTCAATAACAACATAGAGTAAAATAATTTGTAACTGGTCAACTAGAAATGCCATGGGAAATCCTAATATCTGTGATCAAGCAAAAGCTTTGCAGGAGGGTGACTCTTGAGAACAAGTGTGTGAATATGTCTTAACCTGCATGATTTCTGCTTGCTGCTTGCTGCTATTCAAGGACATTTCCAGCATTGTAGGTAAACAGATTTCTCCAAGTCGACAAGCTGCCATGCTTTTGGTCTACTCTTCACAGGCTTGCGCAGGATTATTTTCAGTGGCCCTGCTGTAGGAACGGACTCTTGTCACTAAATCATGAAAAAACGAAAACGATACAAACATCACTGAATTAAGGAATTGTCTTAAAAAACTAAGGGGCCGTTTACGATGGCGGGCGGATCGCCACCGCCGGCCCGGCGGTGAGGACCGCCGGCTCGGTGGTTGTGATCCGCCTGCCATCAACCTGAATATTCCCACTGCCAAATTAGGATGGCGGTGGTAATGGGAAAGACTATCCGCCGTGGTCCCGCAAGGAGGTCCTTTTCCGCCCGCCTTGCGGGACACGGCACTATTGGGCAATGGCAGTGATGCCGTGCAGGCACCGCCGTGGGCATTACGAGATCCCGCCGCAAAAAGACAGGTGGTGAATGCCCGTTGAAACCCACGGCGGGGGTTGGAGGGCTGCACGTGGGGGTACCTATGGTACCCCCCTGCATTTGCATGTACAAGGTGGCAGGCACTGCAGGGTGTCTGTCACATTGTACACTCAAATGCACAACATGTATTTTTACATTGCGGCGGGTGCTGCTTGCAGCACCGCCCGCCGCAATGTTAAAATATGGGATGTGCCCGCCAGTGTGGCGGGTGCATCATAATTGGTATTGCGGGACCGCCGCATCTATTGCGGGCGGTCCCTTTTGCCAATGCTAAGAGATTCAGAAAACTATTGCCATGTTTGTAGCGGAGAAACTCGGAAAGGCTCCACAATTTTGACACATGTATAGGAGTATTTAACGTTTCGAGGGGCATATTATTCCAATAGAAGCCCAGGTTCACACAAGAACATGGGCTTCTATTGGAATTCTCAAGGGCATATTATCAATCCCATTATCGCCCCAATAGCGGCAGTTTCCTGCCACTAAAGCGACGATAATTTTCACGCCGTTCTTGATAATATGCCCCATTGTGTCTTAATTAAAAAGGTAGGAAACAATTCAAACTGCCTTCGAGAGCACTTTGAATCCTTGATTTTGATGATCTTTTTCTTCAATGTACACGCGCTGATTGGTCAAAATATGATATTTTCCATTACTTTAGTGAATAAAGACAACTTCAGGATAGGGCAGTGAGGAGTTAAGCCTTATGGCATAACCTTTATGTGTTATTTTGTCAAATGGCCACACACTTCCACGAATGTGAGCAGCATCATTCACAGCTCTTGAAATTTCAGGTGTAAGTAACTGTTTGTATGATTGCATCAGTGTAGCAGCAAACCTCATAGGCAACACTGGTTTTTAGGTCTTTGTCGGGGCACGTTAATTACGCAGCCTCAAAAAACTGGGTTCAGGTATGTATTACAATTTAGAGAATAGGATGTCCATCAAAGAACATTGTTTTTAGGTTTTTCTTCAATTATAAGTTTGAGCTTTATGGATTCCGCATTATGCCAGTTGCATAGATTGATGCCCCTCTATTATGCGCCATTTTGATACACAAACTTGTCATTAAAAGGTGAACAACGCCCAATGTCCATACACCATGTTACAGTCTCCCAAGTTGGTGATGAGGAATAAAGTTCAGTTTTTCCTATAGGTCAATTAGAGCGCTTTAGCTCATTAGTGAGACGTTAGTGAGTTTGTGCAAGGTTTATTGATGATGATGTCTACTTTACTTTATAAATGATCATTGATACAGGGTTTTGAATGTCTTTGCTGTATGTCTTTAAATGAATTAAATATATGCTTCGATCATGCTGTTAAACATTCAATACCTGTATGTAGGATGAGAACTTTATCATTACAAAATGGCGCTTCCAATTTTGCTAGCTACCATCCCTCGTTTATATCAATACCCAAATGAGTGACGTGTATTTAACATGGCGCCTCACGGACAAGAAATGCGAAACACTGACGAAGGACTTGTTCCAAAACACGTCTGTTTTGCTGCGCTACGAAATAAATTGGTAATTGCTGCAACGTATCCCCGTGAGTGCTGATTTCCTTTCATCACTAGAGAGGAATTTGGGAGCGAGAATAATTTGCAGAGCACTGCCGCATGAGAGAACATGCCCTAAGGGTGCCGCGCTATGTCGGTGCACAGGAGCTGAATATATATATGTATATATACTTGGCTTTGTGAACATGCTGAGTTTGGAATGTTTATAGAACACTTATGGTTTGGACAGCAAGGTTTCTATGCTTGTTTCCCGCACTGCTGTCATGCACCACATATGGAACTCCCCCATGACGCAAAGTAACACAAGGCAGTGTGTTGCACAACTTTGCTACATTTGCTTTATATCCAAAGCAAATCCTATATAGTAAATCCCACTTGAACACTTTGCATCAGGTTGCCGTTAGAAATGTTACACAAACCAGACGCAAAGTATTTGTAAATCTGGGCCTTTGTGTGGAATGAATTACCAAGGCTGTGCTAAAGCCTAAGGAATTACCATTGCCATGTTACAACATGGCTGTGGTTATTCTGGCAATGGAAAATAATTCAGTGGTAATAGTTTATTCCTTTACTCTTATAAGTACTAGTTGCAGAGTGCCACTCGCCCTCTACTATACTTTGTTCCTGCCTGAACTCTAAGGGCTGGGAGCTGCCCGAATACATACATAAATTACTGAGTCATGGACGGACGAAGCTTCCGGTCCAGACTTGGTGAAAGCAACTCCTCCGGGCTATCTCTGCCATACGTTAAACAGAAAGGGGGCAATTAGCAACTCATTAGAGATGCAAAGATGGGCGTTAAGGGAAATAGAGATAAGGCAAGGTTTCACGCGATAGCGTGACCTTGCAGATAAGGCGATAAAATTATCGCCACTTTTCGTCCGAAAACGGACGCTAAAGCGGCAATACGTTTTTTACCGCCTGCTTGCTGATATGCCCCTTAGAGAGAAAAAACTGTTCTGTAAAGATCTTGAAAGAATCTGGCGAAGGAAATATGATGAAACTGATAAAAAACAATATAAATACAGCCTGACTCAATATAAACAACTACACCATAAAACAAAACAAGAGTCTTTTGGAATTAAAATTAACTTTGCAAAAAACTCCACCAAAGAATGTTTAAAACGGTTACAGCTTTAGCTCACCCAGCCCCCTCCCCCATAAAAGCGTGTCAAGAACTCTGTGACAAGATAGCTACATCCCTCTTTAATGAGGTCGAAGCTATCTTCTCCACAGTCTCAAACACTGCAAACTTAACATCCTCGGCTGAGATGCAGACTCGAAGAGTGTAAATAGCATAGTGGTCCAGTTTCACAACTTTACACCCGTTGCAATTTCTGAGGTTCAAAAACTTTTGGAGAAAGCCAGATCAGGTTCACCAATGGATCCATGCCCTCCATCAGTATTGAAACTAGCACCTGAACCTGTCTCAGTTATTTTAAATGGAAATCAGCATCAGTCCTTCCCCTTTTGAAAAAACCGAACTTGGATCCCAATGATTCAAATCATTTTAGACCCATATCTAGGCTTCCCCTCCCTGCTAAAATTGCTGAAAAAATAATGAACACCCAACTCAGTCGATTTGTGGAAGAAGGTCAGCTGCTGGACCCTACCCAGTATGGCTTCCGGGGGGGGACATAGTACTGAGTCTGCTCTCCTCAAGTCTACTGAAGAAATCAGGTCTATATTGGACCAAGGAGGAAAAGCGGCCATGATTATGCTGGACCTCTCCACGGCCTTTGATACGGTTCATCAAGTGTTACTGATGGACCGACTGCAAGAGATTGGAGTTAACGGGACAGCCTGGAAACTTATCAAGTCATTCCTAGCCGAAAGAGTACAGACCATTACTCTGGGAGATTTTACTGCCAAATCCTTCTCCCTTCCTTGTGGAGTCCCCCAGGGGTTATCCATAAGCCCAACGCTTTTCAATATTTATATGAGACAACTGGCCCCCTTGATTGAATCCTTTGGGTTCTACCTTACTTCATATGCTGACGACACCCAGATTGTTGTGTCTCCCAGGGGTACTACAGAAGACAGCGTCTGGGTTCCAGGACTGCATGACCACGGTGGGCAGTTGGATGGCCCAAAACTGCCTCAAATTAAACTCCAGCAAAACGGAGGTTGTTCTCTTTGGAAATGATCCAAACTTCTGGACCCCAGCATGGTGGCCAGATTCAATTGGACCCCTCCCAATTCCTAGTGGGAAGGTAAAAAATCTAGGAATTATAATTGACAACAAGCTTTCCTTTAAAGATCAAGTTAATGCCGTAGTCTCTGCTACATCGTACACACTGAAGTCATATAAAAAGATTTTGCCTCTATTACCTAAAGAAAGCCAAAAAATAGTAATTACAGCCCTGGCCATGTCTAGATTGGACTATTGTAACAGCCTGTACTTAAACATCCAGGAGGGGCTTATGAAAACATTCCAACTATAGCAGAATGCAGCCGCCAGACTGATTTCTGGCATTCCAAAATACGCCTCAATCTCGGCTGAGATTAAAAGGCTACATTGGCTAACCGTAAAAAAACGAATCCTGTTTAAGGCCATGTGCATGGTTCATAAGTCCCTTCATTGAAATGGACCCTCTCATTTGATAAAGCGCATTCGCTGGTATATACCCAGAAGAATGCTGCGGTCATCAGAGGCAAAACTAGTCTCAGTTCCCATTGCAAAAAAAGTTAACTGGGGGGCATAAAGTTTTTTAGTGGGAGCGGCCAAAGCTTGGAACACTCTCCCATTACACCTCAGAAGCACAACTAAACATCTGGATTTTAGGAAGGCCCTGAAAACATGGCTATTTACGCTTTAAAGACCAGTTGCATCTACCCAACTCAGGCCAATGATGGACATCACATAATAGCGCCAGGACACCTTCGGGTAGCAGTCGCGCTCTATAAGTGCCAAGAACATTAACATAAATTAGCCTGTGGTCGCTCGGGCCACCACTGATATGAGTACTGCGAGTTTGTGTCAAGTTATTATGTGCGCAGGTCGTGGTCATGACACTGGCAACGAGGATGGCAACTGCCTATTGTGTGCAATGAGCCCGCTGCCCCACAGCGACCTAGGATCTAACCGGGTGCTGCATAAAGAAGCATTCTGACTGCTGAAGCCTGAGGAAGAAGACTGCAGTGTTACCCGGTGATCATTAGACACAGAGAAAAAAGCCTCTACCTGGATTGGGCACCTACAACAATTTTCGCGCCACCCCGTAGACTGACGGAGCAGTCAAGAGATCACTATTGGTGCACTTTCGTGGGGCAGAACTTAGGGCCACATGTACGACCATTTCATTTTGTGACTCGCAGTTTGAGTGTTGCAAAATTAAATGTATTAATGTGTCTCATTAATATCCATGGGGTAGGTTGCAATTTGCGACCCATTGGGAATGGTTAGTAATTACAAGGATGGTGGCCTGCTGGGTTCAGCAGACCCCATGTCTGTGATTGCTTTTTAAGTAAAGCAATATTTTCCTCATTTTAAGATTAGGCAGTGGTACAGTAGGACTTCTGCCTGCTCTTAAAAATCGTTTTAGTTACCATTCACAATGGGGAAGGGGTCCCCTGGGGACCCCTTCCTATTTGCGACTAGCATACAGCCTACTTGGCAGTAAACTGTATTGTTTTGCAATCGCATTACAGTCACAAAACAATCGTACATCCCCATGCGACTAGCCATAAGGAAGGGACACTCTTTGCACGCCCCTTCCGAATAGCGACTCGCAAACCCTATTTTGCGAGTCAGTAATAGTTTACCAACTCGCCAAATAGGGTTGGCACATGGCAAAAGCCATTTTAACAGTCGTAAACAGGCCGAATCTCTGTTTGCAACCACTAAGTACAAACACCCCTTTATCACCTACCAAACGCAGGAGGGAACACAGACTTCAATGCTGCTGTAACGGCCCTAAAGAGAAACTTTGACCTGCAGCTCAATCCTCATTATGAGCGTTTCAAAATACAGCCAGGCCCGGCAGGCCGAGACAGAATCAGTTGAAATGTTCCACTCACACCTGAGAAAGCTGGCAACCACATTTGTGAATACAAATCAACCGGAAGAAATCCAAACCCAAATAATACAGAAGTGAAAGTTGGCAGTGCTCCGATGCCTCATCCTGTGGCAGCCGGGTATATCGAATAGCAGGGCTGAAGACATGGAAGCAGCCCTAAGCAAAGGCATGGCCCTGAGTGGCCCCCCAAAAAGCATAAAAATAAAGCAACAACATGTTGACGCACTCCAAAGACGAACACCATCAAGGAAACCCTCTCGGAGTCCTCAACATAAGCGAAGAAATCTTGATTTTTTTAGACAACCTAGAAGAATACCATGTGAGACTAAGAGCCACCCTGCAGCAGTAGGTGTTTGACCCTGCATTGACTAAAATGCTCATTCCATCTAAACTCACTAGAGTTCTTTGGCTACATCTTCTCACGTGATGGCCTAAGAGTGGACCCAAAGAAGGTTGATCCCATCAGGGGCACATCCATACCCCAGAACCCAACGGAAATAAGAAACTTCCTGGGTATAGCAACATACTGTGGAGGGTTCATCCTGAACCTAGCCACCCTGTCAGTACTGCTGAAGAAGTTGGTGAAGGTGGACACCCAATTGGAGTGGGGACCTGAGGCTGAAAAAGCGTTCTGAAGAGTGAAAGGGGCCCTCCTTGATGATGCCACTAAGGCGTACTTCAGCCAGCAATGAAGAATAGAGCTGGTGGTCGACATCACCCGTGTAGGGCTGGGGGCAGTGCTCCTATAGGAGAAGACGGCAGGATCGTGGGTCCCCATTCCATACGTGAGCTGAGTGCTCTCTCCTATAGAGACAAGTTATGCCCAAATCAAGCTTAATACATTGGCCATCTAGTGGGCATGTCGCCACTTCCATCTGTGCCTTCTGGTCAGCAGTTACGAGTAGTCACTGACCACAAGCCATTGGTCCCGCTATTCACTGGGTCGGCTCGGCTGGCCCACCGAGAATCGAGAGGTGGGCCATACAGTAACAGCTCCACTCTTTTGAGGTGGTGCTCCTATCCAGGTGGCAACAAACCGGCAGACTATCTATCAAGACACTTCCCGAAGAAAGGACCAAACAGAAGAAAATGAAGGAGCTAAAGACTTTGTGCAAATGGTCGCACATGAATCATGCCCCAAGGCGCTAACCATCCAGGAGAACCAGGAAGTGACTGAGAGAGATAAAGCATCTCCTGAGCAAAAGATGTCCTTGTCCAGAGACAGTGGAAACACTTCCTCAATGGCTTTTGTTTGCTAACACATGCAGAGAAGACAACAGTGGACCAGATATGACTAGTGTCAAATGAGCTGAGCACAAGCGAGGATGGGCTGCTGCTTAGGGGTCGGCAGAACATGATGTCATAGAGTCTATGGGCTGGTGTGGTTGATCTGGCACACCAAGGCCACCAGGGTGTAGTCAAGACAAAAACAAGACTCTGTGACAAAGTGTGGTTCCCGAAGAAGAACACTCAAGTAGATGAGAAGGTGCGGGACTGCCACTCGGGGACCCATGTCCTGGTAATAATGGAAGAACCCAGCCTAAAACCCTGGTCAAGATTGAGTATGGTCTTTCGGAACTCCCCGGATGGGCGCCTCTCAGTAGTTCTTGTAGACTCCCACACCAAGTTCCCGGTAGTGGAATTAGTATAGTCAACCACCTTTTCACAAGTCAAGCCAGTCTTGGAGAAGGTATCTGTCCTTATTGGCCTGCCTGAGGAAATAAAGTCTAACAATGGTCCCCCGTTTCAGAGCAGGAATTCCAGGAGTATATGTCATCACTAGCCATTCGCCACAGGTAGGTGACCCCCCCCTGTGGCCTCTAGCAAATGGGAAGGTTGAACGGTTCATGAGGACCCTGAACTGGGCCTTGAGAATCGGAGTTAACCAGGGTTAAGGTGCGGATTGCTGACTGCATCGATTCCTGAGAGCCTACTGACACCCTGCACAGCACCACCAACTGTGACCCAGCAGACCTCCTATTCCAAAGACCCACAAGAGACAGCATCCAGGCAGGCCCAGAGTGGCAGCCTGCAATTCTGGACGTCCAGGGGATGCAAGAGAAAAGACGAGCCACCAATGATAGGGCCAGTCTAGAAAGAAGAGTTGTGATCACACCATCCAGATAGGGGACAATGTCATCATGCAGGACCATCACCTGAGGTGAAAGTTCCACACCTACTTCGAGGCGGAGACCTGGCAAGTCATGAAAATCAATGGCATGATGGTCACTGTACAGCGGAGACAACACACCGCTGTAAGAAATGTGTCATGGTTTAAGAAGATACATGGCCCCATAAGAGAATCAGATGGGAGGCTTGACAAAGACGACAACACCAATCGAGATGGACAGTTCATGCCGGATTTGACAAGAGCAGTTGCCCATGCGGGTATTGCAGGTACTATGACCCGTGTGGATGCTCACTGTCAGCATCTCGAAGCGGCGATGGACTGACAAATCTCGTAGCTGGTGAGGCCAGGGAGGTGCCCAATCTGATGAGAGGAAGTGAAGAAGGGCTCTGGAGTTAGAGGTAGCATTTCTGTCCAAACCCAGCTCCCAGCCAGAGACTGAGAACCCATGTGTGTTCATTGTGGATGGTTGGATGACCACCATTCAGTAAAAATTGGAAGGGATGTAGAGCGCTACCAGGCCTCTTCTATACTTTGTTACTGCATACACTCCAAAGGCCGGGTGCACCCAAGGATATAAATAAATGAGCGAGTGATTGCTCGGGCCACTGCTGATAGCAGTGCTGCGAGTGCGTGTCGAGTTACTATGTGCGCAGTGCACTGGCAGTATCACTGAACGGAGTCCACCAGGTCTTGGACATCACACTAGTGCCCAGCAGGCAGTTAACATAAGATGATAAAAGTAATATTTCGGCATGGGAAAGGGGTTGGAGGTGCCATGCTACAGAGGCCTGTGCTGTTGTTGGGCCCCAAACGAAGGGACCAAGGATCAGACCAGTCTATAGGTCAATCAGGCAGTGCCTAATGGGTTGGTGTGACAGATCAGTATATGGGCTGGTTTTTTTTAAGTTGTGGGCCGGTTTTATGGCCAGGTTGGCCAGGTTTCTCTTGTTGACTTCCCTGATATTAGCCAATTTTTAGGTCTCGCCTAGCAGTGCAATGCTGTCTCGAGTCATGCTGTATCTACTGTATGGGCTTTCAGCACACCCATTCATTTTCATACTTTCCTTTCGTGTGCTTTTTGAAATTCCTTTGTTTTCTTTGGTGAATAGTTTACATTTGCTCCTCCTTTTGCTGTTTTGGTCGGGCTCTTGAGACTCACCCTAATACATGGATCACTTCACTATCAGCCACATGTTAATTTCGGCGCACTACTTTTTCATTGGCCTTGGCTTTGTTTGGCTTTCCGAAAGGAGCTCAGCTGAGCACTACAAATCATGTCCTTGGCTTGTTTTCCAATGTCTTTAGTTTCACAAGCGTTTTTTCAGCCAGAGGCTTAGTTGTTTTTCATCCTATAACATTTTTGGTTTTCATTAGCTCAAATTTCCAAACGTCCAAAAATATACTTACTTAATGGAGGTGAAGTTTAGGAAGACGGCCAAAACTAGGATCAACCTATTTACATTGTGCTTTTGACAGTATGATTATTTGGATATAATTAAACAAGAAAACATGCAGTTTTTGCTACGTTTTATGGAAATAGAAGTAGCTTTAAGTTGCGAGCTTTCAGCTTTTGATGCTTTTTTTTAGGTTTCATGCATTGATAAAATAAAACCAATATCAAAATATACCTCCTCAAGCTCTCCAGATGCGGCATGTAATATGAGGTTACATAACAACATATCCTGCAAGTAGACAGTGGAACACCACCTCATCACCACCTCGGCACCACCACAGCACCACCTAAGCATCAGCGCAGCATCACTTCAACACCAGTCAGCGTCACTCAGCACCACTTCAGCAGCACCACTGCAACACCATCACAACACCAGCACAGCACCACCTAAGCATCACTCATCACCAGTGCAGCACCACCTCAGTCCCGGCGCACCACCTCATCACCACCAGTATAACCCCACCTCAGCATCAGCGCAACATCACTTCAACACCAGTCAGCACCACTCTGCACCACTTCAGCAGCACCACTGCAGCACCACCACAGCACCAGCACAGCACAAACTCAGCATCACCTCCTCCCCAGTGCAGCACCACCTGAGCACCTGCGCAGCACCACTTCAGCACCAGCACTGCACCACCTCTGCATCATTGCAGCACCACCTCACTGCCAGTGTAACCCTAACTCAGAATCGGTGCAGCACCACCACCTTAGCATCTCTCGCCACCACCTCAGCATCACTCAACACCACTACAGCACCACCTCAGCATCAGCACAGCACCACCTCTGCATCAGTACACCACCACCAGAGCAGCACCAACTCAGCATCAATGCAGCCTCACCACAGCATCAGCAGAGCACCACCTCAGCACCGGCGCAGCACCACTTCAGCAGCAACTTAGCACCCATGTTAGTACTTCAGCACTAGTGCATCCCCAACTCAGCACCAGTGCAGCATCAACTCAGCACCAGCGCAGCACCATCATAGCATCATCTGAGCACCACTAAAGTGATCCAGCGGATAGGGGCAAATTTACATATCCTCCCTGCGTCATAGATCCGTCACCGCACTTACTCATTCACACACACATTCATTGGTGGGGCCCATAACATCAACACTCGAACGTCTCACTCATATCTGCATGCAGGAGGATGAGAAATCCAGCTGGACCTTATTACCTATAGGGAAGGAAAATGTGTTACAAAATATACATATTTACATCAACACCTATAGGATCCTAACCTTAACATCAAGGCACTCCACCACTTGGTCGATGGACCAATTAGTTGGACTGGTTGATGGTGATTTAGAGCCAGCTAAAACATATCTAATTTCTTGCTTGCAAATATATAATTAGAATTTCTGTCAATCAAGTTTGAGTTTCAATCAATCAACACAAATTTGCATGACATTTTATATTTACCTATTCTTGCTATTGGGGTCTTTTCTAAATCAATTGGTTCTGCATAACCCAAATCCTTTTGCTTAATCGTCCCAATCGAAAGCAGGCCAAGACTCAATAAGTCCGAAAAGTTCTCTCGCTCAGCACGGCACAGTCCCAAAGATAACCAAAGCATCTAGCAATCGTGCAAGCAAATCGATCACGCAAGTTCTGGACACTCTCCTCCAGACATGATCTGTCTAAGGTGGCCCTCTCGAACGACTAACAACTAATATCTAACCCCTCCCTATTCTACTACCCTTTTTATAATAAAATTCTGGGTAACATGAAACATTTATTGAACTGGAAAGAAATGTGATTGGCCCATCTTGCAAAAATTGTTATATGATCCAATTTTCTCAGAGTCTTGGGTTCTCAGAGAATTAGCTTGGTCATATACTCAGTTTATGTCATTCTCATGCAACAATGTTGATTCTTCATTATAGGTGACTATTGTTTCTCCGGGTAATTTTCACTGACTGAAATCTGGCAGTCCTCCACGTTCCTATCCTTGACCAGGAACACTGTGCTCTGAAAAGAGGATGCCTGGAGATCTTCGGAGCCATCCGAGTCTGCGCAGTAGACATCACGCTCACAAGACGGTGGCCACTTCCGAACTCCATTTTGAATGTCATGGCTTTGTAGGCCCAAATGCCAACTTAAGCAAAACTAACACAAAATAATAATTAATATGCGGAAATGAAGATTCTAATGTTAAACCCACACTAATCCCTTTATATATTAGTATTTTCCTAGCTTATAGCGACATTTGAAGCAATAATACTCACCATTCGGCCCTAACAGGAACGCAAACGTCACCAAAGCAACATAAATCATGCACTTTTCTATCACCACACCTTCTATTGTTAATAGGCGTACCACAATTAGTTATTAAAGTTATCCTGCCATGCAAATAGCAATGAGTCCCGCGTGTAATTTGTGTTTATAAAAAAAATGCACGTTGTTGATTAATAAATCACAGCACACAGTTAATTCAAATTAATATATAAATTTATTACGTCCTTAGTATTTTCATGCAAAATAGAGAAGGTATACACATTTTTGCTTTACCTGCTCCATCAATCCCCCCTTTGGTGATTTTTAATATCAACACAAATTCCCTTAAAATGTGCTAAACTTTTTCATGGAAATGAATTCAGTTCTCTTAAGTCTTGTTATGTCACATGATTGTTTCCCCTGTTTCCTCCTCTCTTGTTTTCTTATACACATTCTCTTTCCATTCTTCTAGTTCTATATCTTCCATTTCTCTTTCCTTTCTTTCTTTCTCTCTTTTCTTAGCAGCTTCTCTTTTTATGTGATTTTGTAATTTTCTTCTTTTGCCACATAAGCATCCTAGTCTCAGAATTAATACAAAAAATATCATACAGGTTACTGGAATTAGAATCTTACCAATAAATGGACTACCTAGTTTTATTAAAAAGTTTTTAATAGTAGAAAACCCTTTTCCGATCTTCTCACAAACACTTTCAACCTCCAATGGAACAATCTCCTCGTGCAAGTCAGTTATATTCTTAATATATGTCTTCAAATCTTGACTTTTGTCAGGAATATAAGTACAACAATGTTGCACCTTCAGCATTCCACAGACTCCTCCCTCTTTGGCCCAAATAATATCAAGGGCAAGTCTATTCTGCATAATCATGGCTCTCATGGCAACCATTTTGGTATTTACCAGTAAGAACCCTCCAGCAGTGCTTGTCGATGAGTGATCCACTACTGTATACAATTTTCTAATTTTGTGTGCATTCAGAGATATTCCAACGGCTGGAACCAGTGCTCCAAAAATATCCCCTACAATTTCTGACCAACTTTCCCTCTTTCTGCGTGTTAGTTGTCTACCTATCTCATGCGCACCATCTTTTCCCCTTCCCACATGAAATATCTTTGAGAAGACCAGGCCTAGGTAACATGTGCGATACCAATGGTCCTGTAATCGATAATAAGCTTTGTTCCCACAGATACAATATAATCCAGGGTATACCGGATCATTTCCTACTTTAAATCCCCATCCTCCCATGATTCAACACGTATCATGGCAGTCACTCACACCTATAAATTATTATCATACACAGTTTCATTTCTTCTAATACACAATTTCCCTTTCTGAGGCCAATCTAAAGCCATAGCTGGACTAGTTTCTCCTTTCAAATGTTTTTCTCTTTCAATGTCCCAGACCCTCTTTTCTCCCTTTCCCTCAGGTATCTTCCTTTGCATCTTGATTCTTCTTTCTTCTACCATATCTAAAAAAGTATTTTCTTCCCTCTTCAGACTACAAGTGAGATTATTTCTAAATACTGATTCTAAAGTTAATTCTCTAGTTTCTAAGAAAAATTCACCTAAAACTTTACCAGGTTTTACCCTATTCAATTCAGGAACTACGAGTACTTGTGAAAAAATGTTATCTACATCAGAAAAATAATATTCTAGTTTCCCTGTTTTATAAAACAAACTTGCTAATACACTACATGTTATTCCATATGTCACTGGAAGGTGGTGGTATGGAATTCTCTCAGCCACTGATGCAGGTAACTGCATGCAGACGTAGCAGTCTCTCACATCCATGGTTTTTACATATTCATATAACAACTTTGAGGAGACATTGTTAGAAAAATAATTTATGGACCTATCCTTATGTAAGTAAGTTCTATCTATTTCTCTAGTTGGATGAATATCATGAATCTTTTCTACATTAGACTTATTCTCACTATGACCTTCTATCTTTTCAAACGTAACTTTAAATAAAACTATTGAAGCTAATACACTCCACAGAAGCATTATTAATCCTGTACAACAGCAAAACACCTTGCACCATCTTCGAAGGAACACACATGTAGATTTTCTACCTTCTGTGTTTGCCATTTTGGGAAATGATCAGTGTCTTTTGACTTAGCCTCGTCTACTCACAACTAGTTTTGTCTAAACCCAAGGCTCTAGGCGCCTACTTGGTTCCTTTCGGATATGTCTCTTATTCAGTATTTTCACATTTTTCTTCTGGAACACCTTGGTTTCCTCAATTAGGCATTTGATCGTCTTTCACTTTACTCTCACAGTCTTGGTTCAGAATTTCCTGAACATCCGTCTCTTCTCCGATGTCGGACAAGATAACTCTCAGGATTTCCGAATCTTCGTCTTCCTCAACCACTTCTGGTAAAGTCACACCTACATTCCCTTAGCTGTCTGCTTCCTCTTGTACTTCAGGAAGTGCCACGTATGTCCATTCTGGTGACTTATACTTCTGGTTGGGTTTCTTAGTCCGTTTTCCCTTCTCCAAGGGTGTCTGATCAATGTCTTTTGAATTCTCTTGGCTAGACACCTCATTCACTTGTTCAGCTCTAGATGACTTTACTCGTGTCAATCAATATCTTAATCTCTTTACCTTGTTTGGCCAAACTTCCTCCTTTGCTGGCTTTTTCAATTTACTTCCCTTTTCACTTCTATCAGTTTTCCATGCTCTTTTCCTCAGGACTCGGCCTTCTTGCACTTCTTCGTCACTGTCCTCAGATTCAGTTCCACCTTGACTCTTACTTTCGGTAGTTTTTCTTTCCACAACTTCCTTTTCCTTATCTAATTATGTCCCTCCTCGTGTTTCTTTTACGCAATCTACCTGCTGACTAACTGTTCCTTTTTCTACCTGGATGTGTGGTTTCCCTACACCTCCTCGGGGTTCTTCCACAACAATCTTTCCCTCTCTCTCTGTATCTAGTACCTCACAATCTACTTCTGTGACTTCAGGTGGAATTTCTCTCGATTTTACATGTGGAGCTTCTTTATCGAGAATTTCTTTGACAGTCTCTTCACTGTTTTCTTTTACTCTTTCATGTACCTGTACTTGTTCAGTATCTGACTCTGAGCTAGTGTCAGAATTCTCCAATCTCCTTCTTAATGGTAGATTCTCTGGTGCTATAACTGGACTTGATTCTAACTCCTCCCTTTAAGGAGTTAGTCTTGTTCTTGTTTCTTCTGAATCTGACTCGGAACTTGTATCAGATTCTTCAAAGTATTCTTCTTCACTGTTATTCGCTGGATTAGGAATTTGCAAGGTATGACTTGCATGAATCCAATTCTTCACTCCGGCACATTTCACAGCTGTTGACGTGGTCAAGATTACCTGACGCAGTTTACCCCACCGTGGGACCAGACAATTTCTTCTTCTATGCACTTTAACTCTTACCCAGTCGCCTGGACTTAGATCATGAGCTGGCTTCTTTTCAAGAGTGGTTGCATCCGATCCAACCTGGTGAAACACAGAATGAACGGAATCAGCCAACCCCTTGCAATAATCCAACACCAAGTCATCAGATATAGGCAGTAGTTTGTTGACAGGAATGAAAACATGTCTCATTGCCCCCCCCATTACTATTTCATGGAGACTCAATTCAGTATTCCTATCAGGGATGGATCTAATAGTCATGAGCACTAGAGGCAAGACATCAGGCCATTTCAACCCTGTGGCTAAAGACATTTTTCCCAATTTATTTTTAATGGTGCCATTCACTTGTTCTAACACACCAGAAGCCTCTGGGCGATAAGCACAATGCAGTTTCTGCTGTACATTCAATGCTTCACAAATCAGTTTCATGATTTCATTATGAAAATGCTTTCCTCTATCTGATTCGATCGTGACTGGAAAACCAAATCTGGTAATGAATTCTCTCAATAGTAGTTTTGCTACAGTTATTCCATCACTCATTGGGCATGCTTCCACCCATCGTGAAAATAGGCAAACTACCACTAGAACATAGCTCAGTCTATTGCAGGGGGGCATTTCAATGAAGTCAATCTGCATTCTGGTGAAAGGCCCTCCTTCCCGTCCTATCGTTCCTAGGCTCATCACTGTTTTTCTTCCAAGATTGTATTACTGACATATAAGGCATCTCTGACACAGGCTCTCAGTTACAAGTCTAAACTTGGCATTATACCGTGTCTGTTTGAAAAGCCTAATCATAGCATCCCTTCCTACATGTGCTTGTCCATGATACATCCGTGCCATGGCAGAGGCCATGCTATCAGGCATCACTGGTCTTCCATCCCGATAAACCCAAACGTGATCTGTCTCACGGGGTACACATCCTGATTTTATCCATTGTTTCCTTTCCTCATCTCCTGCTTCTTCTTGTAACTGCCTCACCTCCTCCCATGTATTCACATTGTTAGTAAAAAGTAAGGGACATGAATTCATTTCCTTTTCCCTGCCTCGATTAACCGAATTCTGGTTGTGTGCACAATATTGTGCCATGTAATTTGCAAACTCGTTCCCCGCCGATATATAGTCAGCGGTCTTTGAGTGTGCAGCACATTTTACTACTGCCAATTGCTTAGGCAGCTGTATCACCTCAAGCAACTTTCCAACTACTTCAACATTCCTTATAGGAGTTCCACTTGATGTCAAGAATCCCCTTTGGGACCAAATCTGCCCAAAGTCATGCACCACACCAAAGCCGTACTGACTATCACAGTGACTCTCAGATTCTTTCCCAACTTGCACGCTCTTGTTAATGCAAATAGTTCAGCAACCTGGGCTGATTTCACTCCTTTCAGACAAGATGCTTCCAGTACAGCTGCTACAGTACATACTGTACTGCGTACGCTGCACTCAAAATCCCTTCGTCTGTTCTCAAGCATGACTCATCCACAAACATCACATAGTCACTTTCTTTCAGAGGTGCATCTTTTATATCAGGGCGTGGCTTAGTACAAAAATCAAGCACTTCCAGACAATCATGATCCACATCATCCCTGACTTCCACATTCTCAGCATCAGGTAACAATGTTGAAGGGTTCACATTAAGACACCTCACAAGGCTCAAATTTGTTGCACCTAAAATGACCTTCTCATACTTAGTTAGACGACTATGCGTCATGAACTGAGTGCGACTCCTAGTTAAAAGGATCGCCACGTCATGAGGCACAAACACTCTCACAGGATATCCCATCACAATTCCTTCACTCTATTCCAGGCTCTTACAGGTAGCTGCTACAGCTTTCAAACAACCAGGTAATGCCACAGCTACAGTATCTAGTGTAGCTGAAAAATATGCAATTGGTCGCCTCAATTGTCCATGTTTCTGCACCAGTACAGATAATGAACATCCATTTCTTTCACTGCAATAGAGCTCAAACTCCTTTTCATAGTCAGGCATTCCAAGAGCTGGGGCTTCACACAAACCATCTCTCAATTGTTTAAAAGCCTTCAACTCCTCCTTATTTAATTCAATGGGGTCTTTTACATCACTCTTTGTCAAACGTACCAGAGGTTTTGCAATCAGTGAAAAATTGCTGATCCATTGACGGCAGTACCCAACCATTCCAAGAAACATTCTCAACTCTCTTTGAGTCATTGGGGCTCTCATTCCTTTGATTATCCTGATCCTATCTGCAGTCACTTTTCTTAGCCCTTTTTCAATTTTATGGCCTAAATACTGTACTTCCTTTTGACAAAATTGTAATTTTTATGGGGATACTTTAAGTCCTCCATCTGCTAAATGATTCAGCAATGCAACAGTATCCACTACACAGGCTTCTCAAGTTCTCGATGCCACCAATAGGTCATCGATATACTGGACTAGTACCGAACTTTCGGGCATTTTTAAATCTTCTAGGGACTTTTTCAAAATCTGATTAAATATTGATGGACTTTCTGTATACCCCTGTGGGATTCGGCACCATGCCAAAGTACGTTCGCCAAACCGGAATGCAAAAATCTGTTGGCTGTCAGGGTGCAATGGAATGGAAAAAAAAGCATGACACAGGTCAATGACTGTGTACCATTCTGCATCATGAAGAATCTGGTATAGAATCACAGAAGGGTTTGGTACGATAGGACAACATGATACAACAATTTTATTCACCTTTCTCAGGTCTTGCACTATCCTGAAAGTTCCGTTAGGCTTTTTCAGACTCATGATTGGCGAATTGCATGGACTACTCATTATTTCTCTTAAAATACCGTGTTCAATTATTCTGTCTATTATAGGAGTAACTTCTGCAATTATCTCGGGTGTCAACTTATACTGTGGAATATTTGGGTAACTTACTCCTTCCTTTACAGTAATTTTTACAGGGTCCAAATTTCTCATTAGTCCCACATCTTCTCCTGTGAAATACCATACCTCTGTTTTCACTGTTTTCTTTAATTCCTGAGGCAATTCCTCTGGGTCAAATACAGCAAGAGTAACCTCAGGTTCCATATTGACTATAGTCATTTTGTACAGTACATCCTCGTCAGGGGTCTCAAAGGCTATGCCATCAGTAGTACAGAAAATCGTGCAGTTCATCTTACACAGCAAATCCCTCCCTAACAAATTTACAGGGCTGGTGTCGCACACGACAAAACGGTGCATATCGGAAAATTTCCCTATTTCAACCTTAACTGGTTCAGTAAGATACGTTTTTATCTGTCTGTTTGAGACTCCAACTACTTGGATTGTGTCATCCGAGAGAGGAAGATTTTTAACGTCAGCTGATCTAACAGTTGAACGAGTAGCACCAGTATCTACTAGGAAAGTAATGTTTTCGTAGTTTATCTTTCCATCCACAAAAGGGCCTGTCTGGTCTACTTCCAGAGTTGCGCCAAGTACGCACTCTTCTTCCTCTCCTCGGCACCGTCAATAACTTTCTTCTGACTCACTCTCATTGCGTTGCAGCCAATACTGCGAGACAGCACTAGCGCGCAGCAGCTTAGTTACCTGTTCTTCGGTTTAGAATCCTGTCTCATTACTGTATCTCTGAGGGTTTACGCTCTGTGGAAAAGGCGGTTTTGGCACCTGACACTGTTGGGCAAAAACCTGCTGCTGTCACTGTGGTTGACAACTCACCTCATTCTGCACCTGTGGATTTAATGATGCATTATCGCCATTAACACTTGGAGGTAATTTACACTCGGATTTCCAATGCCCTATCTTTCCGCTGTTATGACATGGCCACTTCTTTTTAGCTTCTTCTATTCTAATCTGTCCTTTTCCCTTCCCAATATTGGGTTTTTGTTTCATATGGCTCATGCAATTTGCCTGTTCAATCAGTTGGGCTTCCTGTCTTTCTGCCACTTTAACCTGAGCCCACATGGCCTTTTCTTTTAACTTACGTTGCTTGGCTTCAATCTCATCGCTAAAATACTTCGCATGCCTCAAAACTTCGTCTATCTTTTTATTTTGCCAATCCACAGTATGCTGTTTAATCATTTCACTTACTTCAGGTCGCAACCCGTATACAAATCGATATACAAAATGACTTAAATCTTTCTCACTCAAATTTTCATCACCACTGTTTTGTTTAAAAGCCAATAGCAATCTCTCATAATAGGCATGTACAGATTCTTTTACTTCTTGGTGAGTTCTATCAATCTTTACCCAATCAGTTTCTTTTGGAGGTTCTTTATTTTTCAAAAAGGTAACTACCTGTTCGTATTTTCTCATTACCTCCTGGATCAGGGGCACCTGTTTTAGGCTCTCTAGGGTATTCCTGAGTAAGCCAACCTATTGTAATTTTACATTCTGCCCATAGATCTGCTGGCACAATTTTGTCAAATAGACTATTCAAATCTATCCACAGTACTTTTGATAATTTGACAAACCTGTCTACCTGCATATACCATTCCACCGGCTTCTCGCAAAGACGGGGGAAGTCATTTGTAAATGATAAAATGTCCTGTCTAGTCCAGGGAACATGCACATAGCCTCCTCCTGGGATCTCCCTCATGGGACACTCAGTTACCACTTTCTCCTTTTCTCTTACTGGGAAAGCTGAAAACGTTTTGTCTGTTGCATTGTCTCGTTTCCGAAACCACCTGCTCTTCCATTTAGCTACATCGCCCCATTTTCTTAGTAAAACAATCAGCTCTTTGATTTGAGTCAATCTTCCTGCGGTATTCAAATTCTCAATGTCTTTTTCAGCGAAGTCTACTCTGTATGGTTTCTGTAATGACTTTATTTTCTCAAAATTGATACCCATTTCACTCTCCACTTCTTCCAATTTTTCATGCAAATTTCTCGCCCTCCATGTTATACTTTTACATAGAAACATTAGCTCTTCATCCTGATATGCTTTTAACTTTTCTGTTGGAATAGTTCCTACTATTAGTTCTTCCAAAGTTATTTTAAATTTTGCCACATCCATAGGTCGAGGTTCGGCATCTTTTTGCTGTAAGCTCCTTAACCGTTCACTTAGTTCATCAGAAGTGGGACTTACAGGAATTATTTCATTCCTCACTGATTCTAGACTCTTTGGGGATCCTGGTACTGATTCTGTTGTCATTAGTGTTTTATTTGTTGGACTCTGATTCACTGTCAAATTTTTAGGAGTACTTAACCCAGAAGTCCCTACCAATTGTCCCCATGGATTTTCTCCTGAATCCCTTTTTCCCGTTTCAGCTTGTTTATTACTGTTGTAAGGGATCGTTAGACAATGCTCACTATCCTTTTACTTATCAAAGACAGGCATCACTGGTCCTATTGTTACAGGAACAGTTACAGCTTCCGTATTTTTGGTCAATTCCCTAATCTTTTCAGTTAATTCCAGGGAAGTTCGGGCTAATTCAGCTGAGTTTACATTTGTCATTCTACCGGGCTGTGTATTTTCTGATTCTCTAAAGGGATTGTTTTTTCCTGCCTCAGGTGGCGTTGGCTCAGATTTTATATTTTGTGGTGCCTCTTATACTGGCGCACTTGGTGTCAATAACGTAGAATTTGGTTGGTACGGGGGAGGATTTTTATAAAACATGTCCTCGAGTACATCATCCTCCGACTCATTCACACCATACTGTAGCCTTCTGATCCTGTATTGTTTCTCTTCTCTGTACACTTTCTACTACTAGTCTCTTCAGCATTTCTCATAGGGAACATCCCATCAGCCATATTTGCACTCCGCCATCTCCTCATTCTGTCATCATGATTCTCCTGTCCACACGGTCCACCAAACATGTATTTATACCTTCCACCACTCCGCTGTCGCTCCCTTTCATACATCTCATCTTCCCATACTGTTAATGCTTCAAACTGAGTAGGTCTAGGTTGTGGGTCTAATTTGATCATCCTTTCTCTTAAGTTCCTTAATACCACTAAATTAAATGAACCATTTTCTGGAAACGCTAAAACTCCGTCATCTTTTGTATACTTTGCCCAATTCTCTAGCCAAATACATGCATGATACCCATATTTTGCAACCATGAAGAATGCGGGCGATTTCGGTGGAGGAAGCAACTGTCCTTCTCTAGTCACAATCGGCTTATCTGTTTTAAATAGATTCTTAATCTTCCCAAACCATGCCTTTTTCTCTTTCTCTGGTGGATCGTTATACATCATTTTCCTTATTCTGTATCGCTAGATTTCCTCTACGACTATTCTGTGGTCTTCCAATCGTAGCGTGACTCACACTAACGCACCAATCAGGTGCGTCTACGTCACCTTTGTAATTCTCTAATCCCAGCACGACTCACACTAACGCACCAATCTGGAGCGTTTACGTCCCCCTGTCACTTCTCCACTCTTAGCACGGCGTACACTAATGCACCAATCCGGAGCGTTTACGTCTCTTAATGGCTGGCCAATCCCGGCGTGTTCTTTCTGACGTCAGCTTTCTCGCTACTCCTGCTTCTGCTGACCCCTCCTTTACAAAATTTATCGGCAAACTTTCTCTACGTTCTCTTTCACTCAAAATTTGTTAATAACGACATAAAAACACCACCATTGTCCGCTTTGCTAAACCAAAGAGATAGTTTTGACCTTTTTCACAAGAATTCCGTATTTCTCGAGAACAGCGCTTACCTCTGCCCTACCACAGAATTATTTCATTCGCCGATAAAGTAGCACTTCCCTCTACCTTACCCTTCTAACAAGCAATAGCTAACCGTTTCTCTGGAGATAAAACACATGTGGAGACTACTCTGCTCCTGAGAATTAAGGCCAGAGTTTCACGATAAAGCCAAATGCTATTTCACTTACGCACATTCATACAGAAAATGTAGTCCATTTGCACAATAATCCTGTATTTCTCGAGAGCAGCGCTTACCTCTGCCCTTACACAGAATTATTTCATTCGTCGATAAAGTAGCACTTTCCTCTACTTAACCCTTCTTACAAGCTTTGGGGAGACCTATTACCTTTCCAGTGATAAGCGTAATCAGAGCTCACAATTGACTAATGTTCTTAAGACCGAAATTTCACAGTTGGCCTTCGCTATCCGTACACCACTTTCACACAGAAATGTCCCACCGATAACACACGACGATTTTACCAATTCGAACCCAGACAATGTGTCGTGCAACTCCAATCGTCACACGTTTTCCCCATATACCTATAGGGCAACAAGACAATACACCGTGCGACTTCACTTGCCACACGTTTTTCCCGTATACCTACAGGGCATCCAACTTCCTACATCCCATAAGTCTTCAGAAACAACATAAAACGCAACGCGACTCAAAATAGAATGTTAGAACATAAATCAATCATCAATCAAACGTCCGCAATCAATAATCAATAATCACCAAACCAATGCTATAAAACCATCAATCTGCTGCCAGAAAAACTGATCCAGCGGATCGGGGCAAATTTACATATCCTCCCTTCGTCACAGATGCGTCACCGCACTTACTCATTCACACACACATTCATTGGTGGGGCCCATAACACCAACACTCGCGCGTCTCACTCGTATCTGCACACAGGAGGATGAGAATTCCCGCTGGACATATGGGGGGGTACCTTATTACCTATAGGGAAGGAAATTGTGTTACAAAATATACATATTTACATCAACACCTATAGGATCCTAACCTTAACACCAAGGCACTCCACCACTTGGTCGATGGGCCAATTAGTTGGACTGGTTGATGGTGATTTAGAACCAGCTAAAACACATTAAAGCCTCAGAATCCTTTTAGTGACCTACTTGAAGAATCACAAATTCATTTTCTGTTAATCAATGTTTAGTTTATCTAATTTCTTGCTTGCAATTATATAATTAGCATTTCGGTCAATCAAGTTTGAGTTTCAATCAATCAACACAAATTTGCATGACATTTTATATTTACCTATTCTTGCTATCTGGGTCTTTTCTAAATCAATTGGTTCTGCATAACCCAAATCCTTTTGCTTAATCGTCCCAATCGAAAGCAGGCCAAGACTCAATAAGTCCGAAAAGTTCTCTTGCTCAGCACGGCACAGTCCCAAAGATATCCAAAGGACCAAGCAATCGTGCAAGCGAATCGATCACGCAAGTTCTGGACACACTCCTCCAGACACGATCTGTCTAAGGTGGCCCTCTCGAACGACTAACAACTAACATCTAACTCCTCCCTATTCTACTACCCTTTTTATAATAAAATTCTGGGTAACATGAAACATTTATTGAACTGGAAAGAAATGTGATTGGCCCATCTTGCAAAAATTGTTATACGATCCAATTTTCTCAGAGTCTTGGGTTCTCAGAGAATTAGCTTGGTCATATCCTCAGTTTATGTCATTCTCATGCAACAATGTTGATTCTTCATTATAGGTGACTATTGTTTCTCCGGGTAATTTTCACTGACTGCATTCTGGCAGTCCTCCACCTATCCTTGACCAGGAACACTGTGCTCTGAATTGAGGATGGAGATCTTCTGACCCATTCAAGTCTGCGCAGTAGACATCGCGCTCACAAGACGGTGGCCACTTCCGAACTCCATTTTGAATGTCATGGCTTGGTAGGCCCGAATGCCAACTTAAGCAAAACAAACACAAAAGAATAATTAATATGCGGAAATGAAGATTCTAATGTTAAACCCACACTAATCCCTTTATATATTAGTATTTTCCTAGCTTATAGCGACATTTAAAGCAATAATACTCACCATTCGGCCCTAACAGGAACACAAACGTCACCAAAGCAACATAAATCATGCACTTTTCTATCACCACACCTTCTATTGTTAATAGGCGTACCACAATTAGTTATTAAAGTTATTCTGCCATGCAAATAGTAATGAGTCTCGCGTGTAATTTGTGTTTATAAAAAAAATGCACGTTGTTGATTAATAAATCACAGCACACAGTTCATTCAAATTAATATATAAATTGATTATGTCATTAGTATTTTCATGCAAAATAGAGAAGGTATACAAATTTTTGTTTTACCTGCTCCATCAAAAGCATCATTCAGCACCACATCAGCATCACTCAGCACCTCTGCATAAGCACATCACCACCTCAGCATCACCCAGCATCAGTGCAGCACCACCTCAGCACCAGCACTGCATCAGTGCAGCACCAACTCAACATCAGCACCGCACCACCTCAGCATCAGCACCATGTGATCACAACCATAGCAGCACCTCAGAATCAGCACAGCACCATCTTAGCATCAATGCAGCAGCACCTCCTCATCAGTGCACCACCACCAGTGCAGCACCACCTGAGCACCAGATCAGCACCACCTGAGCACCAGCACAGCACCACCTCCTCGGCATGACTCAGCACCACCACAGCATTACTCAACACTACCACCGAATCACTCAATACAACCTCAGCATCACTCAGCACCACCTGGGCATCTGCACAGCACCACCACAGCACCACTTCAGCACCTATGCAGCACCACCTCAGCACAACACCACCTCCGCATCAGTGCACCACCAACAGTGCATCCTCACCTCAGAAGCACACAGCACCAACAGAGCACCACTTCAACATTAGCACAACACCACCTCAGCATCAGTGTAGCATCACCTCAGTACAGCACCAACTCAGCATCACACAGCTCCATCTGAGCACTAGCTCAGCACCACCTGAGCACCAGCGTAGCACAACCACCTCAGCATGACTCAGCACCGCCACATCATCACTCAGCACGACCACAGCATCACTCAGCATCAGCACAGTACCTCCTGAATATCACTACAGAACTGCCTCAGCATAATCACAGCACTATCTCAGCACAGTACCACCTCCTCATCAGTGCACTACTACCAGTGCAGCCCCAACTCAGCATCAGCACAGAACTACCTCAGTACCAACGCAGCACCACCTCAGCACAAGCACAACACCACCTCAACATCAGGACAGCAGCATCTCAGCATCTGCATAGCACCATCTCTGCATCATTGCACTACCACCAGTGCAGCCCCACCTCAGCACCAGCAAAGCCCCACGACAACACCAGCAAAGCCCCACCTCAGCAGCAATTCAGCACCAATGCATCACCACTTCAGCGTCAGAGCAGCACCACCTCAGCATCAGCACAGCATCACCTCAGCACAACACAAACTCAGCATAACTCAGAACCACCTGAGCACCAGCTCAGCACCACCTGAGCACCGGTGTAGCACCACAATCTCAGCATGACTCAGCACCACATCATTACTCAGCACCACCTCAGTGCCACCTCAGCATCCATCAGCACCACCTCAGCATCAGCACAGCACCACCTGAGAACCCCTACAATATCACCTCAGCATTAGCACAGCACCATCTCAGCATCACTCAGCAAAGTCTGTCCTTGGAATCTGCCCTCCGTTGATTCTCCCCTAGTGTTCGTCTGATGCTGGTGTTGTAATTCAGGTACTATTTCCCAAACTCCACCCTCCCGTTGTTTAATTATACACACCTCCCTGACCACCCCAAAGAATAAAAAGGTATAACAAATGAGCATTAGAACAGGCAGGAAGAAATTGCTAGAACAGAAAAACTAGACGTCATTTTTTATGTTAATTCTTTTTTTAATAGGGTCTTTAGTTAAACATAATGTCTTCTTGGTTATATATATGGGAACGAAAATGCTTATAACACTTTTTAGGTCTCGCCTGACCCAGCGCATGCGCTGGTCTGGCGAGACTTATTGAGATGGCTCCAAAAAATGCTGCCAGGCCAGCCTAGAGCTACAGTGCATGTGCGCGGGCGCGCTCGCCGCGCTTTGCCGCGATTACTTTCACTTTCGCGGCCGCAGGGCCGCTTTGATGCTTGATCGCATCTGTTGCATGGCAACTGTTGCATGGCTAAACACTTATAAGCTCCCAAAGGCGAGACCTATTGGCTATGCCAATGCTTGTTTTTATTGCAGCCACATTGTTCAACAACATAGTTTAAAGACATCGGCAAAGCCAATAGCTCTGGCTAAACAGCGTTTTTTTCCAAAAACTAACATGTGCTAAAATCCTGTGGGCTGCCTTGTAAATATCGCGATGTGAACATCAGCGATATTTGCAAGGTAGTCCATCCGGGGTACGCCCAGTGATGTCCACTTCGCATCTCATTAGAGATGCAAAGGGAGGCGTTGGGGAAAAGGGTGCTAACAGTTAGCACCCTCTTGTAAATAGGGTGATAGTTTTATCTCCGCTTTTTTGGCTTTTTAAGCCAAAAAAGCAGAGATAAACCCTTGTAAATATGCCCCTTATAAGGTCCCAAAGGCGATACCAATTGGCTATGCGAATGTTTTTTAATCCTTTGTTTCACTAATGGGGGCCACTTTTATTTTGGTGTGGGGTCTATTTTTGTCCCAGCCGGACCATGCCCACGCCCCTGCTTCAAAATCTATTGTTAGATTTTATAACTCGGGACTGTGGTATTTTGTTAATATTATTAATAATGAGTCGGTTTAAAAAGAAACACCACTAGATGGCGTCAGATGTATAACATACTAAGAATAGTTGCTCTATTTCTCCGGAGAAGTTTTTTTTTTATACTTTGAAGCAGGCGCGTGTGCCATGTAGGATAAACAGAAGAAAGTGAGGCCCGTGAATATCTTTTTTAACCGAGAGTCTCAAAAACATCAGACAACCCTCAATAATTCACAAAAAATACCACAGATACACCTGATCTGGACAGGGTGCTCAAAGCGAATACAAAGGACAGTTGAACAAGTTTTATTGTGTCACCAAGTACCATAGAGTATACTTACTAGTCACCATTGCGCCATGTTTAACAAAATGTCTTACCAACATGAAAAATTCATACTATGCTAACCTAAAATAGTTATGTAAAATGACAACGTCACTGTACAAAGATAATGGTTACTAACACGTTCGCCTGTTTGAATAATCTGCAACAAAATGACAATCCATAAATCGCTGGAGTTGAGTGATTACATATTTTTCCTTTTTTTCACTTCAGCCTTGACATTTACAGCACTTATCCGTGTCATAAACTTTTAACATCCAACTGCGAGAATAAATAATAATAATAGCTGGAAATTGTACATTTCAAGAGCGCCATCTTGAGGTCAAAATCTTACCACGGGAAGCAGCTGGTATTTAGTGATAATTTTACAGTGAAATAGACTGGGATAATATGCGCACCGTTTTCTCACCATGGCAACAGTTTCTGACTGTGGCATCCTGTCGAAAAAAAGTGAAATACAAACATACTTAAATAAACATAAACCAGAATTATAATCTGAGACAAAAATGCAGAAGTCGTACGAAAAGGGAAAACTTCACAAAGAATATTAATTCATCCAATCTTCTTCTAAAACGTGTGGCCTGAATATAAATTATATGTAAATGTTTCTAAATAAGAAATTTCCAAAATGAACGCATCAAGATATGCATTTAACAATGTATCTCACCATTAACCGCATGGCCAAGTTAGAATGTTGTTACCTATTTGCTTCCATAGCATCTAAAATGCATACGGGTAAGACCTCATGCGAATTATTATGGTAAATGTAGGAGTCCTGGGGGTGTGCAGAGGGCATTAAAAGATCATGAAAAGAAAGGACTGCCTTTTTGGTGTGGCATGACAGCGCATCTGTCACCAGGCCTTATGAGATGAAAAAACGATCTTTCGGGAATACTACAGAGACTGTGGTTCAGTCTAGATGTTGGTTCACCTGAGTAAAGATTTTGATTTGTCAAAAGCTCTGTGCTTCCGCAAAAAGAGTGCTTGTCAGTCAGTCATAAAGCTTTATTCGATACATTGCAAAAATGACCATAAAAGCACATGTAAACTACATAACATCACCATATAGAATAATTACAGGGTACAATAATACAACTGAGCCATCCGGATAATTAAAACATCATGCTTTTCCTTACTTGGATACATTTAAGAAAGTAGGTAGCAGTAAAAAAACAAATATCTACTTTATACATATTAAAAAGCAGTATCATTGAATTGTGCACGGTACGTACACCATATTTTACAAAAATAGGTTTTAAAAAATGTGTTCGTAAATGATGGTACAATTTACATATCAAAAGTAGATGTAAAGTGCTTTGTGCTGAGATGCCATCGCAGGGACAGGGACCAACAGGATGTAATTTAGAGGAGGGGAAGGCTACCAGATTATGTACAATACCCAACCTTAATCTGGTCAGTACAAACCGGTGAGATGCTCTAGTTACATTACTGAGATAGATTTGATAGTCATCTCCATCCACAAATTTGTTATAAAATATACGAGTAACTAGTTGACCAGTGCTTTCCTTCCGTTTCTCCCCCTGGTAGGTCATAAATATATTCTTCATCTCAGGTTTTGACAAAACTGAAGCAGCATAGCAATCCACAGTAATATCTATACCATAGATATCTCGGAAACTGGAGACAACATATTTTAGCTACGGGATGTTGAGATAGTTATCAAGGGAGAGACAATCAGTTACAACTGCCTTATTTAAGGAGGTCTCTTCCTTCAACCATACAGATCGCCACAGCATGAGTGGCTTTAAGGAGATCAAATCGGACAAATGGTGGATCCCTAGCTCTCTATGGATTAATTCATTAGGGGCTGACTTAGGCAAGCACAGGAGCCTTTTGAGGAAAAGATTTTCCTCCACTTGCAAAGTACTGTTCGATGTATATCCCAAACCCCTGCTCCATAACGCTACGTGCTTGATAAATTTGTAGCATGTCCCATATACGTCTTTCACCTAATTTAGCCGCAAATTTAAAAACTCCATGGCCACTTTTTGCCATTTTTGTCCGCACATTGGTGGTTTCATGGGACCATCTACTGTCCTTTGCAAATATGATTCCCAAATAGCAGAATTTACCTACTTGTTGGACCTTGTGCCCGTATAAAAAATAGGATTGAGGTCTCCTAGACCCTGCCCCACAAGTCATGATAAAAGTTTTAGTTTTGTTGATGAGTAGTTTCCTATTCTCAATGAAAATAGAGAAACTATCCATCAAACGTTGAAGCCCTAATGGGGTCCTTGCCAGTAACACGGCATCGTCTGCATATAACAGTACCGGTACGTCAAGGCCATTAATCTTAGGAACATCAGCGCTCACCCCCTTTAAAATAACATCTACCTCATTAATGAAAAGTGTAACAAGAAGTGGGGAAAGAACACATCCTTGTCTAATCCCACGGCGAAGCCTAAACTTCGTTGTACACTCCCCATTAGTACCATATCGTATAGTAGTTCGGAGATTGGTATATAATTGGGCAAGAAAAAAGACCATTCCTTCTGGCGCACCCATTTCTAACAATTTGGCCCAAAGAATCGAATGATTACCAAATAGAAGGCACTACTTAAGTCTGCAAAGCAGAGATAAAGGGAACCCGTTTTAGCCTGCGTGTACTTCCCTATAAGGAGGTTTAAATTTAAACACTGATCCACGGTTCCACGCCCCTTCCTAAAACCATATTGGGTACTAGCCAAAATCCCATTATCTTCTGCCCATTGTTCCAGCCTTACCAATAGAACCCTACTCATAATTTTGACAGAGGAATCTAGTAGGGAGATAGGGCGGTAGTTCTTAACATCCCCTCTATCACCTTTTTTGTAAATTGGGATTATAATAGATTCCTCCCAGGTTGGTGGCACCCCATCGCTTACAGCAGCATTAAATACATTGGCCAGCAGAGGTCCCCACATCTCAGGCACAGCTTTATAAACATCAATAGGGACCCCATCCGGTCCCTGTGCCTTGCCCCCTTTGCTAGCATTAATACTCAATATAACCTCTGCGGGCGTAACATCCAACGGGATAGAGGACCAAGGTCCACTACTATCATCTGGCGGTATATTAGTGTTAAAAATGGTGGAAAAATGAGTTACCCATGTAGCCTTGTTGACATTAGAGGTAAGTTCTGGGACCATATCATCTTTAAGAAAAGGGCAGTTAACTGTTGCCAAAATAGAGCACAGTTAGATGTCTCAGCTGCCTGTGTCAATTTGTCCCAAGCCTCTTGCTGTAACTCCTTCTTGCGCCGTTTAACCTCTATCTTGTAATTCTGCCTGAGTTGGTTAACAACGTTCATATCTCTTGGCCTGACGGCCAAGCCCTGCTTAAGCTCTGATAGCTTTGCGGTACAGGCATGATCGAACCAACCTTTCCTGGGAGCTAATTTCCCGGGGACAGTTTTAGTAAATTTATTTTCAATGACTTTATTAATAGATATAAAATCCTTCACGATGTCATCAGCCTTACGATCGCTCTCAAGGATAGCAAGAATTTCTTCTCAACAGTCCTTAACTATGGATTTAATAACTCCTTCAGCTTTTTCTCCTTTCCATCTAATTCTTGTACCATTGGGTCTGTGGGCTTCGATGTTCATCACAAAATGATCAGAAGGGAGAACTCTATCCTTCCACAGAGCGATAACAGTGATGATACAATTATGGTCACTTAACATATAATCTCTGACCTTAGGTGGTTTGCACAGTGAAGTAATATTAGATGACACGCAAATGTGATCAATCACTGTGTTTGCGTTCCTTCCCGTGAATGTAGGGATTGTATCCCCCTGTTCGCTCTTAGCGTTTTCTAAAATTTCCATATCAAGGGATGCCAATAGTTTATTCAGGGCATCCCCGTATAGATTATGCAGGAAGTGCAAATCATCTTCCTTAAAATGATTCTTAACCCCACAAACCCCCAAGGTCGAAAAAATACAAGTGGGTATATTAAAATCCCTTACCCAAATAAAATTAAAATCAATATTGTCCCCTGTAATTAAATCGTCTAGGGCAGCCCCTAAATCATTCACGGCTTTATGCCTTGTGCTATCGAAGACGTTATTATAAACATTTATTAAAATAGTATTAGAGCCCTGATTGTCCGATAAGATCTGGGAATGGACACCAATGATCAGGTATCTTTACACTTCGATTGGGATGTTAACGGAAACCAAAACCAGGAGCCCTCCCTTCGGTCTACCGGATAACGATGCCAGGGCTGATAGATTAAATGAGACATGGCCGGGATAGCTGACACTTTCCTTGCACCAGGTTTCTTGGAAGCATATATTGTCATGAGAGCTAATAAACTCATCCCAACCCGGATTATCGCCTTTAGCAGCTAAACCAGCGATGTTCCAACTGACAATGGAACATGGCTAGTACTCCTGACCTTTATTAAACCTTAGATTCTTGGAACCCAACTCTGCCCTCCCCGGTTCCTCCCCCGCCCCTCTCGGTAGTTACCACAACGGGACCCCGTCCTTTCTTTATATTACCCCCCAGAATCGCTGAGACTACATTTGGCGATTCAGGACATACACACTGAACTACTCCACAAAGGCTGATACTACTACTGCATGAGGGGGGAAAAGTACCCGAGGGTACTCCCCCATACGCCTGTTGTCAATCAACAACCTCCAGTCCGCTAAACCTATTTTGAATAGGAATTTGACTCAAAACAGGAGGGTGCACTTGCCAACCCCTATTGGCCATTCCCTTCCCTCTTCGCTGTACTTGGGTCCACTCATCTGCAAAAGTTGAAAAATGATTGGGGGGATAAAAATAGGACAATGGGAGAGATTGTATGGTAGCTCCTGGACTATGATGTTTCCAATTACAAATATACTCCACAGTCCTAGGGTCCCTAAACTTAACAAGGACACAGTCACCCCTAATATCCTTAGCCAAATGTCCCACCCAGGACACCCTCCGTACCATAAGTATTTTACTAGAAATGTGCGGGGTAGTGGTCTGAATTTACTAAGCCAGTCAGCAACTTTATTCTTTAAGGCCATAAATGATTCTTGACCTGGCTTACTCAATTCAGGGACCCCTGTTAAAATAACCAAATATGGGCTCGCTGCCGGGGGCAGGTCAATGATAGTTTCACTCATAGGGGCCTGAACTATTAAAGCCCTGGCTCCCTCTTTGGGCTGAACCGGTTTGCACTCCCTTGGGTTCTTAGTTGCTGCTACCACTGGTATCTTAGGTGAAGGAGCAACTAGGGCTGGTAAAACTATGGTACTGAAGAGGGTATAGGTTCTATGACAACATTCCCCCCCGAAAGCCATTTGATGGTACAATATCCCTAGGCATGGTTTCCTTTTTTAGGGAATCTACAATTTCCAGTGATACAAGCTCAATCTTATTAAGCTGCTGTTCAATCTTTGTTAATCTATCTTCAACTGGGCGAAGGAGGAGTCTAAATAAGTCACCTATTTTAACCAAAATGGGGTCCTCCATCATCGCCCTTACCCCCACGCTATTGCCCTCACACTGGGATACCACTCCCGTACATGTTAAATGTTCTACCGGTGCGGCTAAGGTATCCGGGGGGTTAGTAACAGCCTGCTCCCTAACATTGGCTGCAGCTTCGGTATTATACAATATTTTGGATGTCTTCCCTTTCTTACCACCATTGGCATAAACCTGCCCTTGTTTACGCTTTGGAATCGCCCCTTGGCATCTCTCCCGTAATTGCCTGGTATTAAAAGTCTTAGCAGGACTAACCACCGTAGGTAGCATGTGGGATGATGACACTAATAAATCCGAAACCATGGACTGCTCCCCCGGGGTCGTATAATCCAGATCTCGGGCAGCCGATGAAATACACATGGTTTCAGAGATCACAGGGGCATCATTACCGCTAGTTGTCCATGGGGTTCAGGTGTCCGTGCATTAGCAATATACCCCATGGATGACCTTCTAGCGATGGCTAAATCTTGTGAGACCCGCCGCTCCATCAGCGTGATCCCCTGAACTATTACAGAGTTAGCTCTAATGATAAAGTTGTCCAAAGTCCCAGTTAGGTTTCCATTGACCGCTCTGCTTCTGCTCTCCCTCCGGGCCATAATAATGTAGGTAAATAATCCTCGTAGAGAAAGTACTTACAGATTGGGTCCCGGGGAAGCCGATAAAAGAGGGTTGGCCCGATCTGGTCCGGTCTGGTCTCCTCCGAGCTTAAACGGGCCCGCCCTTGGTCCGGGCGGGCGGGCGGGCGGGTGGGAAGAGGCACAGCTGAGAGTGAGAATGAACGCGGGCTGCTGGTCCTCGCAGTCCCGTCGACGTTAATACCCCAAAGAAACACCAAGTCCAGTCAACAGAACGACTCAATCCACTGGGGTAGAGAGACTCCAATGCAGACTTAGAACAGTTCAAAAATTAAAATGCAACAACAATGAGCTCCCAGAGCAGTTAAGAGAATGAAGCAACTGAGGGAGGAGTGAGGAGCATGGCAAGCGGCCTCCCCCCCAGGAGAAGCAATTCGCACCAGCCGCAGAGAGACAGCCGCGACCCCCAGGGCTTCGCCTACGCCCGCACCTCTAAGCGCCTAAAGCAAGCTCCACTCGGCTCCCTCCCTGCCCCCGAGGTCAGTTCGTCGACGTCGTGTTCGGCTGGAATTCGGACCAGGGACCTGTGGCCGGGAGCCGCAAGAAGCCTGAGAGACACCGGAGAGACGAGGCTCGTGTGGAGTCTCGCCGGCGTTTCGGCGTGTGAGAGTGATTATCCTGCAATCAGCTCAGATCATCTGTTTATACAGCTGCCCGAGAGACACACAATTGATGGACGGAATGCAGAACAAATCAAAACATTCACCCCCAGTCAAGAGATCTGGGTTAAATCCATCATTCTTTTGCTCACCATGCCACCCCAGTTTGAAGCTGGCCATATGCAAATCAGTCTTGACCCTGTGCCTCATGGGAACAGTCCAGCCCGAACTGCCAAGCCAGGTCCTCCCTGGACCGGAAGCAAGCATCCTAGGACCGGTTTCGGGGTTTCACCCTTCTTCAGCATTCCAGTGGCATAGTGAGCCCAGGGCCCACGTCTGGCTGGGTTCAAACTGGAATGGCATGGTGAGCAAAAAAACGATGGATTTAGGCCCAGATCTCTGTACTGGGGTGAATGTATGACATTGTTCTGCATTCTGTCCATCAACTGTTGTTTTTGTATTTGTCACCCCGAGTGGGAAGGGTATGCCCAGACGTGGTTCCCATGCTCTCCATGCCACTGGAGTTAAGCTATCCTGGCTGATAAGGGGTGAAACCCCGAAACTGGTCCTAGTATGCTTGTTTCCAGTCCAGGGAGGACCTGGCTTGGCAGTTCTGGCTGGACTGTTCCCATGAGGCACATGGTCAACACTGATTTGCATATGGCTGGGTTCAAACTGGAATGGCATGGTAAGCAAAAAAACAAGGGATTTAGGCCCAGATCTCTGTACTGGGGTGAATGTATGACATTGTTCTGCATTCTGTCCATCAACTGTTGTTTTTGCATTATACAGCTGCCCGAGCCAGACTCTTTATCAGGGCTGCTGGGCTGTGGAGTTATGCGACACGAAAGGGCCAAATTGTTTATCAGGGTTTACTAAATTATGTAATAACCAAACAAAAGGAAAATTATGCAATGTAATGCGGCACATTTTGTGGTAGTACATATTTTTACACATGCTAAAACACTATCTGGGCAAAGCGTTCACCTCCTTAGAAGCATTTGACACCCACATACACCATTAATCAACAGAAAGATGACCAGTCAACTTTGACAAGGGCCTTACACTGCACAGAAACACATGCTGACACTTTTTAGTAACTTTTGATCCGTTTGAGCTTGTTAAAATCTGCAGAATATGCAGCAGATGGTAGAACATATGGCAAATGTGACAAATAACTTTGTAGGAAAAAAACACAGCCAGAGAATCTCATTATTCCAGTGGCCCTGCTCTTTACAAAGCACAGTTATTGTCTTTGACCTTTCGCTCACATGCATGCCACTGTAATGGAAGGGATCTTGCCCTTTAAGGTCACACACATGCCACCATGATTCTTTTGAGCACTTTTCCCTAGATAATTAGCTAACTATGGTGTTAGTCCTTCTCTGGCTGATACACATGCATGCTTATGTTCAATACACAGGGTTTTGTTGGTTATGGTGGCACACCAATGACCAAGGTTATAAGCCAGATCTGTTTATTATGAAAAGGTACAATAAAGTCAGAGGGAATGATGTATTTATTATGAAAAGTATATCTTAATCTTAAAGTTAATAGGCATTTCATGGTGCATTGTTCTCACACTATTTTGGACATGGAATCTCACAGTTTACCATATTAGACAAGGGTTTTGTTGTTGGTTACCCTCTCTGACAAATCACGGAGATAGAATATTTGCACTGTAACAATCCTACTTAGGCCCTATTAGGGGACGTTAGCCTTATTCACAAAGTGAGCTTACACTTTTGTGTAAGTTTACGATTTTCTGTAATGCACAAAGGTATTTTACGAGTAGTATCTTTACGACTGGGAGTCTCCACCCGAAAAAAGATAGGCATCCGTAAAGATACGGCTCATAAAATTGCTTTGTGAATTGCAAAAAATAGCAAACTTACACAAAAGTGTATGTTTACCTTCGTGACTCAGCCCCTGGTCTTTTGCTTTACCAACTATGGGGCATATTATCAAACACAGCGTTAAAATTATCGCCGCTTTAGCGGCAGAAAACTGCCGCTAAAACGGCAATAATGGGCTTGGTAATATGCCGCAGAGAATTCCCATAGAAGCCCATGTTGTCACCAGAACATGGGCTTCTATGGGAATTCTCAAGGGCATATTATCAAGCCCATTATCGCCGCTTTAGCTGCAGTTTTCTGCCGCTAAAGCGCCGATAATTTTAACGCCGTTTCTTGATAATATGCCCCTGTAACACTGTTTGCTTTTCTAGTTTTGTGACCGTATGCCTAAGGGGTGCTGTAAGCCACTGGGGAATTAGATGAGAGGGTAAACACCCACCTTAAGTAATAATCACAATCCTTGTCAGAGTGAACCTCTAAACTCATTAAATCAACCTGAGCGCAATCCCCTCATAGCTGTGGCACAGAACAGACAGACTTAACTTAGACGCAACGTGTAAAGTATTTGTGCAGTACTAATATAGTAATAAAATTGACACATAAAATAATAAAAAATCCAAATTGAATTAGAAAAATATAGTAACATTCAATAACCAAAGTTACACCAAAAGACACAAATCCAGTAAGGGGAACCATAGATATTATTTTCTAAAGTTTGAAATAGAAATACAACTAGAAGCACAAATTGCCAATGATAATCAATGGTCATGGAAGAATAGGACCTCAGTGTAATTTGACGATGACCACAGTGAAGAGTGGGTGGGATACAGTAACCAGGTTCATTCTGGTAAAAAAAATTCTAGTCATTTAACTTCCAATTCACATCAGGAGTACACTTCTATATCCTTCAGGAGCTCAGTGGAGGCATTAATAGACTCACAGGGTGGCGGGCAGAGGCCGCAGCAGGGTCCAGTCCAGGTCCAGTTGCTACCAGTTAGCTGGGGAGTTGCAGGAAAAGGCCTCTTATAGCTTGTTGTATCCCTGTAACTATATCAGGAGGTTAGTCTTATGATCCTTGAAATCAACTTCTTTGTCCTGAGTCCAAGAGGGAGAGCAGGTCCATTCTTCGAGGCCGTTTTCAGATCTCCAATAGCAAGCTAAGCCCTCTTATGATCTTCTACAGGTCCAGGAGTGTTCTGAGATGAGTGCCTAGGGGTGCCACATTTATGTCTGACACAAGCTGGTAGGGAGCATGACCCCTGGGAATGCCCTTGCCAATGGGGTAATGGTTCCCGGGGTTAACCCTACCCATTTTGGTCATTTTCAAGATGCCAAAGTCTTAGACCACACTTAGGGCCATATGTAGGTAGCCTAATACCGGTCGGTAACGGCCGATTTTCGGTAATTATACCGTTACGGACCGGTATTTAGGCTTGTGCTATGTTGGGGGAACATTTCAGGATTCGGTAATTTACCGAATCGGTAAAATTACCGAATCGGTAATTTTACCGATTCGGTAAATACCGAATCCTGAAATGAGATGAGATGTAGGTGACACTCAAATGAGTAATGTGTAGAGAAAATAATTTGGTATTTAGCACCAAATATATGTTGGTGCTAAATACCGAATTCATTGCAAAAAGCAATATTTTGCTGGACTAACAGTGCCATGTGGCAGACATACATGCCCTTAGGGCATGTATGTGCGCCACATGTGCACACATGCAGGAATCAGGGGTGCAACAGGGTGTCAATGTGACACCCTGCCACCCTTGAATGTGCTCCCCCCATTACCGAATCGGTATTTACCGATTCGGTAATGAGGCATACCTTCCCATTGATTGAATCAATGGGAAGGTATGCCTCATTACCGAATCGGTAAATACCGATTCGGTAATTACCGAATTTCTCCGATTCGGTAATATTTACCGAATGATTACCTACATACGAGTTACCACTTCTTAAATACCGAATCGGTAAAGGTCGGTATTTAAGAAGTGGTAACTTGTATGCTACCTACATATGGCCCTTAACCTGAGTTCTGAGGGCTGGGGAGTAGTGTACTATGGTAATCCTGATGTCCTCCCACATCTAACATTAAAATCCAATTTTGGGAAATCCCTGTACCTCCAACAAACTCAGACAGAAATCTGATAAAATGAGAGTAAATGAATCCATCTCTTCACCCTACAACCGGTACCAAGGTCATGGATCACTTGTTTGAAATTGGACAAAAATTGTTAATGACTGGTCGCACTGGGTGTACCTTGATTTGGGAGATCTTCACTCTGAAAAATTGGTGATCCCTTCCCATAGCCACTCTACTGACTGAAGAGTATAAACTCCTGTCAGAAGATGCTCTGGGAAAAAAAACTACTTCTGGTGGTGGAAAAAGCAGAAGACACCAAAAAAACTCCAGATGCTTGCTCAGAAGAGGCCAGACTCAGCAGAAAAGATCCAAGAGACCTGGGCAGGAAAGTCAAGGAAGAAGAAGAAAAAATGATTACAGCAGCAGAAATACCAATAACACAGATGTGTGCAAGGGCAACAACAGTGCATATATCTGCTGGCCTTTTTCTTCTATATATTGCTGAATGGACTGAAACATGAAGGGCAGACATGGGATGGACCGTCAAGCAGAACAGTTCTGAAATTTCCAAGGAAAGAGGCTTGAGATGGTGCCATCTTGGATTAGGAAGCATAAACCAAACAGCAATACCCCACCGTGGGCCATTCAGCCAGCAATGTCTCTAAAAGTGGCTGCCACCATCTCTCAGGTAAGTTTTGCCTCTGGTTCTGCACCTCACATGCTGTGCAGCCACATGCCAACTCCATCACAGACATCATCTCCCCGCAGGCCATCGCATCCACCAACTACACCCTGCTGGGAGACCTCAACTTCCACCTCGACAACCAACTGGACCCCAACACCACATTCCTCTTGGACAGCCTCCACAACATTGGACTTCACTAGATCGTGACCGAGCCTACGCACTTTGCAGGAAACACCCTCGACCCCCTCTTCAATACAGGAAACTCCATCACCTTCGGCCACACTACCGAACTCCCATGGACTGACCATCGTTGTGTCCACTTCACCTTCAGAACACCCACCATCCACATACATCAACACCTGCTCCCACGAAGAAACTGGACAAAAATCACCGACGACCAGCTCACCTCCTCACTCAACAGTTCCACCTCAACCATCGCGGAAAATGACGACTCCAACACCGCAGCCCGAACCCTGCATAGATGGATCTCAGACAGTACCAACAACGTTGCCCCCTCAAGAAAAACAACAATACCCGTGCCAAGAAAGCCAGATGGTTTACCACCAAACTTTGAGAGTCCAGACGCACTTGCCGCCACCTCGAAAAGGCCTGGAGGAACACCAAATCCACAGAAGCCCACAACAACTTCAGAGCCACCACCAACCCACCAGCAAGTCTACTGACATCCCTCCCTCACAAGACCTCTCGTGGGGCTATAGAAGGTTGCTCAAAGCGAATCCTTGTTAGGTCATCTTAGGAGAGGCAGTATTTTGTTCAGTTAACTGTAATTTTGCATTTCATTTTAATTTTATGACTATATGTCTGTTGGCTGTGTTGTGGCAAAGCTTACGCTCAAAACTGAAGGTCTGAGTTGGTTATGGCAACAAGCTAAAGGCCTGATTGTGGCACTGGGAAAACATTATGGGACATATTCTCAAGGATCTATCGCCGAGTTATCCATTGGGGCTACTTTTTTCTTGGGATGTTAGCGGCTGAGCCCAGCCGCGGTGTAGAGCCCACCACAAGAATGCGGGTCCGTGATGGTACCATACCAGGTGTCATCAGCAAACACGGAGGGTAAATCAAGTGAGGAACGGCTTGATATCAACAGCGGACTGAACTGAAAGGAACATCAACTCACTGGGGTTGAAATTATGCATGAAGTTCGTTCAACAAGACGGACTTACAAGAGTGTTATTATCGCAACAGTACAAGGACCATAAGGCCATGAGAGTGGCCCCGCCCACTGGGGCAGGCCCTGGTGACTACTAATGTGTGTGCAAAACCCGCCTTGATGAAACGCTGCGAGTGCCAATGATTAAGGGCTTTCTGCCCGAAACGCGTCTGGCCTGAAATGCGATGAACTTTTCATGTTCCTGTCATG
Organism: Triturus cristatus; assembly: GCF_964204655.1. Classification (NCBI taxonomy): domain Eukaryota; kingdom Metazoa; phylum Chordata; class Amphibia; order Caudata; family Salamandridae; genus Triturus; species Triturus cristatus. The sequence continues at coordinate 1,262,107,156 of NC_140591.1, read as the reverse complement.
TCTGAAGCCGTCTTCAATAAACAATTGAAATACAACTTACCAGCGGCCTACTCCATTGGGGCTACTTTGTTCTTGGGATGTTAGAGGCTGAGCCCAGCCGCGGAGGAGAGCCCACCGCAGAATGCGGGTCCGTGATGGCACCATACCAGATGTCATCGGCAAACATGGAGGGTAATTCAAGTGAGGAACGGCATGATATCAACAGCGAACTGAACTGAAAGAAACATCAACTCACTGGGGTTGAAATTATGCATGAATTTCGTTCAACAAGACAGGCTCACAAGAGTGGTATTATCGCAACACTGCAAGGACCATAAGGCCATGATAGTGACCCTTCCCACTGGGGCAGGCCCTGGTGACTACTAAAGTTTGTGCAAAAGCCGCCTTGATGAAACGCTGTGCGTGCCAATTATTAAGGAACTTATGCCAGAAACGCGTCTGGCCTGAAATGCAATGAACTTTTCATGTTCCTGTCATATCTGAAGCCGTCTTCAATAAACAATTGAAATACAACTTACCAGCGGCCTCCTCCATTGGGGCTACTTTTTTCTTGGGATGTTAGAGGCTGAGCCCAGCCGCGGAGGAGAGCCCACCGCAAGAATGCGGGTCCGTGATGGCACCATACCAGGTGTCATCGGCAAACACGGAGGGTAGCTCAAGTGAGGAACGGCATAATATCAACAGTGGACTGAACTGAAAGGCACATCAACTCACTAGGGTTGAAATTATGCATGAAGTTCGTTCAACAAGACGGACTCACAAGAGTGTTATTATCGCAACACTACAAGGACCATAAGGCCATGAGAGTGGCCCTGCCCTCTGGGGCAGGCCCTGGTGACTACTGAAGGGTGTGCAAAAACCTCCTTGATGCCCGAAACGCGTCTGGCCTGAAATGCGATGAACTTTTTATGTTCCTGTCATGTCTGAAGCCGTCTTTATATATATATATATATATATATGAAAAGCCACTCGCCTCCAATGAAGAAACGAAAGGGACACAGCGGGCCTGTTTCAGATAGGTTTATTTTTCATGGCATTACGCATATCGGAACAACTTCCTTCATCAGATGCCACCCATGTTTTTCAGGTGCCTGCCACAGTCCCTCCTTTAATGGTATCTACCTCCTCCCCATTGGTGAAACACAGAAGGACTGCAGGATCCAGCATCCATCTGGGCGGATGACAGGAAGGCTGCCTGGATTGAAAAACAGTTTCTTTTCACAAACCACAATACCTGAGCTGCCCAACACCTTCTGCAGCCTCCGTAGCGGGCAGAGTTCGTGAAAACTTACGACAATGCTGCGAGTCTCTCTGTGTAATCACAGTCCCGTTGGGGCGGAACACATGCCCTCCCGTGGCCGCAGCGTCTCAAGCACCTTCCGCTAACACAAATTTCTACCTCCAAATACCACTGGCGTGCTTGAGTCGTCAGGGCGGGTCCCTAAACTTGCGCAGTGGACACGCAAGATTACATGAAAAGCCACTCGCCTCCAATGAAGAAACGAAAGGGACACAGCGGGCCTGTTTCAGGTAGGTTTATTTTGCATGGCATAACACGTTTCGGAACAACTTCCTTCATCAGATGCCACCCATGTTTTTCAGGTGCCTGCCACAGTCCCTCCTTTAATGGTATCTACCTCCTCCCCATTGGTGAAACACGGAAGGACTGCAGGATCCAGCATCCATCTGGGCGGATGACAGGAAGGCTGCCTGGATTGAAGAACAGTTTCTTTGCTCAAACCACAACACCTGAGCTGCCCAACGCCTTCTGCAGCCTCCACAGCAGGCAGGGTTCATGAAAACTTGCGACAATGCTGCGAGTTTCTCTGTGTAATCACAGTCCCGTTGGGGCTGAACACATGCCTTCTCGTGGCCGCAGCGTCTCGAGCACCTTCCGCTAACATGAATTTCTTCCTCCAAATACCACTGGCATGCTTGAGTTGTCAGGGCGGGTCCCTAAACTTGCGCAGTGGACAACCAAGATTACATGAAAAGCCACTCGCCTCCAATGAAGGAACGAAAGGGAGACAGCGGGCCTGTTTCAGGTAGGTTTATTTTGCATGGCATAACGCGTTTCTGAACAAATTCCTTCATCAGATGCCATCCATGTTTTTCAGGTGCCTGTCACAGTCCCTCCTTAAATGGTATCTACCTCCTCCCCATTGGTGAAACACAGAAGAACTGCAGGATCCAGCATCCATCTGGGCGGATGACAGGAAGGCTACCTGGATTGAAGAACAGTTTCTTTGCACAAACCACAACACCTGAGCTGCCAAACGCCTTCTGCAGCCTCCATAGCAGGCAGAGTTCGTGAAAACTTGCGACAATGCTGCGAGTCTCTCTTTGTAATCACAGTCCCGTTGGGGCCGAACACATGCCCTTCCGTGGCCGCAGCGTCTCAAGCACCTTCCGCTAACACAAATTTCTTCCTCCAAATACCACTGACGTGCTTGAGTCGTCAGGGCGTGTCCCTAAACTTGTGCAGTGGACACGCAAGATTACATGAAAAGCCACTCGCCTCCAATGAAGAAACGAAAGGGACACAGCGGGCCTGTTGGATTCTAAAGTGTGTGCAAAAACTCCCTTGATGAAACGCTTTGAGTGGCAATGATTAAGGGACTTATGCCTGAAACGTAAGCATCGTGACTGTTATGTGTTTAGTGATTCCTTATTATCTAGAGTGCTATGTTAATAAACTCGTGTCTACTGTTCATATTATTTCTTAGTTTTTCATTTTTAATGCCCATTGAATCTCTGATGATTATTATTTTCCTTATCTCTCTGGAGTGTTGAGTTGGGATTACTCCATGCCTATTAAGGATAAATTTGAAAAGGATATATTTGAACGGGAATAGATTTCAATCAAACCCATTGGTGGGTTATTGTTCCTGTCCAGTTATCCTAATCACCTCTGCTAATTCTACATCCCTCATATTTTATTTGGAGATTTACAGTTGAAAACCCTCCAGTGGGTTAAATCCTATTAACATCGATGGTTAGGTAATTATATTATTTATTCCTAGTTAAATTATATTTATCAACACGATTTCATATATTCCTTAATTCTAGGCTACATGGGCATATTGTGAATCTTATTTGTTTTGTATAAGTGCTCGTGTAACAATGTGGAATGTAATTAAGGTGTGTGCAATATGAAAAATTCTTCATAGCAATGCCACTTTACATAGCACAAAACGGAGCCAATAAAGTACAGTTTTTTCAAAGATGTGCATGAAGTTCCTCATTTTGATTTAAACCATATGGCGTCAATGTACGGAATTCCAATATATATCGAGGCTCTCGTTGTCTCAATTTGCATTCACGGTTGCCTCCTTATTCATGTTGTTCAATCGATTCAATTCTAAAGAATTTGAGTTTTTTCCATTTGCCTTCATGATTGCTTTCCATGTGCCTTGCAATCGCATTGCTGCGGTCCTTGTTTATTGTGGCCCTTACATGTTCAAGAATTCTTTTTTTAGTTCACAAATTGTGCTTCCTACATATTTAAGTCCACACGGGTATATTATTATATGTACGACATATTGGCTTTTGCATGTTATGTATTGTTTGATGTTCCAGTTTTTGTTATTCACTTAGGAGGTTGGAGAGCCACCCCACCCTTGGATACCGTGGTACCAGAGTTACCTAACCCAGGGAAGCCGGGTGCATAGGTCTGAATTAGCATCGGAAACCGCCGTCGATCTCTATGGAGGACTTCGAAGAAGAGCCACTGCTGGGAAAAAGAAAAGTGTCCATCAAAATCCAAAGGTGGATTCTTGGTGAGGAGTACCTGAAAGCAGAGGGGACAGAGTCTTGGTCACAGTGACCAGGGGCTTGGTAGGCGAATGCCCACCGATACCAGGTGCTTCAGGTGCGTTGAGGGGGTTCTTGACTCTGCAGCCACAGGGACCAGGAGATGTCGAGTACAACCTGGAGCTGGATGCAAGCTGTCCCACAAAGGATGTCGAGTGCTGAGGGGTCGGTGTCCAGCTGGAGCACCAACAAGCCTTGGCAGCGGTAACCCATAGAGAAGGTCAAGAAAGGTTATGGTTTTGACCAGCAAGGTCCAGGAGACTCACTAAACACAGGGAAGTAAGGGCAGGCCTGTAGCAACCAAGTGAGCCCAAGAAACACAGTGTTGACCCTCAAGAGGACCCACAGGCCGGAGGCATTGCAGTCACGAGGGGATCAAGAGCAGTTTCACAAAGCAGCAGCCCACAGAGCACTGAGTGCGAGGATGCCTGTGTTCTTTTTAGGAAATGGTGCCAGAGGTTGGGGATACTCAGAGCTCAGTGCACTTGTTTTGGAAACGCCAACAACCATATGCACTTGCAAAAAAATGCGGTGCACAGGGGTATGGGTGTTGCAGCCCCCACGAGGGATTCTGTACTCAAACTTGGAAAGAGGGCAGCTCGGACTTTGAGAGACTTGGAAACCCACCTCCTGTGTTGCTGGAGCCTTCGGAGTCCGTAGGAGCTCAGGAGCAGCAGACCGGTGAATCGTGGTGTGGTGCCTGCGGTTGCAGGGTAGTGACTCCTTCACTCCAAGGGAGATATCTTCAGTTGTCCTTGATGCTACACAGGTCCTGCAAAGAGCCTGTATGGTGCACAGGCACAGACGATGCTTTGGATGTGGTGGGAGACTTGGTTGGGCACAAGCGAAGTCCAGCGAAGTCCAGCGTGTCCAGACAGTCAAAGTTCAGTGGTTTGTGGTTCAGAATTTTTTCCACATCGAATCTAGGGTCCTACAGCCAGGTAATCCCTTTTCTACCCACGGGAGAGGGTTGGACAGATTCAGGGGACCCTCCCAGGGGACAGTCTGGACAGTGGGGTGGTTACTCCCATGTCCTTTGTCCAGTTTCGCGCCAAAGCAGGAACCAACGGCTCACAGGACTGGTTTGAACTGGACTATGCATAGGGACACCAAATGTGCCCCTCATGCAGGCTTTCGGTCGCTGGCAAGCACACCCACCCAGGCCAAATACACTAGGGTCCCATGCAGCAAAACAAAAACCGGTCGCAAAAGGGCAGATTAGCAGAATCTGCCCCTTTGCCACCAGTATTTTTTTGCATTTGGGATGCATCATCCCAAATGCAAAAATCGCAACTTAAGGAATCGCTAAAATTGCGATTACTTAAATTGAGATTGCATTTAAGGAATCGCAAATTGTGATTCCTTAAATGCAATGCATGAAGCAAAAAATTATTGCGATTTCGCAATTAGGAATTACAAATTACCATCAAACTAGAGTTGATGGTAATTTGCAATTGCTCTGAAAAATGCACTAAAGTGCATTTTTCAAAGTGACATTTTACACACACACATGCGCTTGGGGCAACATGTGGAAAAAGGGGAATTTCAGGGGTGCAACAGTGTATCCTTTTGGAACCCTTGCCCCCTTGAATTTACATGCGCACTTTACGAGTATCTATGGAGTACTCGCAAATTGAGCATGCAATTCCCACTGATTCCTATGGCCCTCTAGGCCCATAGGAATGAATGGGAATCAATTCCTTAATTGCGACTCGCAATTTGCAAGTCGCAATTAGGGAATTTTAAGGAATCACTTTTTTTTGCGATTAGTGAAATTCGCTATTGAGAAATCGCAAAATGCGGGCTTGATGCATATGCCCCTAAATCCTGTCTGGTAGGTGGTCACACCTCCCTGTGACAGGATGCCTATTGTTCTGCCTTTCCCTGCTCAAGCTTGGCTCAGCAGCAGGAGTGCAGAAACGTGTCTCTGGTCGGCAGCAATCATTTTGGGCTGCCCAGGTCTATATGGCTGGTACCGGGAACACCAGGGACCTCACAAAGCTAGTTTCTGAGTGGTGGAATCATACCTCCCACACCAGTTACCGATGTGGGGGTATGGCACCAAATACGATAGGGTTACTTTCAGCCATTTTAGAGTTGGTCATCAAACTGTCGCGTAATGCCACTCTATATGTCGTAAATGGCTGCAGGACTAACAACATGGGAGAATGGACTCTGTAAGCTGCAGAGGTGTCCTGCTCATGCAGTGGCACCCTCTCACTTAGAACCAAGCATCCTGCCTTCAGGATTGTCAAGGCCGGCTATAGGGGTGACTTATAGGTTTTAAGTGTAGTGACCCTTAAATATAGTATATCTAAAGTAAGTGGTGCATGCACCAACTTACACAGGCTGCAATGACAGGCCTGTAATTCCATTTTTCATGGCCTCTCAAGGGTGGCATGATACATGCTTCAACCCATGGGTGGCCTCTGGGGTACCTATGCACTGGGTACATGGGTACCATATACTAGGGATTGACAAGAGTACCCCAGTATCCAACCTGGAGTGTACCTGAGTACATGATGATCCAGCGCGGGGGAAAAAAAAAGAGGGGGGGATACAATTTACAGATCCTCCCTGCGTCACAGGCCCGCCGTCACGCTAACTCATTCACACACGCATTCATTGGTGGGGCCCATAACACCAACACTCATACGTTTCTCTGGACATGTGGGGGGTACCTTATTACCTATAGGGAAGAAAAGTTAAATTACAGAATATACATATTTGCATCCCCACCTATAGGATCCTAAACTTAACATCAAGGCACTCCACCACTTGGTCGATGGACCAATTAGTTGGACTGGTTGATGGTGATTTAGAACCAGCTAAAACACATTTAAGCTTCAGAATCCTCTAATTCCCTAATGGAAAAACTACAAACTCATAATTTCTGTAAATCAAATGATTGTTTATCTAAATCTTGTTTGCAATTAAAGGATTAGCATTTTGGTCAATCAAATTTGAAATTTCATCCAACAACACAAATCGCATGACATTTTATATTTACCTATTCTTGCTATCGGGTCTTTTCTAATTCAATTGGCTCTGCATAAACCGAATTTTCTGCTCAATTGTCCCAATAAAAGCAGGCCAAGACTCAAAGTCCGGAAAAGTTCTTTGCTCAGCACGTCACAGTCCCAAAGATCTCCAAAGGACCAGGAATCGTGCAAGCATCTAGCTCCTCTGTCATTGCCTGTGGGGTCGGTAAGGGTGTGTGGTAACTTCTCCCTATTCTACTACCCTTTTTATAATAAAATTCTGAATAACATAAAACATTTCTTTGGCAATACTATAATCTGATTGCTCCATTTGAAGAGAATTTTAACATCGTCCAACTTTCCCAGACTTTGGTTCTCAAAGAAGTGCTAGGTCACTTCCTCGGTTCATGACATGTCCATGCAACATTGTAGTTCTCCTGGTTGTGGAAGTTCATTGTTCCTTGCATTGATTTTTACTAACTGAAGTTTGGCAGTCTTCCATGTTCCTATCCTTGACCAGGAACACTGTGCTCTGACTTAAGGGTGCCTGGAGGTCTACGGAGCCATCCGAGTCTGCACAGTAGACATCGCACTCACGAGACAGTGGCCACATCTAAACTCCATTTTAGATGTCATGGTTTGGTAGGCCCAAATGCCAACTTAAGTAAAACAAACATAAAAGAGTAATTACTACACAGAAATGAAAATTCTAATGTTAAACCCTCACTAATCCCTTTATCTATTAGTATTTTCCTAGCTTATAGCGACATTTTAAAGCAATAAAACTCACCATTCGGTCCAAATGGGAACGTAAACGTCACCAAAGCAACATAAATCATGCAATATCCTATCACTACACGTACTACTGGTAATAGGCGTACCACAATTAGTTATTAGAGTTATTTTGCCATGCAAATAGCAATGAGTCCCGCGTGTAATTTGTGTTTACAAAAAATGCAAATTGTTGATTAGTATAACACAGCACCCGGTTAATTCAAATTATAATATAAGTCGATTAAGTAGTTAGTATTTTCATGCAAAATAGAGAAGGTATACAAAATTTTGCTTTACCTGCTCCATCAATGACATAACAGGTTAGGGAGAAAGCAGATAGACTGGGGTCCTGATTAGCAGGATCCCAGTCAGACTAGTCACAAACAGTGGTACATGAAGCAAAAAGTGGAGGTAACCATAAGAAGCAGATCCTACTTTCCTACAGTTATCTTTTAGATTTCTGGCTCACCTGAAAGTAATAATGGGGTGGTTTCCCTTTAGTTTGGCTGCAGCATCGTCTAGTTGTAATATGTTCCAATTCGTGATCAATATCTTTCGAATTCCTTTGGCTTCAGCTGAAAATGTAGTAATAAGACGAATTACATTTTTTTCAGAATTTATATTTCGCTCCTTCTTTTGTAATATGTCAATTCTGCATTCCTTTTACACTTTGTTGAGGCCAGCATTGGTTATATGTTGTTTGTAGCGTCTTTTTTTGAATCTGTGAGTTGGTTCTTTGCTTTTTTTTTTTGAGTACTTCATCTTGGGAATATATTCTGCGAATCCGCAAAAATTCACTGCAAGGAATGCAGTTGATAAGAGTAGATTGATGAAAGCTGTCCGCATGTAATACTGCATTCGTTGCGGTTTCTTTCCTATGCAGTGTGGTATGTATTTTATTATTATCAATGTATATTTCTGTATCCAAGAATGTTATTCTGGAACTGCTTATCTCATACGTGAATTTGAGCTGCGCTCTCGTTGAATTCAAAATTTCAATGTCTAAATGAGACAAATGTTACAGTGGTTAACCACATTTATATATTCAACCAGACCTCCAATTCTGGCAACCTTATTAGTGAATAATTTATGGGTCTACCTCAACACAATGATCCTGGTGAAGCCACATGTTTGAGAATACTAAGATATATTTATATTTTAATACATTTCTGCTCAGTCAAGTTATGTCATGTTATGGTATTTTAATGGATGATATGTTATCTTATGATATGGTATGGTATGGTATGGTTTGGTATGGTATAGTATGTGATGCTATTTTATGTTCAATAATCTCATGGAATGTATGTATCTTTTATTTTTTATTCCGCTCTGCAACCATGAGGGTATACTGTGTATGTAGCAGTTGTATACGCCTAGGCCCAATGACACTACTTTATTAGCCATGTTGTCTTCTTCTTTACAATTTAAATAATGTAGGACCATGATATAATGTGCAGCGTGAGGTTAGGCCAGGCTTTCAGAACCATGTATGATAGTGTGCAACCACCTGATCAATATTTTCATGCTTGTGATTTGAGCTACAGAGAGCTGTGAGGAGCAGAGTCGTATAATATTTTTGCAGTTTTAAATCGAGCAGTTCTAGGTCGCAGTGCCTGTGTAGAGGATAGGCTGTTACATGTGAATGAGTAACTGCAATTCATTGTCTTTGTTTATAGACAGGCATTGGATTTTCCAACAGTCTGGTGTAATGTGGAGTTGGCATGGTAATGAACTATGCTTGTGAGATGTAATGTAATTCTTGCATATAGGATGTACCCGTACTGCACTTAGCTGGCGAAGATGTATTGGGTGACTGCACTCCTGGTGTTGTTTTTTAGTCTCTTATACATCTTTTTAGGCATCCTCAGGGCGTTGTAACTGGCCAGTGGTTGAGTGTGAAACCTGATTGTGTATGTTCTCAAATTTGGTAATTGTAGATATGTATTGCTAGACAGTAGCTAATGTATTTGTAGAGAAACTTGTCTGTGTATTGCAGAAGTGATATTGGTTGGTAGAAATGGATATTGTTTGGGTTTGCTACTGTTGCCTTCGGGAGTGGGTTGCTGTTAGAGTGCTTCCATTGTTCTGCAACAGTGGCAAAGTTGAAGGAGCTGTTGAGGATGGCTGTGTGGTTTTGGATGATGTGGGTTCATCATTGTGCATCTTGATGATGTGAATTGGATTTTAATCACAGTGTTTTTAGGTACGTATATTTCAATACAATTAAGCTATAGATATATACAGAGTAGCCATAAAACTTTTAGTTTAAAATTATACTTATGGAAACACTTCATCTGTGTGCTCCTAATATTTACAATACTATCATGAAACATTAGCAGGTAATATCAGTTTAAATATTAATATTAATATGAATGCTGCCACCACATCTAGTTCACATGGTCTAAAGTACATGTGTCTGACTTAATACACAGTGGGTCATATTCACAAGGAGCTATCGCCGAATTAATGGCACTTTATCGCAGCCAAAGTTGTGATAAATGTACCTCCCCATTCACAAGCTGGTGCTAACAGCCCACAGCACCAGTTTACCCACGATAGCAGCCGCAAAAAACATCGCCACAGAGGATCCCCACAACTATCGCTAATGAGATGCAGAGTAGGCGTTCCCATGCCAAAGGCCGCGACAACACCACTCCTCAACATTCTCAACGACCTGCCAGATCGGCGATAAAAACACAAAACCAGCTAAAAGGCACGTTAGCACCAGGAAATCTACACCTGCTCTGACCTGGTGTTATGTCGGACGGCAGCCAGCACCACAAAAGGGAGACCAGCCCAGGGCCACATCGGATGGGCAAAAGATGACATGGAGCCACCCATCATGCGGCCCAGACACCTAAGAGGATCACAACACCCACCCACACCACACCCAGGCCCGCAACACACATTTGAATCATTGCTCAGGGCTGTGGCATATCCTCCACACAACTGCCGCAGTTCTGAAGAGTGCCGGTTCCATAAGACACACCAACGCAATGGCAGGCCACACCAGGCACATGCACAACCCCTGTCACGTGGAACAGTACCATGCATGTATGCTGCATTTACTGGGCACAGTGCCACTGGCAGTGCTGCGGATCAGTTACCGGCTCAGCTTCCGCCTTGCCTACATCACTTGCGTCCAGCCCTGGTTCCACTGGCAAACATGCACATTCAAGTGTCCCATGGATGTCTGCCTATCCAACACAACTGTTGATGAATTGGACTATGACCTGTGTCTGCGCCCCCATTGGATCACGAACGGGAGTGTAACCGAGACAGTCGTGCATGGGATGCCCTGACATACTGCGTATGTATTGGTAGTTGTGCATGGGAGTTTGCACAATTCCTCATGTGCAGTGACCACATCGATGCGCTCCCCTATTGGGCTGTGTTGCAAATTGGGGCAACGGCGTGGGCTGAGAACACCTGCCCGGACCAGTTAATGGATTGGCTCACCCTGGGGTTCCTTGAACACGACAATGACGTACTATTGGAACACATTGCACATGAAGCTGCACTGGCATTCATGGACGAGTAACTACATTCCTGCAGCCACATCTGATTGTCACCCACAGCACATGTTCCAACAACTTGGTACATCGTGGGTATTTCTCACATATCCCACCAAACGTCTGCCTTCGTCCGGGCTCTTGATGCATGTGCGTGGTACAACGCCTGTGCACACACACTTGTGCAAGATGATGCAGGTCCATGCTCGGGGCAGCACAGCGTCGTTTGGCAAAGTTGCCAATTCGGACACACTGCTGTGGGAGAGCACACACATGGGAATGTGGCACAACATGTGAACCTGTCGGACCCTCACACCTGATCACCGTCAGCAGAGCAGATAATCAGTGCACTCTGGTGGCAGAGCACTAGGCAGATCCCATGGGCAATGAGTCGTGCCCCCTCACACGGGGCAATGGGCAGACGCCTAAAAAAACATGACTCATCCAGCAAGGCAAGGTGGACTGAGAGCGTTGCCATCCATGATGAATGTTGCCCATTTTAGCCCCAACATTTCCTGAACCTCGACATGTACCCATGCTGCGTGTAAGTGTCTCAAGCATGTCCCTGCCTGTTGTGGACATTGCCTCGTCCGTACTGACACGCACATGCCAATGAAGTCAATGCAACTCCACTAGTGTGTAACTGTGAGGTGTGTTGTTTGGATTGCCCACTCGTGTGCCACAATGAGCATCATCCTTACACGAGGAAGGAACTGACTGACGCTTGTGCAATGGGTGGTGTCCCTTTGGCAAGCTCCACCTCTGTGAGACAGACAGTGTTTTTGGATTGGTGCTGGATGTCATGTGCACTTACGTGACTACAGCAATGTGAGTATGGTGTCCAACCTCTGACCATGTGGAGCAATGTCATATATCACAACAGAATGTGTCCACACAGCTGTGTGTGAGTAGGTATGCGACGTCAACTTCTGGTGTCACATGTGGTGTAGGACACCACTCCTGGCCTGCTTTCATTTGGGTCAGTACTACACACAGCCCTATTCAGTACATGGACGTGTGCCTAGGTTGGGGGTTGTGAGATTGTTGTTGATGTGCAATGGAGACACAGCTAGAACTCACCTTGACAGTCAGCCAATGTGTCTCAGGGATACACATGCACATAGATGTCAGTTACCAGGGTGTACCTCCATGTGCAAACATTGTTCCTACATCCAGCCACAACTCCATACGTGAGTGAACATAGTGATGACACATCTGTGTGATTTAGAATGTTGTAATCACATTCAGGTGATTGACGGAGCTGGGGCTGTACATGGCCATCCAAGCCCACATCACATGGAAGCCCAATGGTGGGCCAACCAGAGTCCTTTGGGGATTGCACAATAATTGGGAAGAGGGGAGTGCAGTTCGCAGCAGGATAGCTGTGTAATTGGCCTGCGGTGACGAAATGGCAGTCCGTGTCGGGGTCCGGGTGGAAGCCGCAGAGTGTTCCGGGGGTCACTAGGAGGGGTTTCCCAGGCCATGATGCATAGGTCAGAACCAGGCAGGGACAGGCCATACGGCGGTGATGGCTGCTACTGCCTCCTTCCTCACGCAGTAGTTCACATCCCCTTCTTACTCCCCTGATATGGGATCTGTGTCCGGTGTGTCCGGTGTGTCTGGTGTGTGTGGCGGGGTGATGGCTGCATCACTGTGTACCACTGACACATCAGACTGTGAAGGTGATGGGCAGCATCACTGTGTGCCACGGGCACATCGGGGGTCGGAGCTGTGTGTGTCGATGTTCCCGCTGCAGTCATCTGTGTCTGAGCCTGGTGTGGACAGGGGGTGTCCGATAGGGACTGTACGTGGTCCCTGATGGGACTCAGACACCCACGTATGGCATCGAGTTTGGCTGCCATGAGCACGAAACCCACCCGCAGCTTTTCAGCCAACTCCACCTGGGAAGACCACACACATTGTATGTGCTCCATGTATTGGTCTGGGGGTCCTGGGCGACAGCCGTGGTGGTGTGTGTTTCCTGCTGTGTGGTCTGTGCAGGTGGTGGGGGTCACCTCGAGGCAGTTGGCCTGCCCTGCTCCTGGGGGTGGTGTTCAGAGGCTGTCCAGTATCCGTTGGAGGGTATCTTGAAAAATGTGCAGGTTGTCGTCTACATCATCAATGATGGGGTTTGTGTTCTGCTCTTGTCCCTCTGAAACGTTAAGGGGAGATGCAGTTTAACAGAGTTTCACATGTATGTTGTTGATTTGCAGATGTTTACATTCAGACTGCATGCCAATGTACATTGTGACTGTTTGGGAGGAGCTGGCTACTTGATGGCAGTCAGTGTGTTTTCCCAATACATGACGGATGTGCGGCAGTGCCCCTTCATTATCCTCACACTGTGTCAGGCAATGCCAGATGTGAGTGGACAGTTACTACGCACGAGCGGAACCTGTTGTGGTCTCTGTCCTGTGGTGCTGGTGTTGCACATTGTACCACATTGCCGTTGTTGCTGATGTCCTGTGATTGCTATGTGTGTGTGCTGCATTGTGGGGGAGTTGCCCCTGCAGCTCTGTTTTCGCGTGCCCTTCTCCCTTTGAGGCAGAGTGCCTTAAAATGTTGTGCTTATCTAGGGCCTGATTTGCTTTTGTCTTGGGTCACATGTGCACTCAGACAGATTTTGTGGCCTGGTGCATTGTTCATCTGCTGCGTGTTTCGTAGGGCATGGGTTGTGGGTGCACGTGGACGTGTCAGAGTGTGACCTGCTCCTTTACGGATGTGATCTGCACTGGGCTCCCTCCATGTCGATTCGTGGGCCATATCATTTTTTTTGGCTGCTGCCACGCTATCGGACATGCAGTGTTACTTGCATAGTCAGTGTGGGTCACAGAGCCGCTGCTTTGTCGGATTCATCACATGTGCATGGGTCGGTTGTGATGTTGGTGATCGGGGGCCCTCTGTGCACATTGTGGGTGGGGGCCTACTTGGGACAGGCCAATCTGGGACATGTTCCACGGTCATTGTGGGTGTGCAGTGTGCTACACTTGATTGTGCGTGTGTGCCATTGTGCCCATCTCCCCCCGTCCCTGGTCGTTACTCACCCTGTTGCTGTTGTGTCAGGTCGGATCATGCTGTGTCCAGGCCCCCCAATCCTGCCACTGTTTCCTCACTGCTGACTGTGGCCACCATTTGCTCCAGCTCATCCAGCTCCTCCTGTGTCGCAGGAGGCCCACCACCAGTTGCCGTTGCTGCCTCCCTGTTGGTGGCGAGCTTATGTTTGGTCTGCCTTATCAGATCATGCCAGTGCCTCTTGACGTCCTCCAGTGACCTCCTCGACACTCCGACTGCATTGACGTTGTTGACGATGCCTGCCATATTTCTGTTTGGGTTGCCAGTGCCGCAGTGGAGGTGCCGAACAGTTGTTGATGGTGTTGGGTCACCTCCGTGACGATGATCCGGTCTTCCTGCGGACTGAATCCCGTCTTCCTCTTCCTGCTGTCCTTGCCCTTCCCTGGACGCAGGGTTCCTGGCTGGTCCGCCGGGGGGCTTGTGGTGTTCAGCTTGTCCACTGCACTTGGTCCGGGTGTTTCCATGTTGCTACGCAGTTTGAATTGTTTTGTGGCTTTTTTTCTTCTTGCTCTTATAGTGCATTGTTCCGCCAGACGCGTGTGATTTGCAGGCCAGTGGCTGGTCTTCGCTGATTTCTGTGCAGCGATTGGCCTCATCGCATGTTTTTTCGTGTTCGCGTTTCGCATTTTTGCGGCGTGGCGTTGATTCTGACGCTGACATTGTCCGCGTTATCTGGTGACTATCGCATGCCACCTCCTTGCAGTGAATCCCACGTTGACACAGGGTTATTTTCCCGCGATGGGCTGCGATATTGAAAGTTGAGTTATGCTACTCTTGCGGTAGTTATCACACGTTCTTGTGAATATACCCCAATATATTAGATATACTATATATATAAATAGAACAATAGATGTAATGATTTTTATGTATAAAACGTAAGTACCATGGAATCTCATACATGTCATTAACCCATTGATACTAAAGAAGAGTTGAGGCACATCATGGTTACCCTATCAGTTTACCTTGTATGTCTGCTTTTCAAGTTTAACCCATATTTACTGGTAGCAGTCAGTCAATATATGTATTTCACTATGTTACATTAATCATGATTTTTATAATAGCAAAGACAAATATTGGTAGATGTGACTGGACAAGTGTACATTTAGGTGTGTGTCAATTTGTTGTCCAGCACTTGTAACACTATGGAGGCCTAAAGTTACAAAGGTTTTGAGTTGAATATGGGCTAC
The DNA here is from genome assembly GCF_964204655.1 of Triturus cristatus. Classification (NCBI taxonomy): domain Eukaryota; kingdom Metazoa; phylum Chordata; class Amphibia; order Caudata; family Salamandridae; genus Triturus; species Triturus cristatus. The sequence continues at coordinate 1,262,091,817 of NC_140591.1, read as the reverse complement.
TTTTTTAACACAGAGTCGACGCAATATCCTTTGAGGGATTTGCCAATTAACACAAATAGGTATTTTCGTTGGTTTGTAAGATAAAGTTAGACAAACCAGCGTGAAGCCTCACTTTGCATTACTCTGAATCAAGTCAATCGTTCATGGGTGTTACATGGTTGTTCCTGTCTACCAACCATGGCTTTTTATGCGAAACCCTAGCTACTAACAATAGTAGATATGGTGGAGCCCCTAAAATGAATGTCAATTAAAAACAGGCCGTACAAAGGAAAAATGCTTCGATTTCTCCAAAGTTTTCAAAATGTTATTGTGTGCAACACTGTACAGTGCACATCAAAAGTCTGAAAGTGTTTGAGGTTTACATAGCCATAGTATCTTGTACTGAGAGGCCCTGTTTCCTGTAAATAATCTAGGTTACACTCAAGGAGACATGCTTGCACTAGCTAACTAAGATATTACAGTTGGCCTTGGTAGCCTCCTAGTGCTAGGGAGAGAGCAGGATAGTGACATACCTTTGAAAATATAGCCACTTTCCAATCTAATACTTACATAAGACTCAAGCCAGCAAGTTTGTGTACTGGCGTGCGTAGCATGATGGTTTGGTTAATGTGGTCCATACTTGAAATTGGACATGATCTGTTGCCAGCAAACAAATACCAACGTGAAATCTTACACACAGTAGTACGAAGACAAGTGCCACCACCCTGGTATTTCTGATATTTTCTCAGTAAGATGTTACCTGGGAAACCAATTGTTATAGTCAAGCTACATATTGTAGCTGTGATGCTGCAAGCCCTGAAATCTACCTAAGTGCTGAAGCAGTAAGAGACGTTACTATCACTTAACGTTGGCGAGCGCTAGCGAGAAAAAAACTCTACTCTGCTTCGTGGAGCGGAGTTTATCGGAACTCTGCGTGCTCCGCGGTGTGCAGAAAACTCAGCGAACGGAGCAGAGTTCACTGCCCAGGCCTAGTTATGACATGCACATGCTTCCACCTGTGACACATACTTTGTACTAATGCATTTAAAGGAATGAAGATCAATGTGTGTGACGACCTTTACCTGAGTGATAATTGACTCCAAATTTTTATGGTTAATCAAATGACGTATGTAACTACAACGGTATGCAAGGCACCTTAACGCTGAAACAAGGGAAATTACTAAGCATAGGGGAATAATGTAATACACAATATCTCTTAATGTAACTTTGCACACAGGTGTGCCATAAAGGTAGGTCGCTCTCCCTCCGCACAGCACCGCCTGTGTGTCCCTGCCCCAGCTGCCGCTGCTGCTGAGGAAGTTCGAGGCCCTCCACCACCCGCAGGCTACCACCTGAGCCTCATCTCTGGCGGCCAGTGGTAGGCCGTAGGTTTGTTCATCTTCCGCTCTACTGTTTTATTGTATTGCCTGTATTTCATTGTTGTGTCTGTGACTGCTGTTGTTCTGTCTTCCCCCGCTGCCTGCTCGTGGTCCGTGCCTGTTTTCTTTCCTCTGTTCCCCTCGCTGTCCCCGTGTCTCTCAGCCCGGGTTTTCCTTCTGTACCCCTCGCTGCCCCCATGCCTCTCCGCCCGTTTTTGTCTTCCGTTTTTGTCAGCTGCCCCTGTATTCTTGTGCCCTCTTGCCTTCTGTGACACTCGTTTTTCCTGTATTTCTGTGCCCTTTTTGCCTTCTGTGCCACTCGTTTTTTCCCTGTATTTCTGTGCCCTCTTGCCTTCTGTGCCACTCGTTTTTCCTGTATTTCTGTGCCCTTTTTGCCTTCTGTGCCACTTGTTTTTTCTCTGTATTTCTGTGCCCTTTGCCTGCTGTGACACTCGTTTTTCCTGTATTTCTGTGCCCTTTTTGCCTTCTGTGCCACTCGTTTTCCCTCGTTTTTGTGCCCTTTTGCCTTCTGTTCCCTTCATTGTCCCTCACCACCCCCGCCGCTGCGTCCCCTGCGGCCCCGCCCCCTGACTGCCCACTGCCCATATGCTGCCCCCGCCTCCCGCCTCCCAGCTGCTCCTCCCTCCCACATCCCCATATATGCAGGCCGCTGTGCAGCCGCCACATGCAACGTGCATGCCGTTGGCGTGCCAAAGGCACGCCTAAGGCAAGCTTGTCTGTGCCCGTCCGCGCCTGGACCGCGCCCAGCACCGAAGCCCCTGGCCCCCGCACCCGCCACGACGACTGCTGCCAGCACTCTGCATGCTCTCAACTCCGGACGGACCCACACCTACTTCAAGGCCACCCAGAAATGCACACATGGTCCCTTCACCTGCCGGAACTGCAGCTACACCACCCTCAGAGCCAACGAACCACTCGCCAAGAAAGACCCCAACCTCCTCCGATGCATACTACTGAACACCCGCTCTGCACGCAAATACGCCATCGAGCTCTGCGACCTGCTCAACACAACATCCCCGCACGTCTACTACCTGACAGAGACCTGGCTGAACGACTTCTCCGCACCCGACATCACCTTAGCCATCCCAGATGGCTACAAGATCACTCGCAGAGACCGCACCAACGAAGTCGGAGGAGGAATCGCCATCGTCCACAAGAACAGCATCAGGGTCTCGACTAGCACCGACGACGCGCTCAGCACCGCCGAACACATGCACTTCCAGATCCACACAGACCCTAGCTCCACCCTCAGAGGCACCCTCGTCTATCGACCCCCCCGGACCCCGTCCCCAGTTCAGCGTCTCCATCGCCGACTTTATCAGAACGCACGCCCTGACCTCCACCGACTACATCCTCCTCGGAGACCTGAACTTTCACCTTGAGAACAACAACGACAACAACTCCACAACTCTGATCGATAACCTCGCCAACCTCGGACTGAAGCAACTCGTCACAACGCCCACCCACTCCGCCAGCCACACGTTCGACCTGTCTTCTCCTCAAGCCCGCACGTCTCCGTCAGCCACACCACCGAACTCCTCTGGACCGACCACCGCTGCATCCACTTCGCATTCCAGAAACCCACCACACACCACCGCACCCAACAGATCCCCCGCTGCTGCTGAAGCAAAATCACCGAAGACCAACTACATGCAAACCTCGCTCTCAGCCTACCCACCGAACCCTCAAACACCGACGACGCTGCCCACAGCCTCAGACGCTGGATCGAGGACTGCGCCAACACCCTCGCCCCACTGAAGAAACCCCCCCAGAGACACCAGCAAGAGGGCCAGCTGATTCACCCCAGAACTCCTTGCCTCCAAGCAAGCCTGCCGGAAACTAGAGAAGGAATGGCACAGTGAACAAACTCCCGACAGCCACGCAGCACACAAGGACACCATCCGCAACCACCACCACCTCATCAGGGCGGCCAAGGGGACCTCCTTCAAAGACCACCTCAACAACAATGCACACAATAGCAAGGAGCTCTTCAACATCGTGAAGGAACTCTCCAACCCCAGCTCCAACACCAACGGCATCCTGCCGTCGCAAGCCCTGTGCGACTCCCTCGCCACCTTCTTCCACCGCAAGATAGCAGACATCCACGACAGCTTCAACACCCAGACAGCTCCAACAGACAGCAACACAACAGACCCTCCGCACACCATCGACCATGACCCCCTGCTAGCCTGGGCCAGCGTGAGCATCGATGACACCATCAAGACCATGAGCACAATCCACTCCGGCTCTCCGTCAGACCCATTCCCGCACCATGTCTTCAACAAAGCAAGCAGCTCCATCGCACCCCACCTGCGCAACATCATCAACCTCTCCCTCGATACCGCAACCTTCCCAGAGAGCTGGAAATACACAGAGATAAACGCCCTACTCAAAAAACCTAAGGCAGACCCACCAGACCTCAAGAACTTCCGGCCCATCTCTCTGCTCCCCTTCCCGGCCACGGTCATCGAGAAAATCGTCAACAGACAGCTAACCCGATACCTCAAAGAAAACAGAATCCTGGACCCTTCCCAGTCAGGGTTCTGCAGCAACCACAGCACCGAGACTGCCCTCATTGCCGCCACCGACGACATTAGGACCCTGCTGGACAACAGTGAGACCGCAGCACTCATCCTCCTAGACCTCTCCGCTGCCTTCGGCACTGTCTGCCACTGCACACTACGCGCATGCCTCCACGCCGCAGGGATGCGAGACAAGGCTCTGGAATGGACCACCTCCTTCCTCTCCGGCAGAACCCAGAGCTTCCGCCTCCTCCCATTCCGTTCAAAAGCCTCCGAGATCATCTGCTGTGAACCCCAGGGATACTCCCTCAGCCCGACACTGTTCAACATTTACATGGCCCCGCTCGCACACGTCGTCCGACAGCACGACCTCAACATAATCTCCTACGCCGACAACACTCAACTGATCCTCTCCCTCACCAAGGACCTCATCACCGCCAAAGCCAACCTCCTCGAAGGAATGAAGGCCGTCGCCGACTGGATGAAGATCAGCTGTCTAAAGCTGAACTGCTGAACTCGGACAAGACGGAGGTCCTCATCCTCGGCTCCAACCCTTCAGCCTGGGACGACTCCTGGTGGCCGACGGCACTGGGGGCAGCCCCGACACCCACCGACCACGCACACAACCTGGGAATCATCCTCAACTCAACGCTCTCAATGACCAAGCAAGTCAACGCTGTCTCCTCCTCCTGCTTCAACACCCTCCGCATGCTCCGCAAGATCTACAGATGGATCCCGACAGATACAAGAAAGACAGTCACCCAGGCCCTCGTCAGCAGCAGACTCGACTACGGAAACGCCCTCTAAGCAGGTGACCCGACCAAGCTCATCAAATGACTACAATGCATCCAAAACGCCTCCGCACGACTGATCCTCGACATACCACGACACGGTCACATCACCCCCCACTTGAGAAACCTGCACTGGCTCCCCGTCAACAAGAGGATATCCTTCAAGCTCCTCATCCATGCACACAAAGCACTCCACAAGACCGGCCCAGCCTACCTCAACAGACGGCTCTCCTTCTACATCCCCAACCGCCAGCTACGCTCCGCCGACCTTTCACTCGCCACCGTCCCACGCATCCGAAGAACAACCACCGGCGGGAGATCCCTCTCCCACCTCACCACCAAGACATGGAACACCCTCTCACTGAGCCTACGTCAGACCCAAGACCTGCTGACCTTCAGGAGGATACTCAAGACCTGGCTGTTTGACCAGTAGCGCCCCCCCCAGCACCTTGAGACCCTCGCGGGTATGTAGTGCGCTTTACAAATGATTGATTGATTGATTGAACAAACACATGGTATACCACAGTTTTAACCATATCAGCAAATTGCTCTTTTTAGTAAGTTAGGCTTTGTTAGTCCCAGGTATGGGACCAGAATGAGATCCTAGCTGCCCAAAACGCGCAGTGGAAAGTACCAAGCCAATGCCTGGAATAAGACAAATATTTAATCATCAATTTGGTACATCTAGGTATGAGGACCCCGAATGGCAGAACAACAGATGATACTCCACCGGTCCAACGTACGTAGGCCCAAATTCGCAATCCACTCTCGACTAAACGTTCATTTCACTTAATGTCTTCTCTTGAAAAGGGGTACAAAATAGGCCTGGAAATGGAGAGCGATCACTTCCCTCAACTTACGGAGCTACGCCTTGAGGTTTCAGATCATCCACATGGGACTATAAATATTGGCACTCTGTACACTGTGAATTATAAAAAGGTAAAATGCTCAGGTATAACGATAACCCACACAGCGAAAAGAGTAGAGGACATTTTACAAGAATCTGAATCTACCCACCCAGACCCAGTTCTTTACTGGAAGGTATTTTGTCAAAAACGTTTTACACAACATAATAAATGATGGGCAATACTAAAGCAGAAATGATCTAACCCCGGTCTGTAGACAGGCCAAACGGAAATTGAACCAAGCACAATGAGAAGTTAGGAAGCTCCCCCTCTCTGTCAAAGATTTGGATCAGTTTAGGGCAGCAAAAACATAGTACCAGAAGCAGAGATGGAAGGCAAGGAAGCTGCTAGTAAACTCTTACTGGGCCAAGTTATTGAATAACTGTAAACATAACAATTAAAAAAACTTCTGGAAAACAATAAGTGAGATTGCAAGACCAGCCTGCGCCATAAATAATTCCAAAATTCCGGAACACACTTAGGCCTCCGACTTAAGGAATGTTTTTGCCAAAAGTCAACTGACATTACCAATACTTTTTAAAACAGGCCCAGTACGTTGACCCTCGTTAGGAACCCAACCCAAAGACATCTACAGCAGGACCAAATACACCGCTCAACTCAGGAGGCACAGGGGAGTCTCAGATCAAGATTATATTTCAAAATACAGAACTCTCAAAAATCATCTGATTAGGTAGGCAAGATGGGGCACCTGGTCCAAACGGCATACCGCACAGAACTGACAAAAAAAATCTGCAGTTTTGGGGATATAAATTAACCATCCTATTCAATCATACCCTAATTTCAGGCACAGTCCCTAACGCCTGGCGTGGTTCCAGCTTAAACACAATTTGTAATGGAAAAAACAGGTTCAAACAAGAAATATATCACTGGATAGCGTCACTGGATGCTGAGGCAAAAGTGTTTTGCACCAGCTCTCTTAATCTAACTAACCACCTGGTCCCCCACAAAAAACATTATCCCCATAAATCAAACGAGGTTCATGAAATGGACTGAGATGACAACGAATATCTTGGCATTGACTCTTATCATTAACACGAAGAAACAAACAAAACCACCATTGCATCCATGCTCTGTAGATTTCAAGCCGGCTTTTGACAGTGTTGATCACAATAAACTTTGGTGGAAACTCGCCAAGTGGGGCATTACCCAACTTCTCTTGAGAGGGATAGTTCTATTGTATTCCAATACCTGGATCCGAATACAAATAGGTATTTGCACCCGGATCTCCAGAAAAAAAGGGCACATATCAAGACCTCAGCGGACCTAACAAAGTCACTTGATCAGACAAACGGTCACCCTGCTCGATCGGGTCCATTGAGACTAAGCCACATACTGTATGCAGATGATGTGTTCCTTTGTAGTCAACCAAAGGTGGGTCTGCAGCATTTAATAGATGCACTTTAGAAATACGCTCAGGAAAATACGTTGGTAATCAATAGGAATAAAACCAAAGTCAACACAATATCAGCTATTAACAATCGCATCAAAAGTTGGTTTCTACACGGGCAGTGATTTGAGCATGTAGAAGTCTGCAAATAAGGGGGGTTCTGGTTGACAACAAAGGACAATTTCTTCCGTGAAACCACAACCTGATCAGAAAGGATAATGCCCTCACAGCCACATTTTGCACCTTATATAACAACCTAAATGGTCCTCCCTTATGTCCAATCCTGACTGTCATGGCCACAAAACTCCTCCCAACACTCACCAATGGAAGCGAGGCACTGGGTGGTCATGACATAGCCCTGCTTGAAGGTTTGATAATCAAAGCATGCAGGCAAATTTTAAGCTTCCAAGAACGACATCTGATTCATTTAGAATTTGGTCTTTATTTATTTTTATTCATTTATTTATTTATTTATTAATTTTATGTGGCACACAGCTACCAAAAAGGTTTCCCGGCGCCACTTGACAGGGAAAGAGAGAAGAGTTAAATAATAAAACGACCAGGATTATTAAAAATAATCTGCAATTTATTGGTTAAACAACCAGGTGTTTAAATGTTTGCGAAAATTGCTGAGGAGTGGGGGAAGGGAATTCCACCGATGAGGACCCAGGTAAGAAAAGGACCAGCCTCCCATACGAGACAGTCTGATCTTAGAAACTGAGAACTTGGCCTGGGTAGAAGAGCGGAGAGAACGGGAAGGTGTGTAAGGATGGACAATGGCCCTTAGATATTTAGGAGCACTACCAGACTTCACTTTGAACATATAGCTCAGGGCTTTGAACTTCAAACGATTCTCAACCCTGAGCCAGTGAAGTTCACGAAAAGAGCTTGAAACAGAGGCCATTCTCGGGATCTGACAGAGCAACCTGGCCACCGCGTTCTGCACCACTTGCAATCTGCGTATCACGTCCTTATTGGCTCCTAGGTACAGGATGTTGCCGTAGTCCAGTCTAGATGTAATAAGAGCTTGGACTACCTTTCTTTGAGTAGAACTAGGCAACATCCAAAGGATCTTTCTAAGCCATTTAAGGATAGCGAAGCAGGTAGATGCCACCTTTACTGCTTGCTGCTTCATTGATAGTTGGTCATCAATGATAATCCCCAGATTGCGAACTTGGGCAGTGGGTTGAGGAAGACTTCCCATTTCAGGCGGTCAGTGCTGAGGGCCCCAAAGGTCCTTATTCTTTCCCAGAATTAGTACCTCAGTTTTGTCACCATTAATTTTCAGTGAATTGGCTTCCATCCATCTAGCAATTTTCCTTAGACCTGTCTGAAGAGAAGATGTCTTAGAGGTCCTGTCTGCCGATCAAGAAAAAATCATTTGGGTGTCGTCGGCGTAGGAAAAAATAGACAACCCCGCTTCTTCAGCAATAGTTGCCAAAGGATTAACATAAATATTGAACAATAAAGGGCTCAAATTGGAGCCTTGAGGAACTCCATAAGGTGACAAATGAGTTTTAGATGCTGCCTCCGAAGAAAAAACCTGGAACATGCGGTTAGTCTGAAAGTCGCCAAGCCAGTTAAGGGCTAGGCCAACAACGCCCAATGAACGCAGGGCTTGCAGTAACACTACATGGGACACCGTGTCAAAGGCGGCGCTTAAATCAAGCAATGTAAGCGCCGCAGTATCCCCAGCATCCAAATGGCCGTGTAACATCTCAGTGACTCCTAGGAGAGCGGTTTCAGTTGAAAAGCCTTCCCGGAAGCCTGACTGTGATGAGTGCAGAAACTTTTGAGCGGCAACGAATTAGGTAAATTGAATGCTGATGTGTTTTTCCAGAATTTTAGAATACACTGAAAGCAAAGAAATTGGGCGAAAGTTGGACAACTGCGCCGGATTGGCGTTTGCTTTTTTCAAGAGCGGGAGAACCATAGCGTGCTTCCACTCCGCAGGAATCGTAGATTCGCGAATGGAAGCATTGAGTAGCTCCATAATAACCAGATTTAAGGCTGTCTAAAATTTGCTTGAAAGAGGTAGCATCTAATAGTGCCCAGTTTCCAAGGGTGGAACAGGATTCCACAGACTTACCATCCAACTGTTCAGCTGTGTTAGTTATTAAGGGAGTTCTGATAGTAGACTGTAGAGTATTGGCCTGTTTAACATTCAAAGCAGAGTACATTTTTTCCAATTTTCCGAGAGAGAATTCTGCCAAATCCTCACATTGTATTTCGGTAAGTGATGGGGGGCTGGGTCTTACAAAGCGAGTGATTTTCAGGCAGTGTGCCTCCACCAGGTGCTACAAAAGGCTACAGTACTCTGAAGGAAACTTCATCAACAAAATAATGTGGTCAGTAATTGCAAATTCCCCGCAGACTCCCTTGCAAATCCTATTTGGAACAATGTATTGCCAACATGGAAATCCAATCTTTATGAGATCTGTCTCTACCCTACATGGCTTTAAAAAAGATACTATATAAATCAATGAGGACAAACTGGCTCTGTTTAAATGATCATATGCCTGGATGCTGCTTAACACCTATACAACCTTGAACCCTGCCTCCCTCTTTAGAGCCCCCTATTCAGTTTTTATGAAATGGAAATTCCTGGCCTTTCTAGCTCAGGTTGTTCCCATCATTAGTGTGGCAAGCACCGTGGATGGCAAACCTGGGAGCAGCCTGAAGGTTGTGTGGAGCTCCAAAAGATGACCCACTGAAAAAATACATTTAATTTGCATCTGCCCAAGACTAAAGCAAGCAAGAAGTGAACGATTGAAAACATCCTTTAAAGGCAGAGGTATGTGCACCTACAGACAAGCAATCATCACCTGTCTAACCCCAGAGGACACAATGTTGAACTGTCCACTCGTGAAATTTCTTTGCAGGTTCCAATCACTCATTAACACTTGTCACAGAGGTCGCCAGGACCTAATTTAATGTCTACCACATCTTTTTTTTAAACGCCTTCCTATGATTGTATTCATTTTTAGAAAAACATTTTATATACGTTTTTATTTTTGTATATGAAATGCTTAATAATTGCAATGGTTTTAATTAATCTGATGCAATAAACTTGAACTTGAGTCCCAGGTATGGTCTAATATCAGCCATACTGTGAGTCAACATGAATCTTACATACAAATATTATTTAAAAAATATACTAGATTCCAAGATTATATGGATTGGCAAACTGACTATCTGATGGTGTCTGGAATTATTAAATATTTGTTGAAGACCTGGCTCTTTGTGAAGTAGAGAAACAGCAATGTTCATTTGATCTTTTAGCATTTATGTGAGAGTAAGTATTGGAAGTTGAACTACAGATGTATGTACATATATTAAGATAAATGAAAATTATTTCTAAACAAGCCTTATATAGTCAGAAAGCCTGTATTGTCAGTAAACATATATATCACAATTCTTCAAGATGTAGAAATACACAACTCTTTTAAATGATTTGTATTTTAAATTATTTATGTTCATTTTGGTATGGAGTAAATATTGATGCTGGTGCAAAGCGAATACTGGAGCATAAGAAGTTACGTCTGCACCATATGGAAGAGATAGCAAATAAAATGTGTGATATGGTTGACCGGATTAGGGTACAAAAGCAATTGAAAGCGAAGCATATGCATCCTGCTCCCAATGTCACACGGAAGTTCACACATTAGTGTTTCGGACTCTGCCACTAATGATACAGAAAAGTCTGAAGTTTCTTCTTCATTGCTGAAAAACAATGAATTGTTAGTGAAGATTTTAAAATAAATGGGGATGCTCTGATGAGACTTAAGACACTCATACCAAAGACACAGAGTGTGAAAACAATATATGTTTAGTTATAATAATATTTTGTCTTGTTACGCAATCTACAGTTGCATGTTGATCACATTAAAAGAAATATAAAGCAGATTTTGTTATTGTTACAGAAACCTATATCCTATTGGAAACTTAGGTTTGTTTACACAAATAGATATTTTATTGTGATTGTGAATCATTGTTTCATTTTTGTGGTGTGTTTTATTAGAATAACTCACATTTAGCAAATAAGGTAATGAACAAATGAGCTTTACTTATTAAACTACATATTTTGAGAAAATATCCCTGTATTCAAATTAAGTTATAGTCTAGTATAGTCTAGTAATAAAAAATAAGTTATGACGTGTGACTTGAAAAAAATAAAAATAAATGGAAATGCTATATCCAAGCTGAATAAATGAAATTGATGTTACATGGGGATTCTTATTCAAAATATTGTCAGGATTGGTAGCTTTTGTATTTAGGTTTTCAGTCCTATTGATAGTAACTGAGCGTGACTCATGTGCTAATGCAATATGTTCAAGTACTGATGCCATTCTGTCCTGAGAGCGCAACATTAAAGTGTTAATGGTTGTGCGAGTTTTTAAATCTTCCCTCATGCCATTTACAGACTCCAATTAGTCTTGCAATGTTAATGTAATTTCAGCATTGTTTGGAGAAGCTGTAGGAGAAGTTGTAGGAGGTAGTTGTTGCTTTTCCTCTTTATGCTTTACTATCTTCAGCATGTCCTTATGAATTTCCATTAGTGAAGCATCCATGCCAAGCAAAAATAAATATAGCTCATCTATTTTGTCTGTCAGTGACATGGTATCCTTTTAGGACTCATTAGCCTCCTACATATTAGCATGTAGTTTGCTCCTGTGTGTTGTGGGTGTGTGCTTCAAATTCCTTTAAATGATCATTATGGTGACATTGGAGATTTCTTGTTTTTGAAGTACAAGAAACAAAAGTATGTCCTTGTAATATGGTCTGTTTCTAACTCAGTACGAATAGTTTGTATAGATATTTCATATTTTACATCTTGTAGTAGCACATACAAACTGTCTTCACCTATAGGTGGTGAATCAAGTTGGCATTTTCTGGGGCTACTTCACTATTGCTGTCTTGATCATCTGCCGTGAAAATACCTAAACAGAAACAGAAAATAATTTTCCATCATCAAATCTAATAAAATTGTTGGGCAGAGACAGAGCTTCATTTTAGACCATATTAGAAATATTCATCAGAAAATATACTACTGTCAAATATATAAGTATTTTTTATAGTTTATGTGGCAGTGCGATAATAAATGTTATGGTGATTTATTGGATATGATTTTATTGAGTAACAGCTTGTGCTTACATATCTTACAGTAGCACATATCTTTATAGCAATGTACAAAACATTGAAACTGCCCGATTGCAAGTATAAAGATGTTTAAATTATAGACTAGGCTTGACACAGTCATAGTACTATTGTGAGCCGTGTAGATTATGAAAGTAGTTGCACATTAGCTACGGGAGTGGCAATAATTCAGTGTTGCAGCATTGGTAGAGGTTGTGCACTTCCAATGAGTTGTGAGGCGTTGTAGCAGTAGAGATCAATCTTACAAACAGACAGCCAGATTATTTGGAAATGGATGGAAATACATCAGATGTAATATTAGTGGCATTATAGTTAGATTCTGTAACAGTTGAAGATGATAGGTTTATACGGCGCCACATGATAATATGTGTACATGAATTTGCATTACCAATGGAATGTCGCATATCAAAAACACAACATACTGACATCTACAACATAAATAATAAAAATATAACACATTGAAATAGACTAAATATTATATACATACTTCCTTAAACCAATGAGGAGACAAATATATAGGATAATTTTGATTTGGATGTGTTATGTCAAGCATTAACCTAATGCAAACAACTGGTCATGCTACACCATGTCAGAGTCTACTGTTAAGCCCCATCAAAATGGAGCGTTGGTTAGACGCAGGAAGCAATGGTTGGTTATGGTAGAAAGAAAATCTATAGACTTCTTTGCATTGGTGCAGAAAAGGGAGATATGTGCATTTGACTTCAGCTGAAAGTGCAACACTAGACTATATTAACTGTGTTGATGAAGAGCAGTCTGACAGTGAATTTGACATTAATTGGACATACTTCTGGCCACATAAAGTCCTCCCTCTGTGGCATGGAAAATCTTGAGTTTGGTTGTCTTTACATTTTGACAAAACATTTATTCTGGATGTCAGATCTTCTTCTGCATGGCAGAGTGTCAAGGTAATTGCTAACAGCAATTATATCAGAACACCTTAGGCTTGCCACCAATACTGGTCACCCACCAGTTCTTCTAAGAGCATTTAGATTGTATTGAAAATATTCCACATTTTGCTGCTTGGCTATGAGGAGTACAGTCTGAGTCGTATTTAATGGAAGCAAGATCTTGGAAACAACATTTAGGTATGAGGACTGAATCCAGTATTAAGGTGGAAGCAGGGTACAGGCAAGGGCCAGACTAAACTGGTCAGGTGTGGTTTGTCTGAGAGTGACTTAGCTTCAACTTTTGTCTCACTGTACCTTAACAGTAGGTAAGGCAAGTGACCCTTGGAGTACACTTCACAAACCAGGGTAGAAAATGGAGCTGATCCACAAATAACAGTTTCCCTTACAGTTCACAGCAGCAGATGCAGTCCTTCTTTGGTCTTCCACAGGCCCAGAGGTGTCCTTACATGGGTAATAGTGATGACACATTTATATACAATTTCAGGCTTAGGGTGGAGTACAATCCAGCACACTAAGTAATCAATGAGCTGAACATTCACAAAAGCGAGGCTAACCCCTTTTCATGCATTTCCTGTGTGTTTTACTGTCATACATGCCACTGTGACCCTATGTACATAACACCAACATGGCACTAACTCACCTCCCATAAACAGAGCTCCAATGTAGACAGACAGAGGTATGTCTATGATAATGGGCAGGCACTCTGTTTTGCTTAGTCGACACTGGTTTTGGGTCAGCCCCTCTCTCACTATAATTGGCACGTCTGGTTAGTTGGTTAGCAGGAATATAAAGTTAGCAGGCACAGGCTGTGTAAAGATGGCCAGTCTTCGACCTTACTTGCCTCTTTGAGCACTGACTAAACTGCCATCCTGCCAGGAAGAAAAACTTCTTCTCACATCCACAACCTTAGTCCACTGTCTAGGATCAAGACACATTTCACCCCAAGAGAGACAATCACAGTCAGGTAACACCAAACACAGGCATTCAGACACTTTTACGTAAGCAAAGACAATGACAACTTCATTACATTTTGGTGTTCAATTAATTCTTAATAAATTATACTTGAGCATTAAGATAGATTTTCTTTGACTATTACTAGAAGTGTTTTGCCGAATTTTGTAGGCACTGCAATGGTGACATTAAGCATGATGAGATATTATTACATTTGTTTAATATTTGCTATGTCAGAAGTAGACTTCATCAGTTATTATCATTTGAGCTAGTTTATAATTGTTACAACATAGAAAATGTAAATCCACATGTTATTATAGGAAAATACGTATCATTTCACATGTATAGAGAATGTGCTACATTTACTCGGATTTTTCCTCGGCTTTGCATAGTTGTTGCGGTGCTATCTCATAATATTTTTATTTTTTCCTTTACTAAGCTGCACAAAGCCAATGTGGTTGGGCTGTCGTGGTATACTCATTACATTATCATACTACTCAGTAGAACACATAGTGCTGTCTTTCTTTGCTTTGCATAGGTTAGGAGTTACATGGGTGGAGCATGGTCATGTACATGATTCAATTCTTTCATATTGACACACTGTGATTGCTACAAAGACTTGCATACCTGATTTTGTGAACAATTGATAGGCTGCACATGAAGCTGCATTAGCAAGGAGAAGTTTCTGCATTTGTAATCTGTAGGTCCTCTTCCTATGAGTGCTGCATATATCACCACATGCAAGAAGAGGAATATGAGTCTGACAATGTACTTTTTCATGAAGGTGTCCCTTCCTGCACATAAAAAATCCTGCCCTTAACGCACCACTCACACTCACTTGCACTATGCTGCAAGGGTGTCTGTGTTGACACTAGCCAGCTCACATAGCCCCACTGCAAGGAGAGAGCTGACACTTTTTAAATTGAGGAACAAAGGACCATATCTTTACATTCCCTTTTATGCAACACAGCACAGGAATTGACCTAGGTGATCAACATTGCATCACATATTATTATATGTGATGGTATGTATGAAAAACATGCTATTTTGTTAGCATGGAGGCTAAACATTTATATAATCGAGCGTTCAGGTTTAAAGAAATATCAGTGTAAACTCTGAAGGCAACCCAGTGAGAAATTTCGTCTTATGGATGCAATTATTGAGGTGACATATCCAATAAACAAGTAGTGGCACATTAGTAAACCTTCATGCAACGCAGGGCTGCAACCAAAGTTACTACGCTGCATTGTGTGAAAGGGAGAGAGTAGTAATGGGACGCTAAAATCACCTACTGCCATGCTAGCCTGCCGCTTCATACTGGAACAGTCCACGGGGGACTGCCACGCTACCCAAAGCGCCCGGGACTCCATTTCTCAGAGTCCCCGGGGGCGCCTACTTGCTGCATCATCTTTCTGCTCCGGGCGGAGCTTTAAATCTCCTGCAGGGCTCCCGGAGCGTGGGACGCTAAAATCACCTACTGCCACGCTAGCCTGCCGCTCCATACCGGAACAGTCCACGGGGGACTGCCACACTGCCCAAAGCGCCCGTGACTCCATTTCCCACAGTCTCCGGGGGCGCCTACTTGCTGCATCATCTTTCTGCGCCGGGGGCGCTTTAAATCTCCTGCAGGGCTGCCGCAGCACGGGACGCTAAAATCACCTACTGCCATGCTAGCCTGCCGCTCCATACCGGAACAGTCCACGGGGGACTGCCACGCTGCCCAAAGCGCCCAGGACTCCATTTCCCAGAGTCCCCGGGGGCGCCTACTTGCTGCATCATCTTTCTGCGCCGGGGGGTGCTTTAAATCTCCTGCAGGGCTCCCGCAGCGCGTGATGCGCGCGGGCGAAGCCCGTACCAAGGGCAAGCCCGTCCTTGCCCGTCATCGCCTGAAAGAGGCTGGGCTGGGCTACCCCTCTAACCGCTGGATCCTTGGGCTCTATATCTATCTATTAGTTAAATATAAGGTACATTGAGTCTTATTAGGCCACTTGGTTGGCCCCCTGTCTGTACAACTATCATCTATTCTCTTTTTTGTTGTGATGGCTCCCCCAAATCCCCCTTTACGTATCCAGGGGAGACATGCTCGTGCAGTCAAGCGGTCGGGCCCAAAGCCTAATCCATCTTCACCATTAGTACCCACAGCAATTGACTTCAGGCTCCAGAAGGCGATAGGAGTTGTTACATCCGAAATAGAACAGACTGAAAGACGTCTTTCAATTACGCCCGATTGCTTTCATCCGACGCCACTTGCTTTAACTGATCCAACGAACTTTTTAGAACAGAGTGATTGTCAAAGTGTGGCTCCATCTAATATTGAACATACACACCAAGCATAGAGTCTAGATCTGAGGGTACTATTGTTAAGGGCCGTAAATCTAGGAAAAGAAAACAAGGCAATAATGGGGGCCCTAAAGGGAAAAAAACAAGGGGAGGGTCCGCTAGAAGTTTTGCGAGGTCAACCGATAGTGGAACTCCTCTGACTAATTCTCCCAAGTCCCCGCTTCACCAGATATATCCCCCCTTGGCCCAAGTTCTAATGGTTGATTTTTTAGCCCAGTATAGAGTGATCGTGAGGGAAGAGATTGCCCCCATTCTCCAACATCTTCAAAACCATGCACTCATCAAGAATTTACCGCAAGCCCACCCTAACTTGGAATCCATGGCAAATCCTACAGCTTTCTTACATAACGTTGGGTCTTCTATTATACAGGAATCTCTTCCCAGCCGGGCATTGCAGCCATCTAAATTTAGTAAATTGCCTTAAGATCGAGCTCTTCTAAATCTCGAAGTTAGCAGTGTAAATGTCAATGGAGGGATTCCAGCCTGTGGACAAGGGCTCGCCCGGTTATCATCCCAAAGTTCGCAGGAGAACAATCCCAATATTGTGAGGGCGCCGCCAATCCGCAATTTACCAACAGGCAGAAATGCAACCGTTACTGATACAAGTGCCCTGCCATCTGCTATAGGGAACGCAGGGGGAGGTGGTTGTGTGACTCAACAATCCTGTCTTCCTATAATCAATCTCCCCCCTGAGGCTGTCCCTTATGTAATAATTTTGGCAGGAATACCGGAACTTAAGAAAGGGCATAAAAAATCACAGTTAGAACTACGCAATAAGATTCTGTTCTGGCTGGCTAAAAATAAGCAATTCCCATATGATAAGGCAGGTGAGATCTTGATGGTAAGGAGGGTTTCTTGGGTGGGCCCTACACATACGTCCATTTGTGGGGATTGTGTGATTATTAATTTTAAGCACCCAGAAATTATCCAAAGAATAGCATTTCAATCCCCGTTCCATAGGGAACATCCCACGACTCTCCGAGCCCTTACCCTAGATTTCTTTTACCCATGTTCCCGGGCGCCCTTCAGTTCTCAATTGATTATGAAAGACGGGGTATGAATTCTTATATTACTTCTTCTAGTTCCCATCAAAATTTTCCTTTCTTTAATATCCCTGTATCTAATCAATACGCCCCACTGGAGGACGTAGATTGACTGGGAAGGCTGGACGCCTTAAATACAGGTAGATATCCTTCAAGCCCTCCTGATCCATCCACCCATTCTGGTCAGATCACTAGTATCTTGGGGACTGGAATTAACTTACATAATAAGGATACTCCAATAAATTCCGATGTAACAAGGTTTGGTGCAACTGTAGGTTTTCATCAGTCATCTTCTGCTTTGCCTTTATGGCCATATAAGGAGAACGAAACTATCAATTCTGTTAGTGAAAATAATATTAGTTCTCCCATTGGTCCAGCTACGGCGACAAGGGTCTCAATTGATGATGGTGGAGGGCTGTTGGCATTTGATAATAGACTTACCATTTTGTCCTGGAACGTGGCAGGGCTTTCTAATAAGATGTCCTGCCCCGACTGGGGACTTTTTATTGACCAGTTTGATGTCTACCTGTTCCAGGAGACCTGGATCAGGGAACATTTCTTTAGGCGGGGCTTTTTGTCAGTTAATAATTTGGCTTTGATTGGCGAGAGGGGTAGACCCTTTGGGGGTTTGTCCATCCTGATTGGTTCGCACTTAGGCTGCACAGTAACGCAATTAGATACCCCAATCCTAGATCTTCAATGTATTAGACTTTCCTTCCTGTCTAAATTTAGTGTGATCCTTATTAACATCTATTCCCGTCCCACTAGGATGGGAAAAGAATCACCAACATTGGATATCTTAGATAATTTTATATCTACAGTACAGGGGAAGAGTACTTTGATTGTTGCAGGGGATTTCAACTGCCAATATGAACCTTTGCCGGGCATCATAGAATCTATCACTAGCGAGGAGGATTCACTTTGGTCCATTCCAGATCTTCAAATACCTTCGATTAAGGCATGGACACCACTTGCTCTTCAAATGAACTCCATTACTATGGCTCACTCTTTGAGTGCATGTAATGGTCGTGCCCAATCCGACCTGGAGGGTAATGCCACTTTTAACCGCCCAGGTCAGCTTTCCTGTATAGATTACATCACGGTAGAGGCAAGGACTTGGACTAAGATAATTGACTTTGTGATCCTTCCACGTCATGATAGTGACCATAATGCTCTGGTACTTGATATAAGCCTTTCTGAGATGGGTTTAAATATGGGGGATAGACTGGATAACCGAGGAACACCTCTTCTTTAAAATGACAGAAGAAGGCTTAAATGGCCAATGGTGAAAAAGTCCCCAGAAAAAATGAGTACCCTCTACCAAGTTGTCCATCAGGCGTTCTTTGAACTAAGTGGTCATATAGACCATGGGCAGGAAGTGTTTTTTAACCAAATATATAATATACACACAGGTCTAGCGACCGCTCTCGCTGAATTATTAAATCCACCAATAGTTAAACCCAGGAAGAATAGGAAGACCTCTACATGGTTTGATTCCAACTGCAAGAAAGCCAAGGGGGCACTCCTGGATGCAATTAAATCCCTGAATAGACCATTAATAAAATGCAAGAGGCTAGAATACAAGAAAGTGCTAACCGAGGCCAAACAGAACTGGCAAAATAGCAAAATGGGATGCCATAAAAACGCCCTCGGGAATAGGGACATGAGGGAATTCTGGTCAATAGTACGAACTGGCAGTAGGGATGGACAAAATGCAGATGATCCAAATATTGTACCGGAGCGATGGGTTGAGCACTTTCAGATGCTGTATGCCCCTCCGGTAGAAGCTAATCCCTTTTATGATCCCTCTGCACAGCCACTGTCTCAGAACATCAATGAGACGTTAAATCGCTTCCTCGATAATTCTCCCTTAGTTCATACTAATAATGAAAAATATGATATCAAAGTAACATTGAAGGAGGTTGAACTTGCTGTAAAGAGGCTCCCAGTGGGTAAGGCACCTGGCCTCGACAAAATTCCTGGTGATCTTTATAAGGACCAAACAGAGATATGGGTTACATATCTCTGTTTATTGTTCAACGCTATACTCCAAGGTTCTAAATTACCTGATACCTGGGTGGGAGCTGTGATTATACCAGTGTTCAAGAAAGGATCCCCACTACTCCCGGCTAACAACCGTCCGATCAGCCTGATCGATGTAAGTCAAAAACTATTTGCACGTATCATTCTCGATCGGCTTCAGATCTGGATGAACAACTGATCCTGAGCCTCTATCAGGCTGGTTTTAGGGAAAAGACATCGACGGTCGACCAGTTACTAAGGCATCAACTTTTGTACTGGAAAACTGTGAGAGTAGAGGGTGGCAGCCTCTACTTAATTTTTGTTGACCTCAAAACTGCCTTCGACTTGGTACCCCGTCAAATACTATGGGCAGTATTTGAGTATATTGGGATCCCTGCATATCTCCTTAACATCATTAGGAGACTTCACTCGGATAACTTTGCCCAAGTGAGGAGTGGTAAATGGGGAGGCTTAACATCTAAATTCCCAGTCAATAGAGGAGTAAGACTTGGGTGTGTCCTGGCACACATCCTATTCTGTCTTTTCGTCAATGCACTGATTGCCCACCTTAAGGGGGTCAAAGATATCGATGCCCCAAAGCTAAAAAATGATCAAACATTAATGTTTGCTGACGATACTCTCCTATTGTCAAAATTGCCAATGGGAATCCATCGTGCCCTGGACAGCTCTGTCAATTTTTGTTATAAAAGGGGGTGGGAGATTAACACACAAAAGACTACGTTTATGGCCTGCAATCCACCAAAGACCAGATGTGCCAATCCCTCCCTGAACGGCATAGCTTTAGACAGGGTAACTGTATTTGAATACTTGGGTATCACCCTCACAGATAGAATGGATTGGGGCCCACAACTGGCTAAGGCTAAACTCAGACTTGCGCAGACCACTGGTGGTATTTTAAAACTCCACAGGGAATCCACCTCTAAGCCAGTTGCTTCCATTATAGAAATATATAAAGTACAAGCACGGGGAGCAATTTTATATGGGGCGGAATAATGGGTAGAAGGTATCAGTAAGACTTAAAATCTATTCTTAAGATCACGGCTGGCTCTTCCATCCAGTACCCCTCTTATTCCCATGAGAATGGACATGGGTATTAGACCTATAGAAGAAGAAGTAGCTCTACGGCCCCTAACCTATTGGCGCAGACTTTGGGTTACCCCTGAGCTGACACATTTTAGAGCTGAAACTGAAGAGTTACTGGGCCTTTCTGGGACTGAGAAATTGCCCAGGTTTGCTTTTATAAAAAAAGAAAGTATGAGACTGGGTTTATCAGGTCTTTGGTCCAATCCTGCAGTAGCCTGTGCTGAGCTGTCGCGTGCTGATTTGATCAATTTGTATCGCATGAATAGAATCACGGATACTCTCAGCAATTCTGGCTTGGGCTCACTTACCCTCCACTTTTTTAATATAAAAGACGATTATAGAGTGGACCCGTTTTTAGATAAGATTCTACCCAGTGCAGCGAGAAAACTTTATCTGCAATTTATATATGGCACACTCCCGCTTAGGGTTTTCTCCTATAAATGGTCGGCCAACAAGTCAGTAGAATGTCCGGCCTGCGGGGCTAAGGAAGAGACTGAGTCCCATGTTCTCTTCTTCTGCACAAAGCATAAATCCAAACGGCAACGGTGGCTTGTCCAACTTTGCAGAAATCTGGGGTTTAGACATCATAATGAGGCCCATACTTAAATGTAACACTTCTACTCCTCTTGTATTCTCTGTTTCGCGTTTCAACGATGCTATGTGGCGCAGGAGAAGATCGTTCTTATAAAAAAATATATATATATATATTTCTTTTTATATATATTTACCTCCCAGAAACTAATTAAGAATTGCAAACCTGTGTCCTTCCTAAATGTTTTTATATTTCTTAAACTTTTAACAATGTTTATACATTGAATGATAACTGCTCTGTGTTCCTATTTTTAAGTGTTGTAAATACTAGTAATGATATTGTCTGTAAGCATGTATCTTTTAGGGTCTATGACCGAATTAAAGATTATTTGACTGACTGAGTAATGTTACATAATTGCACAGATATGGAGCATTTCTGCTCTCTTCTTGCGCTGGTCAGACATCCTTGCACCATATTGCAAGGACAACTGCATTACTAGAAGGATTGTTTCTGTGCAGGAAAAAACACCTTTCTGCACAAAAACAATTTTATTGGCTTTCCTCTTCCTACATGTGATGCAGAATGCAGCATAGGTGGAAAGAGTAAATAACATTGAAAATTAAAGCAGTAGCTCATCAATAACATCACTGGGGCGGCGTTGCATTTTGACACATTCCCAGATTTACAAATCTTTGTAAATCTGGTAACGCACCACAATCCATGTGTGGATGCATGTGAACACCCATGCTCCACACATGGAACGCATCCCAATTTAAAATGTAATGTTCCTCACCACAAGCAGCTGCCTTGCTTTACATTTCTTTACAGAGCCACGCACAGTCATGCTAATCTGCCCTTGCATCGCTTTGTATATATTAGTGAAGCCTGTGCATTATCTTTGTGTCACCTTGCATGACACAAGGAGAATGCAAAGGCTGCATACATATGAACCATAGTATGCACACACCCTCACATATAAATTGACATATGCAATGATGTATATGTGAATTTGCTATATTTGGCTCATCATTCTAATATAATATGGGCAATTATCAATACTTCTTGATGTGTTAACACACATTTGACCTCAAACAGTAACCGTTAGTGAGCATAACTTTATAAATATCAAGCATAACATTCTCTTACCCAGACACACATTTTCATCATGAACTGCAGTGTCTGGCCCTTCAACTCCACCAACCAACTCCGCACCTATGACAACTGCTACTTGCTCCTCCAATGGGTCAGTTGTATACTGCAGTTACGTCCATCTCCTTTTGCCATTGTTGCACGCCTATTCCGAGCCAATTTTTCTTTTGTATGACATTTGTAGTCATGTCTACACTTTTTGCACAACTCAACTGTGAAAGGTAACATCACTCTGCCTTTTGGGTCTTCGTGCACTTCTTCCAAGTCCTTTATGTAGTGCTTTTTAGGTCTCGCTGAGACAGCAAAGCTGTCTCTTTGAGACATTTTGTAAGTGGGTTTTTTAAAGTGCTTCCCCTGGCATAGAGCTACAGTGCACGAGGCGTGCACGCGCGCAAAGCAGCCATATGGCTTTACGTCGCTCTCCCTCGTAGCCCCTCTCCGCCCCCTTCCCTGCTGCTATTTCACACCAGTTTATTAGAACTGCGCTTCTCTCCCCCACCCCCCACCATTGCGTCTCGCGCGTCCAATGCTTGTTTTTGTTTTTTTAGGGAGAGTAGTGAAAAGGGGTGGGTGCTTGCTGTTAAATGCTCGCACGGGTCTTTCTCCGCTTTCAAAGAGCAAACATGCTTATCCCTTGCAGGTCCTTAAGCAACAGCAGGGATCAAAGATAGGTCATGCCCGGACCTTCTCACAATTAAATCCCATGTTATCAGTACCCTGTGGTCATAGCATACTTAACGCGGACTTGCCAATCTGCCGCCTTCGGCCCAACGTGATGCTACCGCAACGCTTCATTTTTTTCTTGTTTCGACATGTGCCCAGGGTGACTTTTCAAAGCGTGTAACGTGTGAACTTTTAGTTCAGCGTTGTCTCCACTCGCTTTATTGGCCGCTTTTCTAAAAGTGCAGGGGCTCCGCCCGTCCCGACTCGTGCCATACTCGCTGGCACCCCACGCATGATCCGCGTTTCTGTCCGTGGTACACCACAGCTCCTGATGCCTCTAGCCGTACGTAATGCCACCTCCTGGCGTTCATTTACCCCGTCTTGTGCCACGGCATCTAATGCCTCGAGGAGACCCTTCCTAGGGGAACAAGCCGTGGTCTGCACCTCTACTTTTTTTTTTTTTTTGGACAGAGATGTTTAGTGATTTACCTGACCCACGTTCTGTGCAACTTTTCATACCGAAGCGGTGCACGGTGCATCATTGGACGCTTTAGAACTATTCTGGGCTGCACGAGTGTAATGTGATGGACGCTAAGTTGAAGTATTTGCAAAGAGGCTTCCCCCACTCGACTGAACATAATTTGTTCCGCCCATGAGATTTCTTCCTATTTGCAGATTTATATATAGCGCAAACTCACCCAAAGGTATTGGAGCGCTTTAGCCGATTGCCGGTGACGTAACATAAGGAGGACACATTCATTTTTTGGTAGGCACAGGAGGATTCAGTGCTCTGCCTGGAAACACCAGGTGCTGAGCCCACGTGAGGCTTCAGCTTGGCTCCCTAGCTCCAATATTGGCAGCTCTGGCCGTGAGGCTACGCCCTCTCCCCTCAAGTTAGCATCACCAAGCTTGCTTCAGAGTTTTCATTCATATACCGTGTCTGACGAGAAGGTATCAGAGAGCTTCGCCGGGCACCAGTTGTGTTACACGAGGACACATCCATTTAAAAAAAATAATAATTGGGCACGGGGGAATTAAGTGATGTGCCCGGGCACAGGATGCATCACTTCGGCCAAATCCTCTCCACTGTGATCCTGGGCAACTCGCAAATATTAAATGCCCTCGGACCACAGGCATATGCAGTTTCCGGGGGCAGACCATTAATTTCATATGCTCGTTCCGTAGCAACGAACACCTGGCTGGAGGGAGCACAAAGGCAGCCTTCGAGGCCATGTCTGCCATCCCTGTAGAGCGGGACCCGACCGGGTCAATTTGTCCTCAGGTTTTACCTCTGCCTTGTCGCGCGCCTGCTCTTCGTTATTGCAACTTTCCACGAGGCGTGCACGCGCGCAAAGCAGCCATATGGCTTTACGTCGCTCTCCCTCGTAGCCCCTCTCCGCCCCCTTCCCTGCTGCTATTTCACACCAGTTTATTAGAACTCGCGCTTCTCTCCCCCACCCCCCACCATCGCGTCTCGCGCGTCCAATGCTTGTTTGCATTTGCAACAGTTGGTGACAAGAAGCAGATTAGTGGGTTTATTGTACTAGTATGCAAAAATGCACAGTGCTGCCGTACGCTTTGCAAGTTAATTAAATGAGACAGTACTGGTGAAGCATAATATGGAGAAAAATGTGAAATAGCCTACGTTCAGTATAAATGTCTTTTTAACATACACTACTTTGAGTTTTACAATAAGGGCAAAATCTTGTGTAGAGTGCATGCAAAAAAGATATATAGGTATGTTTAGAAATCGGTTAGGTTTTTTAATTTAAAGCGTTAACACCATCACTTTTACAATGCAGAGGTTGTATACTAAGCTGTACAAGCAAGATTCTTGCTTTTGATGATGTACACACATAGACAAAGACTCACACGTAGAGACGCACACACAGAGACGTACACACAGAGACAGAGATGAACACACACACACGGAGGCGTACACACAGTGACGCACCCACAGACCAGTGATGTACACACAGGAACAGTAATGCACACATATATACGTACAGAGACACGCACACAAAGAGAGAGACGCACTTACAGAAACAAAGATGCATAGTTAAGATTGTGATGCAAAAAGAGAGATAGTGATGTACATATAGAGACGTACACTCAGAGACAAAGATGCACACACAGAGACGAAGACGTACACAGAAACAGTAATGCACAGATGAAGCCAGACAAAAAGAGGCATAGAAAAAAATGCATACAGGAACTGTATGTGTGTTTCTGTTTCAGTGTGTGCATATGTGTGTTAGTGTGTGTGTCTCTGTCTATTGTGTGCGTCTGTATGTGCGTATGTTTGTGTCCACATCTATGACTCAGTGTACGTGTCTGTCTCTGTGTACGCATCTGTGTGTCTGCCTATCGCTGTGTGTGTATTTTTTGTGTGTGTGTTTTTGTTTACTCTATTTGTTCCTGTCTAGGTCTGGGTGTCTCTGTGTGTCTGCCTCAGTATGTGTCTGTCTTTTTTTGGGTAACATTGTGTGTCTTTTTCTCTGTGTATGTGTCTTTGTACTTTTATGTGTGTGCCTGCCTCTATGTGTGTATGTCTATATGTTCTGCGCACAAATACACATACTTCATACGCCGCATTTCACAATAAATACATACAAAAAACACGCATTTGTGTGTGTGCCTATCTCTGCGTGTGTATCTGTGTGTATGTCTTTTCGTTTATCTGTGTTTGTTTCTCTCTCTCTATGTCTGTATGTCTCTCTGTGTCTTGCTCTGTCTGTGCATTTGTAACTTTACACCTTTGTGTGTGTGATTGTCTGTATGTGTGTATGTCTATATGTTGTACGCAATAGTACACCCATTTCATATGCTGCACTCCACATTAAATACATAAAATACATGATGCTCTGCTCCTCCTCACAAGAAGCAAACAACAATATGGTTTACACTAAATCTGCTTAAATAGGCTACAGGTTTTGCAAACCACCAAAACATTTTTCATTGTACACTGTCTCTTTGCTTACAGTTTCAACATATCTTTACTTCACGATATTCCTTTATTTAAAATACTTACAGCTTTTACTCCATATTACCCCTCCGCAATTGCAGATCCTTATGTTATATGGACACACTTTTATGTAACACACCACATATAACATTCATATATCCTATACATACACTTGCACATTTCCACGCACCGTTTACATTGCTTTTATAGTTTTTGGTTTACACTCCTCAACAAGTGTTCAACACAGAAATACACACACTATTTACTCTCCAATTTACACATGATAGCCATTTAATCTCAGACGAAAACAAGCATTTGCAATGCAATAGGTCTCGCATTTATAGGAGTTTGAGCTATTGGCATTGTAAATGACAATGCTTTTTATTTAAGTTTGTTTTTTAAAAAACATAAATAAAAGGCACTGTCATTTATAATGCCAATAGCTCAAACGCGTATAACTGCGAGACCTATTGCATTGCAAATGCTTGTTGTTCTTACTGCAGTCCTTTCTATAAGGAGATCTGGAGTTGGAAATATTGGATGGGTAGGATTCACTCCCCAGTAATATGGACACTGAGCCGTTCGTCTCTCTTTTTTCAGGCAAAGTAATGTTACCTTTCAAGTAACCTGCAGATATGGTTTTCCATACAGACTCCAAATACAAAAAAGAATATTAAAAAACAATTAAATGTGAACTTGCGTGTTACAGGGTGTGTACTTTGGATATGTGACTATGTCCATGTGGGGGCGTGCATTGCTCACATTTGTGCTTTTGGAAGTGGGCAGTCTCACGAAAAAGTAATTAAGCATACTGCTGCTCCTGTTTTTGTTTATGTTTTCACCCCCCCCCCCCCTTGCTTTATATTTCTGAACAGGAGGCGACGTGAAACAAGAATGTATGTTTTCTTTTCAAATCTAAAATCTGCAGTACTTTGTATTTTATCTGTGATGAAAAACCAATATTGTTTGTTTGCATGTGAAAAGGAGCTTTTTTCCTCCGTTTCTATGGCAACTGCCTGTTGACATGCCAACATGACAAAGCACTTTCACTAGATATATGTTGTTTAGGTCTACTGGTTTTTTACTTGTATTATATGGAAGTGCACATGTACTCATTGTTGGGCTGTGAGGAAGAACAGAACGAGTAGCCAATAAATCTTTTGGAAAAAGGTGGTATCGGTGGAGTTCGAGTCTCTTTGATATCAGTATCTAGACATCGCTTTTCTTGGATTAATAACAGGCGCTGCACCCATTCGCTCGCACAAGCCTCGAGAGGTGGATGGGTCCGGGTTCCTTTGCAGGTCTCTTTGCAGATGTACAACTGTGGCCACGGTGGATCCGCGAACCCTCCCGATATCGTGCCTGAGATCTGATTGGCTGCCAACATTTCAAACCAGGAAGTGTTGGCAGCCATCTTGTGACTCGGTTGAACTGAGTCACAAGCAAAAACATTAAAGAAAAATAAAAGGGGGCAGGGTAGAAATATCCTGACCCCCTGGGCCTGTTCAGGGGGTCCCAGAGGCACCCCAGGGCCAAAAAAAGCCTTTCTTTTTTTAATTTTCCGCAGGAGTCGAGACGAATCCGCAAATCCAGCCAAAACTTTGTTTTAAAATGAAGTGCATGCTCCCGCGCTTTATCTTATTAAGCCCCTGGGTGGGCCAGGTCCCCGTGGCAATTACAAATAATGATGCGGGGATCCACGGAGGCCCCTGCTGCCCCGGGGACTACCACCTCCCCGGGGCTAAACACCAAAAAAATGTAGGGGGGCATGCACCACCGGCAGTCCCGGGGACCGCCACCTCCCTGGGGCGATATGTAAAAAATTATGCATGGGGGTCCTACAGCCCTGCCACACAGCCCTAGGGAACCCCATCTTCCTGGGGAACAAATGAAGTAATGATGGGGGTCTGAGATGGACCCCTGGCCCCGGGGACCAGCATCTACTCGGGGCTATACAGAAGATGGGTGGGGGCCTTCAGGCCCTGGGGACCGCCACCCCTAGGGTGGGCTCCAGCAATGTACCGGGGTGCCCACCTCCAGAACAGTTGCAGTTTGTTATGGCTCCTGCCAAGCCATAGCAAACTCTGCTCTGGTTCATGGAAGCGGAAGCAATAAAAATGCTCTTGCTTCCATGAAGAGGAGCAGAATTGCTTTTAGGCAGAGGGAGCTGTATGTCAGCAGCTCTCTCTGTCCAAAAGCAATGCCGGCTCCCGCAGGAGGCAGGTAGCCTGCAGCAACCGCGGGGGCCTTGAGGCTCCCCCCGCGGTCCCCAACGGGAGGCCATGCCCCTGGGGAGGGGGGCCCGGGCAGAAATAGGCCTGGGTAGGGGTCCATGCAGCCCCCTCCCTTTTTTTTAAAAAAGGCTTGGCCCCGGGGGATGCGATCTCCAGGGCTTAAATTGGCATCAGGAGGGGGCTGCATTGCTCCCTTCCTTTTTAAAAAAAGAAAAGAGTCATGCCCCGCGGGTGGGCCCCCTGGGCCGAAAATGGCCCGAGGAAGAGGGGCCAACAGCTCCCCTTCTTTTACTTGAAAAAAATGATGAAAGTCCGGTCCCCGGGGTCCACAGGGCCAAAATCAGCCCTGTTGGGGGGCCGCACAGACCCCCCCTATACTTTTATTTTATTATAAAAGTACAAATGGGTCAGGCCCCGTGAATTGGGTCCCAGGGCCCACTATGGTCTAGGGAAGGGGGCCATGCAGCCCCCCCTTGCTAGAACATTAAAAAAATGAATTAAAAAATCAGGCAACTCTGAGAGGTCCTGCCCCCTTTCTCCACTACTATGCAAACATGCCTCCTGGTATGCGCTTGTTGGGGGATGAAGTCCCCTTTGCTTCAGATTGTCCCTAGGGGCCAAGTAGACCTCCTGTTACCTCCAGTAAGCCCCACACAGTGGGATTGCTGAGAGGTGGCCGAAGGCCACGTCCCTTTCTCCATCACTCTGCAAACGCACCTCTCGGCGTACTGCTGATGGGGGGATGAGGTCCCCTTGCCTCCTGAGGGCCTCAAGACTACAGTGGACTATATCTTCAAAGCAGCAGTGTACTAGGAGGTGCATTTGCAGAGTGGTGGAGAAAGGGGTCATGGCCTCCGTTCACCTCTCAGCAATCCAGCTGTGTGGGTCTCACTGGAGGTAACAGGAGGGCCAGTTGGCCCCCAAGCATCCTCAAGAGCCGAGGGGACTTCATTCCTCAAATAGTAGTGCACCAGGAGGAGCATTTGCAAAGTGGAATAGAAAGAGGGTGTGACCACCGAAAACCTCCCAGCACACCCACTGTGTGGGACTTGCTGGAGGTAACAGGTGGGGTGGTTGGCCCCCAAGGACCCTCAACAGCCAAGGCGATTTCATCTCCCTACTAGTAGTGAGTCAGGAGGTGTGTTTGCAGAGTGGTGGAGAAAGAGGGTGTGGCCTGCCATCAGATCTCAGTATTACTGCACAATGGGACTTTCTGGAGGTCATAGGAGGGGTAGTAGGCCCCAAGAACATCCTTGGGGGTCAACTACCCCCCTGTCACCTCCAGTAAGTCCCAACTTGAATGTCATGGTGAGCAAAAAAACTATGGATTTAGGCCAAGATCTCTATACTGGGGTGAATGTATGACATTGTTCTGCATTCTGTTCACCAATTGTGGTTTTTGTATTTGTCACCCCTAGTGGAACGGGTATGCCCAGACGTGGGTCCCGTGCTCTCCATGCCACTGGAGTCAAGCTATCCTGGCTGATAAGGGGTGAAACCCCGAAACCGGTCCTAGTATGCTTGTTTCCAGTCCAGGGAGGACCTGGCCTGGCAGTTCGGGCTGGACTGGTCCCATTGGGCACAAGGTCAAGACTGGTTTGCATATGGCTGGGTTCAAACTGGAATGGCATGGTGAACAAAAAAACGATGGATTCAGGGCTAGATCGCTATACTGGGGAGAATGTATGCCATTGTTCTGCATTCTGTCCATCAATTGTTGTTTTTGCTTTTAGAAAGTTTTCATTTTCCTGCCCTTAGCATTTGGTACCTGCAGCCTGGCATAGGTCACATTACAGGGTTCAACAGGAAATTATACTTTTTGAATTCTTCCCAGACAGTCACACAATAGAGGGATTAGGTGTGCTGAAATGAGCCATCTGCTGGCAAGATGGGGGTCAGAGCTGGGCACAGCCCTACTTGCAACTAAATAGGCTGTACTCTGCCTTCATTCAAAATAATTGCAAGCTTGGAGCCAGGGCAGGGCAGTCAGGAAATTCCAAGCTCTGCAAAGAGAAACCTCTGGAATCTTTACCTCCATCAAATAAAGTACCAAGTATAAAAATAGGACCCTCAGACCCACTCTTCAGTTCATTTATTGGACCTGTGAAAAGACTCTCAGAGAATTGCCTGCTGCTGTGGCCTGCTGGGTACTCCACAACACTGCTTTGATGCATCTGTAGGGACAGCTTTGCTTACTGTAGCCTGCCTGAACCCTCAGAGGTCAGCCCTGCTGTTTGAGCTCTGCTTCTTCATCTGAACCCAGGACTATTAGAGTGACTCCAATGGTTATTTTATTGGCCTCCTTTTCAGAGCCACAGGGACATAACAGGCTCCCGCCATGTTAAACCTGCATCTGGACCCAGCATGTGTAAGTCTTGAACCCCCAAGTGGTGTCCTTCTAGTCCTAGACTCTTGGTTGTGATACTAAAGGTGTCCTGATAACCAAAATGTAAAACTTAAGCCTTAAAACATTTTTGGCCAAAAACAGCTCTGAGACCGAAGAAAGACAGGGATCAACCTTCACGTCTATCTGCCCAAAGTGTTTTTGCTGGTCAGCCGGACTTCGTGGCTGCTCCCGCTAAATTCTTCTCCACAGCATCAAATCATATTCAGAGGGCCTTCGTCAAAGTGGTTTTCGACCTCCTGGAAATTTCTTCAGCTACAGCTTCCTGCCTCATCCCCCTGGAGATTTTTGACTTCCAGAAGAGAAAGTAAGTCTGAATGCACTTCACTGTGACTTTGTCTAGCAGCACCCCATTGTCGATGCTCCTGCCTCAGACACCGCCTGCAGGCTCGCCCCACTAAACCTTACATTTTCAGAACATTTTTCTTGAAAATACTTCAAAGTCTGAAGGTAAGCACTGACAAGACCAATCAAATTCTTGTATCCAACCCTCGCTCTGTCGTGGTTTTACCATATTTTTTTACTTTGACCTGGGCTTACGTGACTAGATGTGCTCAGTTGGCGCTTTGATCTTTTAGGCACTAGATTTTACTAAAAACGTAAAAAATGTATAACTCCGGTTCTACTGATTGAATTTTTGTCGTTTTGGTGTCAAACAATTTATTAAAATTCACTCTATTTTTCTAAATTGATGTGGGTCTTTTTCTTGTGCTGTCTTTTTACTTTATTATTGTTTTTGTGCTGCCTAAATAGTTTACACATTAAGGGCCATATGTAGGTAAGTGAAAAATACCGATTCCTAAATACCGAATTTTACCGATTCGGTATTCAGAAATCGGTATTTCGTATGTAGGTAATTGTTCGGTAAATTTTACCGAATCGGTAACATTCAGAAAAAGTTTACCGATTCCACAATACCGACCGGTATTCCAGAATCGGTATTTACTGAATCTGCATTTACCGATTCGGTAATTACCGATTCGGTATGTACCGAATCGGTATTTACCAAATCGGTATTTCAAAACCACAGCCATTGAGGAATCAGCCAATCATGTGCAACCACCACCCCTCCCAACCAGGAAGTGGCCACACCCAGGCAGGTGCACACAATCAGAACCCTCTGAAGAGGCTGAGAGTGCTGAGGAGTGCTACAGAGCCAGTGCCTGAACATTTGCAACTGATCCTGCACAATGGCCAGCCAGGACACAGATGGAGGTGAAAGGAAGAGGAAAATGAAATTCAGCGCGAAGGAACTGCAGGTACTTGTGGAGGAGGTGGTGAAGCACCACAACAAGCTTTTTGGAAAGCAGTCCCTGCAAGTTGCAGAGTCTGAAAAAAGAAGGATCTGGCAAGGAATACAGTTGCGGGTAAATTCAATTGAAGTCACTCCCCGGGACATTGATGTGCTAAAGAAGCGGTGGTACGACATCCGGATCATCACCAAGAGGAAGATGGCTGAGCTGAAAAAACAGGCCAGCCAGACCGGAGGAGGAAGGAACAGGGCACCTGACCTGACTGACCTGGAGCAGCTCGTGGAGTCCACCATCGAGCCTAAAAGTGTTGTTGGGATTGGGGATGCAGACAGCTCTGCCAGAGCTGCTACCAAAAAAGGTAAGAAGCATGCGCAGCATAGTGCCCCCCCTTCCCCTATCCCAAATCCCCAATTGTGCTTTGTGAGTCCCACTCCAGTACAGGTGTTAGGTCAGACCAACAATGCATTATGGGTGATGTAGTCAGTGAAACCCCTATCATGACAGGATTCGCACGGAACAACAGGGCATGTGACACACATCAGCGAGAATGAGGCAGAGGAGAAAGAAATAGTGTTGCACAAATGTATTATGATGTGAGCAATGTAGGCCTGCAGATACTGCATCGCGCAGGACTGCTCAGGAGAAGGGAGAGAGGGCACCCAGGAAGCACATCCACGAGAAGGCCACCACGAGTGCAGGGCACACAACACCACCACAGCCAGCCTCACCACCACAGCCAGCCTCACCACCACAGCCAGACTCACCACCACAGCCAGGCTCGCCAACACAGCCAGCTACGCCACCACCCCCAGTATCGCCGCTACTGCTAGCCTCACCAGAATCCACACCACCAGCAGTGGTGAGACCTAGGAGGCGTGCTGTTGGCAGACTGCATGTGTCCGAGTCCTCCTCAGAAGACTCGAGGGGGGATGAAACAACCAATGTGCCAGTGGATGATATCAATGCTGGTGTGCTGTCCACCGTTGAGGGAGCGAATACAGGTGCCAGACGCCGCCGCAGGGCTCGTGTCAGCAGTCCACCTCCTCTGGGTGAGAACCATGGTGTCTTTGGAGGGCTGGAGGCAACCATGGTGAAGGTGTAGCACCTACAAGGCAAAGCAATACAGTCGGTACAACGACAAATGAAGTGCCTAAATGACAAAATGGGTAATATTGACAGGAGCATTTCATCAATGGCTGAGGGCATGAGGGAGATGGCTGCGGGCATGCGGGACATGTCGCAGTCTGTGATGCTGCTGTGCAGTAAAATGGAGGAGGACAGAGCAACACGTCGAAGGTAGAGGCAGAACATTGCGCACCATACCAGGGCAGTGAACCGACTAGCTACTGCCACTTCTCTGCTCTGCAGGCGCTCGGTGGCCATGCAGGAGGGGCTTGCGCACTGCAGCACTGATGTCACTAGGGGGCTGGTTAAGGTGACCAGTGCTATTGAGGTGCTGCTGACGAGCCAGTCTGCCAATACTGGTGCTGTGGATGTCGTGGACAGCGAGGACACGACCAGTAGGAGCAGCATTACCCCCCCTGTCACAGACACACGGAGGAGCAGCAGACGGCATGGGGCTGCCACTGGTCCCACAGCCAGTGAGGACAGTCAATCACTGGCATCCCGCACTGTAGTGCGAGGTCGCAGACGCTGATGCAGCACACACTTACAGGACACAGTTGGGTGAAGTAACCCATGACTTCCAACTATGGATGTCACCAATTTGATAGGCCATTTTTTCCGTTGTGTTGTGGCGTAGTGCCCGCAAATTAAAACTACGTCATTGCATCCAACTACTGGCTGTGTCCTCTTACTTAAATAGTTGCAAGTGATCTCTGCCCGTCTCTCTCTCCCATCTGTTGCTGCTGGCACTCCTGCTGCGTTGGGCTCTGGCTGTGCAAGATCATCATCATTGTCCTCAAAATCTGTTATTTCCACCTCTGTACCAGTCTTTGTGGCAAGGTTGTGCAGCATTGCACAAGTGGCAATGATCTTGCAGCAGAGGATGGGTGTGTACTGGCATGCGCCTCAGCTTTTGTGGAGGCAGCGGAACCTGCTTTTCAATAGTCCAAACGTGCGCTCCACCACGTTGCGTGTTGATTTGTGTGCCACATTATATCGTCTCTCACTCAGGGTTGATGGGTGTAGGTAGGGAGTGAGGATGAATGACCGCACGGCATATGCACTATCGCCTAGGTGAGTAAGAGAGTACCATTAGTCACATACACCAATACACATTCATATGCGGTAAGTATTAGGGAGTGTCACAGTGATTTACCTAGCAGGTATCCTTCTCCAAATTCTCCGGCAACCAGGCATGTGTAGATCTCACTGTTCTGGAAGATGTAGGAGTCGTAGGTGCTCCCAGGAAACTTTGCTACGATGTCAGTGATTATGTTGCCAGCATCGCAGGTTACCTGCACATTTATGGAGTGGGTGGACTTTCTGTTCCGTTCCTGAAGATATGCTCAGTGGCTGCTGGTGGGCAGATTGGAATGTGTGTGCCATCAATACAGCCTATGACATGCAGGAACTGTGCCATCTGGTAAAAGTCGGTCTTTGTTTTCAGCAGTTCAGCCTGTGTGTTTGGGAAGCTAATGTAGTTTTGCATTCTCTGCATCATGGCATCCAGGAACTTCCTGAAGAAACGGGACAGGCAACTCTAGGATACCCCGCCTACCGCAGCTATCACCCCCTGGTAACTGCCAGATGCCAGTAGATGTAGGCTACAGAGCACCTGCACATGTGGAGGTATGGCATGCGCCCTTGTTGTTGGATGATCCAGGAGTGGGTGCAAGTCCCTTATCAGGTCCATGATGGTTTGGGGGTGTAGCCTGTACCTTTCATGTATCTCAGCCTCAGTCTGTTGAAAGAGTGTGATGCGCTGTCTGTAAATGCGCTCCTCCCGTCTCCAAATCCTCAGACCTACTGCCTGTAGACATAGGCGCCTTGCAATCACATAGAGAGCCGCCATGGTGTTCACGCTGTTGCATTTTGGGATTGCTTATATGCACTGTGGCTGGTTACCACCTGCTTTCACTCTGTGTTAATTACCGACTCTTAAATACCGAATTTCATGGAATTCGGTAATAACGAATTTACCTACATCTCTTTTCTCGTTTTACCATTTCATATTTACCGAATCAGTAAATATGAATTCGGTATTTCTGATTCGGTAATTTAGAATTCGGTAAAGATGAATCGATATTTACCGATTCATAATTACCGAATCCTTCTTTTTGGACTCCTACATCTCATTCGCCTAAATACCGGTCGGTAACGTGATATTTGCCGAATTTCAGCCGTTACCGACCGGTATTTAGCTACCTACATATGGCCCTAAATACTTATCACAGTGCCTCCAAGTTAAGCCTGACTGCTTTTGTGTCAAGTTACCAGAGGTTTGTGCAAAGGTTGATTTAGTAACTTTTGTGGTGCACCTAAACAGGGATTGTGGTTGCTGCATGAGAAGGGTCCTCACCCTCCTCATCAAAAACCCAATTTCTTACAATTGGAGAAAACAAGCAGTAAGTGGTTCTTCAGGAAGAAGCTGTTTAGCCTCATTTTCTGAATCACTGTAGGGGGGGTTACTGATTTCAAACAAAGAAAGAGGCTAAAGACATTTAGTACAAGTGTGTGAAAAGGTTTTGAAAACGTAATATGCATGAGGTAATGTGCATGAGGCAGGTCGCAAATTGAGACCCTCTAAGATTAGGTAAAATCACAGGCATGGTGGCCTACTGGCATCTTCAAACCACTATGACTGTGATCGCTTTTAAATGAATAATTTTCTTTTTTTTTTTTTAAATGCAACCTATTTTCCTAAGAGGAAAACAGGATGCATTTACAAAAGGCAATGGATACTTTTATAAATATTTATTACGAGCATGTATGTTTTCCTTGGCTGATCATAAAAAATGATTTTGTTGACATTCACAAGGGGGAAGGTGCCCCTGGGGGACGATTGCTTACCGCCAGGATTGATTTGGTGATAAAAAAATTATGTTTTGTGACTAGATTTTGGTCGCAAAACATTAACACAGAAGCTAAATAATCTGTATTTGGAAGGGACCCCATTTACAGGGGCCTTCCACACACTTATTCTGTGTTTATTCTAAAACCCAAATTGTGGTTCGAACCGTGATATGGATTTGGTATATTTAAAAAAGTCATTTTGCGGTCACAAGGGCACATATTTGACCTTTGCAACTTTAAAATTGTTTGCTACATCATGCCCTTAGTCTCTTTTTTTGGAAGTCAAAATTCACCAGTGGGACAAACTGCAGACTGGCGCCAACGAGGGCTCCAGGAGACCCAATACCCTTCTGAAGAGGAACTCAAAAATAGGATTTGCTGAGGAAAAGAATGTAGCAGGAGCTACAGCAAAGTCAGGCCGACTAATGAGGCACCATAGGTGGATCAGAGAGCAGCTAGGTCATAGTCTCCTGTTGGTTCTCAAAGCAATTTTGCCTTATGAAATTGTCCAAGTCCCAAGTTTAATTGTTTGCCTGTTTGGATACCTTCAGAACCACTTCCAAGGGTACAGGACTGTGTGGGTACCACTTGGAGGCCAGGCCTCATTTTTAGAGTCCAGGTGTGGGTTGAAGGTGGTTGGAATCTTGTTATGTGTCTGTAGCTCAGAAAAGGAGGCCAAGCAACTAGCCCTTGGCAATGCTCTGGTAGTCCTGGGATCAAACAACAAAGCCGGTCTCAAGCAGCACAGCAGTCCTCTGAGGGTAAAAGGCAGGTTTCAAGGAGCAGGGAAGTCCTGTGGTAGATGCAGGGCTGTCCTCTCAAGTTCAAAGCAGACCTCAAGCAGCAGGGCAGTCCTCTGAATTACAAGGCAGTCCTTCTGGTGGTCCTCCCCAAGTCGAGAAGTGAACTGAAGGGCTGGCCTGAGGGTCTTATTTTTATACCTCAGGCCAGCTTTGAAGTGGAAGAAACTTCAATAGTTTTCCTCAAACAGATGGTTCTGGAATTTCCTTCCTTTCTGCCCAGGGTCCATGGGGTCAGGGTTGACAAAAGGCTAGTGTGAAGTTCTTTGTGAGTGTGCTGAGACAACTCATTTGAAATATAAGTGGGGCAGGGCACAGCTCCACCACAGACATCCTGGCAAGATTTCCCATCCTACCAGCATCTAGTCCCCCATTGTCTCACTGTCTGGGAGGAATACACAAAGACCAACTGCCAACTGTTCACAGTCATGTGACTGTGACACAGAACACAGACTGCAGGCACCAAATGGGTAGGACAAGAAAATGGCAGCTTTCTAAAAGTTGCATTTTTAGAACTGTGACTTAAAATCGAACTTTACCATTAAAGAAGATTTTAAATTGCAGTCCAAACATGAGATTTCGACCTGCTTCCCAGTAACAGTCATCACTTATTAAATGCAATAAGGGAACCCAATTGTATCCTATGGGAGAGGTAGGCCTCACAATAGCAAAAAACGAATTACAATTACAATTTTGCTTAATACAATGCACCCTTCCCTATGCGCTGTTTGGGCCTGGCAAAAGGTTTATTTTGCCAGGTCAAATTGGCATTTTAAAACTACACATAGGCTGTATGGCAGTCCTGATACGTACTTTAAAGGACTACTTAAGTGAGTGGCACTATAAGTGATGCAGGTCCGCTGGTAGAATTTAATATACAGACTCTGGGTACATGTGGTACTACTTCGTTAGGGACTTAAATGTGCCAATTGGGTGTAAGCCAATTTTACCATGTTTAGAGGAGAGAGCACAATCACTTTAGCACTGCTTAGCAGTGGAAAACTTTTGACTTCCCTTGTCCATACAGAACTTCAGAGGGATCAATAATTCGATTTAGAGGTTACTCCATGAATCTCCTCCTTTGAACCAATTTGGAGAGAGAATATATCCACTTATCCGGTGAGTTCACCAGCGTATCTTCGGCAATGCCATTATTTGACAGCCACTTCATGGCCATGTCTTACGAAGTCTCATTCTCTCAAATAGATTCCTAGCCACGTCTTACAGGATACAATTGCTCCTGTCTGTCCATCCTTCTACTCCGCCCCAAAAGTTACATTGGGCTGTTTTTGGTGAGTTCTCACCTTGCATGCGTCGAATTTACACGGCATTCAGATTCATGAACACACCTGACCATATTCCTTACTATTTCATAGGCTGTCACTCCCTGTCCTGATGAAGACCCGTATTGACTAGCTAGTAACGCTACCTTGGGTTGAAACGTCGACATTTTTTCAAGGATCAGTTGAAAATACTCTGCATAAAAGACTCATTCAATCCATCTGCAGACTGTTTCAAATATTCGCTTGACTGGCCTTTGTAAATTATCAATACCTCCATAAGTCTCACTGTATATATTACGCACCGTTCACCACAGCACTGAGCACTATATGTCACTTTGTCACAAATATGTTTCACATTTAATTCTCGACAGCCATTGTAAGTAGTTATCCATGAATGATGCAATTCATAAAGCTGTTTTGAATACTATTTATGGTCTCTATGTGTGTTCGTATAAGCAAACAAATGAAGGTTTTTTGCTAGAAGTAATACTGTTTACCCGACAGAACCGTCTGTATCATTTTGGTTAGCAGTGGAAAACAGCACAGAGTCCTAAGGCCCACAAAATGGATTTCCATAAACAGGGAGAGGTGAAAACAAAATGCTTGAGTGAAGACCACCCCAAAGGCTGTCAGGATTTACTCTCCCTAATTCTCTTCCTTTTGTCTGGCCACTCTGAACCTCTGGTTAATGCAACTACAGAATCATTGCAGCCATAATGACAGCCAGTGCAGCCTTTTGAGGGTACTGCTGCTGAGGAACCACAAGGTTGGAAGTGCCTGGCAGTCCAGGGCTTTTAGGGGAGGAACCACAGTCCCCCTCAAGGGTTACACACTCTTTCCGTGTCATACAGGGGATCTTGCTGGGTAAGATCTCCTGTCTTCTGTCACTGTGGTAACACAGGCATCACCTCCAGGTCAAAAGTGGCCTCACCAGGGTTAGTGTTTGGGGTAATCATCTCTTAGAGCAGGTAACCCCTAACCTATCGGTCCTCCCATTGTAAATGGCCTCCACCTCCTATCCTTTACTCTCCATCTGGGCTGCCATAATCTCTTAATGAGAACAGTACTCCCAGAAATCTGTGTTTCAGGGGCACCTTGGGTGACCCCCTGACCCAGCTCTTCTTTCAAGTTGGGAAGTTGATGGTCAAGAATGCAGTCACTGGGCATCTGGGGACTAACAATCACCTATTTTAGAGCCACTGTCCCCTTCTCATTCCAAGGATACAAGGGCCATAGGGAAGGAACGGTTCTGCCCATGTGCCTGGGTTACCCTTCATACCTGTCCTGGAAGATACTGCTCTGTGGAAAACAGCGTTTCCACCACAATGGTCTGGCTGCCACAGGTGTCCCTCAGAGTAGTGACAGGGATCCTATTCACTGTGATCTAGTGATAGTGATGACTCCCACCCTTAGGAACCACCAGCTTACCTTCTGGGTCCACCTCACGCCAAGGCCATATGGGTCACCCCTGGGGGGTGCCCATCTGTAAGGGGTTTCCTGGAGCAGATCAAATCCCACTTCTGGTGCCCTGACTGGTGAAAGTCATAAC
Organism: Triturus cristatus; assembly: GCF_964204655.1. NCBI lineage: Eukaryota > Metazoa > Chordata > Amphibia > Caudata > Salamandridae > Triturus > Triturus cristatus. The sequence continues at coordinate 1,262,052,456 of NC_140591.1, read as the reverse complement.
ACCTGGGAGGGAAAAAAGGGTGCCCTGGCCTTCCACCCATCAGAACCTCCCTCTTGTGCTCCTAAGGGTGATGGGAATCCTTTCCCTCCAAACTGTGAACGGACAATCCAGTAGGTGCTGCCACACCTCTGTAAAACAATTACTTAGTATGTGCTCCTTCATGAGCAAATTCCAAACGCCATATTGCTTAATCACCTTACTGCCCTTCACACAACCATCCAGAGCATTACTTGAACAATCCACAACGTCAACCCATGACAGATGTGACTGCTTCTGGCTATACCTGAACTTCAGGTGATATTTCTCAGGGATCAGACTAACCTTAGTGATTAGTGTCTTCTTCATGGGGACATATCTAATCTGATAACACACCTCTAGGACCGTTATGGTATCCCTCCCGGCAATTGGCATGTGCATCCACAGACGAGCCCCCACCACTCTGCCTCTGGAATTCTCTGAATTTGTGGGGCCACTCCATATGCTGCATACCACTCATCAATGTTACCCCATCACATAGCTAGGCACCGGGTCTTTGGATATTGGGGCTGGTTTACTCCTTCTAGGCACTCCACTGTCACCAACTTCACTGGACTCAGAGCCCTCTTAACTCTCAGGTTCAATTCTCTTTGGCCCTTCTTCTACTCCAATGTTACTCTTTTCTCCACCTATTCCAACTCTGCTGCTGCCTTTTTCTCCTCTGGAGCCAGCTTCCTTTAATCTAGAGCAAGGGTTTCCAGCTATAGCTTCAGAGCCCTGTCTGCTTATCTGTCTTCTATCTCAGCCAAGGATAGGATTTGAGGAGACGCTCTTCTCTCTGCTTAAGACATGGCAGGGGATGTGGGGCCTATATGCTCACCTTCTCCTTACACTGGGCCCTCTGCAGGGGCATCTCCCTCTTCCTTCAGCTATCCCTCCTCATCTTTTTCCTCGTCATTCTCGTGTTCCTATGAGGTGGACTGTAGCAGATGGACTTCCTCCAATACTCTGTGGGCTATCTAATACTCCAATGCATCCTTGGTTAGCCACAGCCTCTCTCTCTGCAGACCGTCCTCAACTCTGCCATGGTGAGGATCATAATGCTGCTCTGATCCATTTCCATTCTTCCAAAAATCACTGGTGTAAAATACGAGGGTAAGAGTGAAATTTAGAAAAAATCAAAAAAATGGCCAATGAAAAACAAAAAGTAAATTTGAAAAATAAAGATTAATTTTGATGCTAGATTACAAAAGGGATTTTTTATTTTAATGATATCACTGAGTGGTACTGCAAAACAGAACTCCTGAATCCCATCACTGTACACCAATGTAAGAAACCTCAAGTAATAATCACAATACTTGTCAGGGTGAATCCCTAAAGTCAATAAATTAGCCTGCGCTCAACCCTCTTGTAGCTGTAGCACAAAGCAGACATGATTAATTGAGAGGCAATGTGTGAATTATTTGTACAGTACTAAAACAGGATGAAAGTCGAGATGCAAAAAAACATTTTAAATCACAAAATGAGTTAGAAACAGGTAGTTGAGTAAACAAAATTGCACCAAAACGGCAAAAACACAATAAGGGAAACAGGAGATATATATATATTTTTTAATTTTAATTATGGTTGCGGTACAACAGGACCTAGGTGCAATTTGAAATTGACCTCAATGGAGCACGGGTCGGATACACTAATCAGGCTCATATGGGTTAAAGATTTTACCTTCTGACTTAAATCCTTTAAGTTCCAATCTACCACAGGAGTACACTTCTAAAGCCAACAGGACTTCAAGGAGGCACTTTTATACGCAAATAGTGGTGGGCAGAGGCCACAGCAGGGTCCAGTCCAGGTCTAGTTGAAACTGGTCAGCTGGGCAGTTGCAGGAAAAAGCCCCTTGTAGCGTATTGTGTCCCTCTAGCTGTAATAGGAAGCCAGCCTTATGATCATTGATATCCTCTTCTTTAACCAGAAGTACAGGTCAAGTCTTCTAGGCTCTTTTCAGGTCTCAGACAACAGGTTCAGTCCTCTTCTGAACTTTCACAGGTCAAGGAGTGAACTGACACGGTTGCATGGAAGTGCCACATTTACATCTGGTTGGAGCTAGTTGGTGGGAATGGCCACTGGGGATATCCTAACCAATGGATCATGGTTCCTGGAGCTAACAAAATTTTCATGTTGGTTGATGTGTTCAGTGGTAAATAGACATAATATCGAATTTGAAATTTCGACTAACAATTTTATTGTAATCTCGATATTATATAATTACAAAATGCATTTAAATTTTTAATTTATATTTTTGTTTTAGGAGCGGGATATTGAGTTATTAGGGGATAAGGGTGGGGAGTGTTATACAATTTTTAGTATAAAATCACACATTAAATAAATGATTTATCATTTTAAATAATTTAAAATTTTGAAATTTCAATTTAATTTCGAAATTATATAATTTCAATTTTTAATTTTATTTTGAAATTATATTTTTGTTTTATGAGTGGGATGTTGTGTTATTAGGGGATAAGGGTGGGGAGTGTTTTAAAAATATTACTATTTAATCACACATTAAATTAAATTTATATTATTTCAAAAAAATTAAAATTTTGAAAAAAAATTATACTTCGAAATTATATTATTAGAAAATATTTTTTAATTTTTAAGTTATATTTTTGCTATAGGAGTGGGATGTGGGGTTATTAGGGGATAAGGGTGAGGAGTATTAGTATATAATCACAAAATAAATTTACATTTTTCAAAATCAAGATTTTGGGATTTATTGTAAATTAAAAAGTATATGTTTGTTTTAGTTGTGTAATGTTGGTTTATTAAGGGTTAAAGGTGGGGAGAGTGTTACAAAAATTGGTATATAATTATACATTAAATGAACATTTTGAATTATAATAAAATGAAATAAAGTTTAGTATTTAGAGTGTGTTTTTAGTTTATTATGGGTTAAGGTGGGGGGTTTAAATGAAATTGTTTAATATTTATAATTATAGAATAAAAATAAAATAATAATTAAGTAGTAGGTGGGAATAGTAAAATGTATATGGTTAATGTTCAGCAACTTCCCTGACTTTAAAATAACTGGAGTGGGAATAGTAAATTATATATGTTTTCTGTCCAGCACCTTCTCTGATTTTATCTTAGCTGAAGAGGGAATAGTAAGTTAAATATGGTTACTGTCCAGCACCTTCCCTGACTTTAACCTAACTGGAGTAGGAATAGTAAATTAAATATGGTTAGTGTCCGCACCTTCCCTGACTTTAACCTAACTGGAGTGGGAATAGTAAATTATATATGGTTAGTGTCCAGCACCTTCCCTGACTTTAACCTAACTGGAGTGGGAATAGTAAATTACTTATGGTTAGTGTCCAGCACCTTTCCTGACTTTATTTAAATTGGAGTGGGAATAGTTAATTATATCTGGTTAGTGTTTAGCTCCTTCCCTAACTTTAACCTAACTGGAGTGGGAATAGAAAATTAAATATGGTTAGTGTCCAGCACCTTCCCTGACTTTAACCTAAGTGGAGTGGGAATAGTAAATTATATATGGTTAGTGTCCAGCATCTTCCCTGACTTTATGCTGACTGGAGTGGAAATAGAAAATTAGATATGGTTAGTGTCCAGCACCTTCCCTGACTTTAATATAACTGGAGTGGGAATAGTACATTATGGGGCCGATTCCGATCCGTTAAAAATTTCCCCTGTACGAATCGGATCCGGTTTTTTTACCGTACGAATCGTACAAGTCCCGTACAAACTGGCAAGTACGATTCGTATGTTAAAAAATCCATACGAATCGCATTTGGAAAATTCCCCCACACGTCCTCGGGTCGTAAATAGTGTCCGACACGTCCCCGGACAGTTTTACATACGAATTGGGAAACTCAAGTCCGAGCGTGCAAGTACGATCCGTCCCGTCCGTCCGAATGCACAACCGTGTGTAAAAAACTCCGTACGGTGCGAACTCCCATAGCAACTATGGAGACGCCCAAATATGTGCCCGCATACGCGCCGAACACCCCCCAGCACACCCCTCCACGTACGTGCCGTACCGCAGCACCCCCCCATGTCCGCGCCGTGCCCCCACCCCACCCTGTAGGTACGGAGCGGACCCCCACCCCACCTCGTAGGTACGGAGCGAACCCCACCCCCCGTAGGCACAGAGTGCACCCCCCTATGTACGGTGCGGACCCCCAGCGCGTAGCGCTGGGGGTCCACAGTGTACCGACGGGGGGGGTGGTGGTACGGTCTGTACCTACGGGGGAGGGTGGGGGTACGCACCGTCCATAGGGGGGGCTGGGGGTACAGCGCGTACATAGGGGGGGCAGGGTGTACGGCGCATACATACGGTCTGCGCGTACACACAGGGGCTGGGGGTATGTGCTGGGGGACGGTGCCTACATACGTGGGCTGGGGGTACGCACAGTACATACAGAGGTGGGGGTACGCACCCTCCAATACGGGGGTGGGGGCACACACCGTACCCTCAGCACACGGTATGTACGCGCCGTACCCCCAGCCCCCCATGTATGCGTCGTACCCTGGGTTCACGTATGTACGGCATGTACCCTCAGGCCCCCACACCCTGCCCATGCCTGTACGCACCCTACCCGAGGCCCCGACACCAGCACCCTCACCCAGCCCTGCGCATGTACGAGTCGTACCAAGCCATAGCAAATGTGAGCACTGTACAACAACATAGCCGATGTACGCACCGCACAGACGCGAAAAACACACGTACTGAACCAGGACACTGCAAAACACCACAAGGAGAGTCAATTCGAATCGCACAACACCACAAAACACGTCCAACAAGCCCAAAGACACCCAATACACTGACCTGCAACAGCCAAACAGGTAAACAGAGGCCCAAAACACAACCACCCCTTATAACACACTCACCCAAAGTTCAAACACAGCCACACCCACAAATGGACCAATAAAAAGGGCCCACACACACAAACCATGAGCCTTTGCAACAGACCCACTGCTGCCAGACCCCACAGACAACCCACAGCACCAGACCTCAACCTTTACTACACCTTGCACTTGCACACCTTCACACAACCACCTTCACAAACACCCCCTCATCACATTCACACACACACCTTCACAACCACACCCACACACCCACAACCATCCACACCCACACCCCACACCATGCCCACAGACAGGAATCCAAAGTTCTCAACGGCAGAGCTGGAGATCCTTGTAAATGAAATCATCAGAGTCGAGCCACAGCTCTTTGGAACATTGGTCAGACAGACCAGCGTATCAGAAAAATCAGCCATGTGGCAGAGGATCATCGAGAGAGTGAATGCTGTTGCGCCCATCCGAAGGACCAGGCATGAATGCCAAGCTAGGTGGTATGATCTGCGGAGGACGGTCCGCCACAAGATGACCGACGAACACAACCAGGCCAACATCACTGGCGGTGGGCCGTCCCGCAGACCGGTACACTACCATCCCTGGGAGGAGAAGGTGATGCGCACGCTGCCGCCGGTGGGAGTACACAGACTGGAAGGACCCGCCGAGCCTGGTGAGTACACAAACAAATCAGCCCACATGGGGGAATCGCATCCACAACCCAACTCCCGATAATGCACGCAACTACCCCAAAGCCATCACCGGACGCAACCACGCACATGCCACTATCGGCTCCATGCCCCATGCACCAAGCAAGGCCATGCCAAGTCACAGGCCACACAAAACACCAACACAAGACAGGATGTCCTTGATGCTGGGAGGGGGGGCCTCCAAAGTCACATTGTGCAACTCAGAAGCAGACACCAATGCCCTCAGCCCATATGGCCTAGGGCACAGCTATACAAACAGTGTGTCCCGACACTGTACTGTGTCACCTGCAAATGGCGGCCGCGTCGCAGGATGACATGGGTATGAAGGCCCAATTCGCACATAACAGCAGCCAATGAAGAGGCAACACTGTGAAAGAGTGTTAGCACACACCACCGCTGCAGCGCAGACTCAGAGACACTCTGCCCAATGGGGTGCGGGAGAGTCCATCCAAAGCCACATGAACAAGCCAATGGCCTTTGAAATACCTGCAAAGTGTGTGTGCCCAGGAAGCTGGGCTGAGTTGACAGAGGGTGACAGACAGACAGAGGGAGAGGGAGAGAGAGGGCGACAGAGGGTGACAGACAGACGGAGGGAGAGGGAGAGGGAGGGAGACAGAGGGAGACAGAGGGCAACAGAGGGTCACAGACAGAGGGAGGGAGAGGGAGGGAGAGGGCGACAGAGGGCGACAGACAGAGGGAGGGAGAGGGAGAGGGAGGGCGACAGAGGGCGACAGACAGAGGGAGGGAGAGGGAGAGGGAGGGCGACAGAGGGCGACAGACAGACTGAGGGAGAGGGAGAGAGAGGAAGACAGAGGGCGACAGAGGGCAACAGACAGACGGAGGGAGAGTGAGAGAGAGGGAGACAGAGGGCGACAGAGGGCGACAGACAGACAGAGGGAGAGGGAGGGAGGGAGACAGAGGGAGACAGAGGGTGACAGAGGGTGACAGACAGACGGAGGGAGAGGGAGGGAGACAGAGGGCGACAGACAGAGGGAGGGAGAGGGAGAGGGAGGGATACAGAGGGCGACAGAGGGTGACAGACAGACGGAGGGAGAGGGAGAGGGAGGGTGACAGAGGGCGACACAGGGTGACAGACAGAGGGAGGGAGAGGGAGAGGGAGGGAGACAGAGGGAGAGGGAGGGCGACAGAGGGTGACAGACAGACGGAGGGAGAGGGAGAGAGAGGGAGAGGGAGGGCGACAGAGGGCGACAGACAGACGGAGGGAGAGGGAGAGAGAGGGAGACAGAGGGCGACAGAGGGCGACAGACAGACGGAGGGAGAGTGAGAGAGAGGGAGACAGAGGGCGACAGAGGGTGACAGACAGACGGAGGGAGAGGGAGGGAGACAGAGGGAGTCAGAGGGTGACAGAGGGTGACAGACAGATGGAGGGAGAGGGAGAGGGAGGGAGACAGAGGGCGACAGACAGAGGGAGGGAGAGGGAGAGGGAGGGAGACAGAGGGAGACAGAGGGTGACAGACAGATGGAGGGAGAGGTAGAGAGAGGGAGACAGAGGGCGACAGAGGGCGACAGACAGACGGGGGGAGAGTGAGAGAGAGGGAGACAGAGGGCGACAGAGGGCAACAGACAGACGGAGGGAGAGGGAGAGAGAGGGAGACAGAGGGCAACAGAGGGTGACAGACAGACGGAGGGAGAGGGAGAGAGAGGGAGACAGAGGGCGACAGAGGGTGACAGACAGAGGAAGGGAGGAGGGTCACTGTCATGCCAGCAGGCACCTTGAGGGGATAGACACATCACCTGGTAGACCCAATGACAAATCACACCACACCCAACAGCATGCCCGGTCACACACCCCTCCCCTTACACAAGCACACACCACCGGGGCAGCCAACATGTTGGAAGGGCGATCCCAGGGGGGTTACAGAACACGTTCCTGACCACCCTTTGACCCGCCTCTCCCAGAACCAGGCCGAGCACCGGCGGTGAGGCCCCTTCAGGAAGGGAGGTCTCGTACTTGGCCACGCACGTGCTGAGATTGCACTACATGACAAAGAGACACCACACAGTAGGTTTCAGTAGACGAAGATCTTTATCTAAGATTCGTTGGACGTTTATGATCCGCAAGGTAGTCTTTGGTCGGTACAATATGCTTGGTAATTCTTGCACAGGGTGGTTGGGGTAGCGGGACAGTTCTTGGTTCAGAGTCACTGCCGAGTATCCTTCGCACAGCTCTCAATCCTCGAGCCGGGGGACACGGTGCAGTCTCGGGTCCAGCCGGACCACTGAGCTCTCGAGCCGCGACCAGGTCCTCAGGGCTCTCGTAGTTCCAGGTCTTCTCTCCCCCAGTCCCCCCAGCACCCTCTGTTATACGCCTTCTTGCCTTTGAAGTCCAGCGTCCTCACAGAGAGGGGTCTTGGCGTCGGGGGGGTGGTGTGTTGGGATTTCCTGTCGCTCGGCTCTTTGATCCTTTGAAGTAGGGCCGGGAGGGACTCCAGACACCCAGCATGCGGGGAGCCAGCTCCCTGGGGGACCGGAGGGCGATCGAAACCCTCCATTGAGAGGAGGTCAGAGGTGCGACAGAGACTACTCCTCCCTGTCCTGCTTTGGGCGGTTCCCTCTCCCTTGGCCGGGCATGGCGCGTCTAAGGTCTAGGTTTCGCTGAGGCCCTGGGTCGGCCAACGGAACATCGGGACATGGTGGCCGGGGGTCTATAACCAGGGATCAGGGGGGGTGGCATGAGTCGGGTTGGAGGGACTAATGGTCAGGGGGGCCCACGCCACGAGGCCGGTCCCACACAACGCAAATTTGCACTCCCACAATGGATATGTGACACAACAAGACCAATCCATAGCCAACTAAGCATCCCAACACTCATCAGACAGGCCAAATGACCAGGAGTACATATCAATCTGACCCCCGCAACATACCCATCCACAAGTGCACTGTGAGAGGAAGGCTAGACATATCCAACTACCAAGAGCAACTGTGCCAATTTTAATATGTATGAAACATGGATGACGCATGTAACACCATTAACATTGTCTCTCTCTCACACACAGGGCAATGTCGTTGATCTCCCCCCAACACTGGGGGGGAAGACACACAGGAGCCGGCTCGGCGTTACGAAGATCCCACCGGATGCGACGACTCTCACCACACCGTGGATGACCCCGACCAACCTGGCCCCTCTGGTGCCCAAGCACCTGCAGCACCTGCAACAGGTACAACTGTACCAACCACCACCCCCATTCCTGCCACATCCCAGGATACACACAGGAGCCCTGCTCGCACACAACGCAGCCAGTCTGACCAGGAGGGACGAGGGCTCCCGGGCACCCAGGAGGAGGCAGGCGACCCCGCAAATGCCATCCCTCAGGGGTCCTGGAGACCCGACGTGCCCACAAGGGCAGGAGGGGCTCAAGTGGGCAGGGGTGGTGGGAGTGGAGGATGGCGGAGGTGCGAGCCTGACCAGGCAGCTGAGGACCCGGTTATGTCACAAGTCCACAACATCCTGGACACATACCGGCGTGACTCCAGAGGCATCGACCAGGTAGTGGAGACCCTCAATGAGATCAAGAACATGCAGGTCGAGCATCATGCCAGTCATCTACAACACCATGGATGGATGGAGGCAAGACTGGCTGAGCTCCTGGCGGTGCACAGGGACGTGAGCCAATCACTCCGTCAGATCGCCCAAAGCCTGGCAAACCCTCCCTGTGCCACCAGGCGTAGACCAGCACCAGACACAGGGAGAGAGGAGGAGGAGGATTCATCTGACGGAGCGTCCCCAGCATCGTCCAGTCCTGCATCTGAGGGTCCCCGGAGGAAGGTGGGTCGTCCACGCAAAAGCCCGTGAGAGTCAGCGGACCATCACCATCTCCCAGGTCACCTGGCCTGGCACCTGGCCCCCTGGCGCAACAGCAGCACCTCATCCTATGACATTCTCTGCCACATGGACTTGCTGGTCACTGTCTGACCAATGTTGACAAAGACTGTGGCATGGACTCTGATGACTTTCAATGGCAAGGATACCATCTCCCCCTGTGAACTTTGGATTCTATACCCCCGGTACAGCACCTAATTGCATCCCCCCCAACACGTACCCCACCACCAATAAAAACATTACAATTCACGAGATGATGCCGTCATTTAGCATTATTCCACTACATGTGTGTTTTGGCAAGTCAAACCATGCCTGAGTTTTGAAGTAACTCCAACCATGCATACCCTGGGGTCTGAGTCAGGCACAGGACACCCATGGGTCACAATGTATCATCCAATACAGACATGGAGCACCATACTCACCCGTGATGGCCCCAACCAGCTGAGGGGGTGCCTGCACAACTGTGCGGACAGACCAATTTCGAAGAGCAACAGTCATGCGCAGAGGTCAGGGATCATGTGGAGTGTCCTGGGGTGGGAGTCCCAGGTATGTGTAGCCAGGTGGGAGAACTATGTCCTGCAAGCAGGAGTCAGGTGGATGTGGAGAATGGTGGCCAGGCCAAGGTTGGATGCATGTAGATGGCACAATGGGGTCTTGGATGACAGTGCCACATGGTTGTGTTGGGGGCGTGCTCGTGGGCTGCATCCTGAGTGTGGACGTGGATTGTGAAGGTCATCCTGCAGATGACAGTGATCCATTGCCGCCATCCCTGTTGGATGGTGATGTGGCTGGGTTTCCGGATGTTGAAGCAGAGCTGTGTAGATGCACCCTGGATGTGGACAAGTGTCATGGGAGTCGTAAGGTACTTCTCCCTAGAGTGCAGGGTAGGATTTGACATGGATGTCGAAGTTGACCTGGGGGATGGTCTGTCTTGACTTGAGGTGGGTCGAACAATGGACCTTGTGCATAATGCAGAGTGTGCTGAGGCCTGAGGTACAGATGCTGGTGATCAGCATAGCACATGTGGGCAAGCTTTCCATGATGCACACCAGCTTGTGTGTGTGGACACTGTGTGCCTGTGCAGGGCACTTGCGGGTGGGACACAAGCAGTTGACCCAGCTGTAAGGGGACAATCCGCATATGAACACCTCAGTCGTGTAAAAGTCTAGCATCAGGTGGCCAACGTGCAGCCATCTGCCAATGGATACCATGCATCATTCAATATGGGAACTGGCAAGGACTGCGTCTTTGAGGAGGGTGAGGAGCACCTGGCTGGCAATGGGACACAAGATGAGGATGAGATGCAGTGCGCATGTCATGGTGTAGAGGGGTATCCTGGACACATTGTAGACTGACACGCTGAGACTTGATACCTGTGCCATGTGTCCCACAACGACACCATACTACATGCAGAGGCCTGGAGTACCACTCCCATGGCCTTGTTGGGGTACAGAGCCTGTGGGGAGTAGGAGGGACATGACCTGGTCGGTGTGACAGGGCCTGGAAGGCGTGCCAGCGCTGTGTAGGCAGTTGGAGTTGCACACTCATTATGCAAAGGTGTTGTGTGGCCGATGAGTGCATGCCTGAGTGCATGCAACAGATGTATTGGATGGACATTGCTTGGTGGGTGACCTCAACATCATGGTGTAGCGTGATGTGGCACATGCAAGGACATGAGGCACGTGCAATGTGCACGTGGCATGTGCAGACGGTCCAGCCTTTGCCACCGCAACTGTGTCACACACAAGCAGATTACACCAAAATGAATGGGTGGAGGGAGGAAGGGGTTTGCGTCTTAGAGGCGTGTGTGGGAGGGCCAATCTATAAACTCTGTGTGCCCTTGCTGCAGGGCCTGCAGCAGCAGGCGCCATGCCCTGGAAACCATGCCACAAGTTGCACACTAACGCAAGCATGTCAGAATGGACCACTGCAAAAGGAGTATGAGAAGGGAGGAGTGTCTGGTCAAACATGGCACACACACAGACAATGGATACACATGCAGCTAAGTGGCCATTGTGGGGACTGAGATGGCAAAATACCTACACAGCCATGTACATCAAGCACAATACATATCATAATCCCTGACAAATAGCTTGCATCTTGCTACTCTACACATAGGCTCATATGCACAATCTGTGACAACTATGCCAGACATGCCGCATGCACAGTGGCAAGAGACCTGCATTGACAGAGATGAGGCACCTTGGAGGCTGAGGGACACCTTTATTAGTCATGTTTGCCGGAAGGCAAATGCATCTATATTAACAGATGCACAGGTCATGTGGAAGAACATGTGGAACCTACACTGGCAACCCCTTTGCACCACAGATGCAGGAAACCCATAGAACTGGCACACAAGTGACAGGTGTGAGGCAGACACCCGTGCTGCTCACGGAGAGGCTGCAATTCACCATTGAACCACCAATGGGGATGTCCCACACTATGTCAAGCCGGTGCATCCCGTATGTGTCCGAGGGCAGTGTCACACACATTGATGCCTTCATCACAATCCACAATCACATTACAGATGACTGTCACCAAGTGTGACTATCAATTCAGGTTAATCCAGCTCCATGTCATGTGCCCCATGGTGATTCTACATGTATGCTAAGTAACCAAACATGAACAGGAGCAGTGCACACACATTCTAAACACATAGCACACCCAAAAAGCCGTGGTGCATCCCTTACCCTAAGGTGATTTTTCGACATGTCCGTGCATGTTACGCTGATTCAGCACACGTTGCCGTATTCATGAGGAATAGCAGGAGCACAACAATGCCACCAGCAGACAGCATGCGCAAATACCTGGGGATGAGAGACACACAAGAAGTGAGCCAAAAGAAGCACATCCGCATGCATGGGCATGTACTCGACACGTATAAGGTTGTCAACATGCTAGGTGAAAATAGTGTCTCAGGTAAGACATACAGTCATTACACCATCACTCGAGTGACACATCCATACACACCTCTGACTCACTTGCCATACATGCAGATGGACCCACACATTGCAACACATGCCACACAAGGCTCAATGCGTGTACACAGTGGGCCCGATTCACAGAACTAACTTAAGACAAAATCCTAAACTTACTACCATTTTGGTATTCACAGAAGGCACTTACTCATTTTGGTATTCACAGAAGGCACTTACTCATTTCGGTATTCACAGAAGTTAGGAGTCCTAACTTTAGGACTCCTAAATGCCTTCTGTGAATACTGAAAGTCTTAAAATTAGGATTTTTCTCAGTTTAGTAGTAGTATAGTTAGGACTCCTAACTTTAGGACTCCTAAATGCCTTCTGTGAATACCGAAAGTCTTAAAATTAGGATTTTTGTCAATTTAGTAGTCCTAAGTCTAAACTTAGGACTACTAAATTGAGAAAAATCATAATTTTAAGACTTTCGGTATTCACAGAAGGCATTTAAGAGTCCTAAAGTTAGGAGTCCTAACTATACTACTACTAAACTGAGAAAAATCCTAATTTTAAGGCTTTCGGTATTCACAGAAGGCATTTAGGAGTCCTAAAGTTAGGAGTCCTAAAATTAGGACTACTAAATTGAGAAAAATCCTAATTTTAAGACTTTCGGTATACACAGAAGGCATTTAGGAGTCCTAAAGTTAGGAGTCCTAACTATACTACTACTAAACTGAGAAAAATCCTAATTTTAAGACTTTCGGTATTCACAGAAGGCATTTAGGTGTCCTAAAGTTAGGACTCCTAACTTCTGTGAATACCGAAATGAGTAAGTGCCTTCTGTGAATACCGAAACGAGTAAGTGCCTTCTGTGAATACCAAAATGGTAGTAAGTTTAGGATTTTGTCTTAAGTTAGTTCTGTGAATCGGGCCCTCAGACACTGCAACTCACCACTAAGCAAAGAAGTTGCGTATGAGCCGACTCCGGATGTCCTCTTCCTCCTCCTCCTCAACATCACTTGCCTCGTCACCAAGCTCCTCGTCCTCCACGGGTGGATGTTCCTGATCATCCGGATCCAGGATGAGTGGCACAGTTTTCTTCACTGCCATGTTGTGCAGCATGCAGCACACAAGGAAGATTTTGCAGACCTTCACCGGTGCATATGGGAGTGCGCCGTCGGTCTTGTCGAGGCACCGGAATCGGCTCTTCAGGAGGCCAAAGGTCCTCTCTATCACTCGCCTGGTCTGCCCATGGGCGTTGTTGTACCAGTGATCGGCAGCCGTTCTGGGGTTGCGGAGAGGTTTGATCAGCCATGGCATGTTGGGATAGCCAGAGTCCCCTACATGGAAACATCATGGACAGAAGTGGGTCAGGAGAAGCAGTAAAACAGAAAGATGACGCTAAATACAGGAGTAACAGAGTATACCCACCAACAAGACATGCTCGTTCGTTGCGCAGATGCAGCATCATTTCAGGCACCCTGCTACACCTCATGATGTAGGCATCGTGTGATGATCCTGGAAAACGAGCACAGACATGGGAAATCACCATGTTAGCAAGACACACCACAAGGGCATTAATGGAGTGGTAATGTTTCCTGTTCCTATAGGCTACCTCATGTGCCTGTGGTGGTACCAAAGCCACATGTGTCCCATCAATAAACCCAATGACATGGGGCATCCCTCCCAGGGCATAGAAGTCACCCTTGACACCTGTCAACTGCTCAGGAGTTGGGAAATGTATATACTCATCCAGGTGAACCAACATGGCCTCTAGAAAATCATGCAGGACACGGCTGAACATGGTTTGGGACATGCCACCAACATGAGCAATGGTATGTTGGAACGTACCCGTGGCAAAGAAATGTAGGGCTGCCATCACCTTCATCTTGGGTGTCAGTGCAGTAGGATACCTGTGTAGCGGTTGGAGGTGTGGTGCCAGCCTTGCTGTCAAGTTCAGAATCAACCGTTGGGGGAAGCGGTAGCGGCGTATACAGTCACGTTCCCTCAGGGCAGCCAAGTCTGGGATTGGTCGGGGGAGAGGCGGAGCCCTGCAGCAATTAGGAAGGGACAACGAAGAGTGAGTACAGTACAACAACACTGTCAATGTGCTGAGCACATGTTGAACAGCCAATACACATATGCTACATGCAGAGTCAGGTCTGTGCAATATACCCTGGACACGTATGCCAGGCAGGTGACACTCCTACCAAGAGCCATCTACAAACGTGTACTCACAAGCTCAACATGACATGGCATGAGACTAGCTGTGGGCCAGTGTAAGTGAACAGGCAGATGCATTACAGGAGTGACAGACATCCACATGTGTGCAGAAGAAGGATGTTTATCATACAGACAGGTTGCGGAACACTAGAGGCACAGGTCACATGTCCCTGAAATAAGGACAGACCACACACCTTGCCATGAAGGGGTACATGTCACATGTTGGATGCAGCAACTGCAGATGCATTTGACGGAACACCAACAGCAAGCTTCTGGGAACACATAACACACACATGACATACTCACATCGTGCAAAGCCGGTAGTCACATGTCAGGTGTCATTATCCGTGTACCTGGCATCAGGGGACAGTTGCGGGTGTTGGCGACTGTGCAATGCCAGTGACGCAGTGCTCAACAAGTCTGTACAACATGCACACATGTCAAAGATGTGAAGGGGATGTGTGGCACATAGTGCAGCTTGACACATGACATGTGTACACAGCTCATCACACATCTACTGGGTTCTAACATGAGGAGATTTGTGCCGCATCACAGCCTGACACACCTAGGCCCGAGACATGTAGGACTGCACTGACAATGACTTGATGTCCAGCCTCGGCCAAGTATGACAGCTCAATTCCTTTTCTGTGTGCCGCCTGTCACCAGTGTAAGGTGTGAAACGCACCGTACACGCTCTGAGAGTGTGTGTAGGGTCCGTACCACCATGGTTGTGCAGCCCTAGGCATACGCCATGGTGATACGGTCCGTACCCGCGTGTGTAGGGTCCGTACCACCATGGTTGTGCAGCCCTAGGCGTACGCCATGGTGATACGTTCCGTACCCACGTGTGTAGGGTCCGTACCACCATGGTTGTGCAGCCCTAGGCGTTCGCCATGGTGATACGGTCCATACCCGCGTGTGTAGGGTCCGTACCACCATGGTTGTGCAGCCCTAGGCGTACGCCATGGTGATACGGTCCATACCCACGTGTGTAGGGTCCGTACCACCATGGTTGTGCAGCCCTAGGCGTACGCCATGGTGATACGGTCCGTACCCACGTGTGTAGGGTCCGTACCACCATGGTTGTGCAGCCCTAGGCATACGCCATGGTGATACGGTCTGTACCCGCGTGTGTAGGGTCCATACCACCAAGGTTGTGCAGCCCTAGGCGTACGCCATGGTGATACGTTCCATACCCGCGTGTGTAGGGTCCGTACCACCATGGTTGTGCAGCCCTAGGCGTACGCCATGGTGATACGGTCCGTACCCGCGTGAGTAGGGTCCGTACCACCATGGTTGTGCAGCCCTAGGCGTACACCATGGTGATACGGTCTGTACCCGTGTGTGTAGGGTCCGTATTACTATGGCGTACGCATACGCGAGCACTCCCATAGTGATAGGGACCGTACACACGCGTGTACGGTCCGTATTACTATGGCGTACGCATACGCGAGCACTCCCATAGTGATAGGGACCGTACACACGCCTGTACGGTCCGTTTCACTGCATTTGGGGTGCCCTAGGGCCGTGGAACGCACCGTACCTGTGTGTAAATATTGAAATGACATAGGGGACACATGAGGGACAAGTATAAGGGCCTAAATGCATGCTGGTTGTCATGGAGACCTAGTTTAAAGTTTGAATTTTTCCATCAGGTGGCCAGCAGAAGTCGGTTGGAAACAATATACTTTGTTGCAAAGTGGTTGTTGACTTGACATCATGCTCAATTTTTAAACCATGCAAAGCCACTCACTGGGGTAGGTTTAAAGGGATTGGAGGAAACGTAGGATGCTAATGTGACTGACCAATCACTCTGTACTCCTGTAAATGAAACAGGCCAGCAAGGCAGATATAAGGCAGCCAGGTCCCATGAGAGAGCACTTGCCTGCACATCCTTTCATTCCACAACACTGCTGCTGCTTGTGATTCCTCTGGCACCATGTCCAGGTCTGTGGAGAGGGCCCAGCCATTCACCATGGAGGAGAATATGGCGTTGGTGGATGTGATCCTCCCACAGTACACCATGCTGTATGGTCGACCAGGGGAGCAGGTGAGTGCAGACTCCACTACCTTAGACTGTGCCCCTTTTTGTGACTGTGACTTCTGGCATTGTGTTCATGTGTGACAGACATGCAATGTTGTTTAGAGTGGGTCCCAGGGTGGGGAAGGCCTCATGTCTCCCATGCAGAGCATGCTGTAGTTCCTGTGTGCACTCCTCACTTGCATAGTGCTTACTGTGACAATCAATGCATGGTACATGCCACATTCTGCCTGGCTACTCCTCCTGGGAATGTTGTTTCTACAGTCCTGATGTGATTCTGTGGTCCCCCCCAGTGTGACAGGTGACAGTACCCATAGATGTGTGTTTGTTTAGTGTACCTGTGCTGTGAGTGTCCAAATGATGTGTTCGTCCCCTGGACATTGGTGTGTGTGTGTAAGTCCCCTGTCATGTGGGTGAGTGCATATGGGGAGTGTTGCACACCAGCTGCATGAGGGATGGATATACCCTGGCCATCTGATGTAAGCAGGGAGCAGTGCTGTGTGACTGCCGTGCTGAGCCAGCCCCACACCTGTGACACCCCCCAGTCTAGTGGCACATGGGCAGAGTGAGGTTTGTACCCGCAGTTGGCAATGTCAGGTGATTGTCCTGTGCCTGTGTGTGTCTATGTACTCTGCTGAGGTTGCGTCAGTGGGCTGGGGCATGTGACTGCTTTGAGGTGCTGTACATAATCCTGGTGTAGCTTGTGATGTACAGTGTGATCCAGGATCATTGATTGCGTGGCACCCCTCATGCCACCTGTGTACTTTCAATGACACGTGGTGCATTTGGCCTTCCCCAGAGGATAATGTCCCTATGACAAAGGTGCAATGAGTTGCCTGCATACCATAGCCTGTTCAAACAAGACATATTATTAATATGTGTGTCTCTGTGTCATTGCTCAGGTGTATTAAAGTATTCTCACTTTTGCATCCTCACAGGCGTCTGACCCACATCCATAATCGTGTGCTGGCGGTGGTCTTCCCCGACTTGGATAGGCGCTTACGGGAGAAGCAGCAGCAGGAAGGGGGTAGGTACATGCGTGTTTGTTGTGTGTCACCAGCTTTTGGAAGTGCACAGTTGCATGGATACACTGCCAGGGTTTAAATGTGCAGTGCATGACCTGTTCCCCAAAGTAAACCGGTGCTGTTCTTCCTCCCTTCCCCTCCTTGCCATGTGTTCCCTGGTCTGTGTGTAGTCACTCTTGCACAAGGTTATCTAGGCTGGCAGTTAATCCAAGTGCCCAATGCTTGCAGCATCATGTGTGGGGTTGGTGTGTAACAGGTTTTGGGACCTTGCCTGTGCCCTGGCCAGTTTAGTCAGTGTGGGGTCCATGTCAGTTGGCACTGATGGTGAGTCCCGACATAGGAGTGTGTCTTAAAAGTGTACTGCCTTACAGCATGCATGTCCAATGTTGTGCCCTCTGACATGATGTGCATGAGTGGGAGTAATGCATAGTGCAGGGACGGTTGCTTAAGTTGCAGTCATATCCATCCAGGACCATGGAGGAGTGTGGCCACTACCGTGCCCTGGGGCACCTTTTCCTAGGTATCATGTGTGTCATCCAACAATGTGGACATTCTCTGTGTCTTCGGCATAGGTTGGGCTCTATGGCATTGTACCCTGGCCTCATCTGTATTTACGTAAACTGTGCTACATGTGTCCACTGTACAGTGTGACCCAATTTTGCTTGTGCATACTCACAGTGGGCAGTGCCTGTGTGTCTTGGTACGACAATCTGATGATGGTTGATTGTCAATGATATATGTGGACAGGCGCACCAGGGGTAGTTTGTGTACAATCAGGATTTAGTGCAGGCCATGTGTTTTTATCCCAGAGTAAGAGGTGTAAGTACTTCCTCTGTCTCAATCACATTGTCTCAGGTAGGGGGTGGTTTGTGCGGGCAAGGCCTACATGTAAAAATCTGAAGTCTCCTTGCTAGGTCTGGCCTGTGTGTGATGTTTGTCTGGACATACACTCAAGGTGCAGTGACCCAGTCATGTTGGGCATGGTTTAATGTATTAGCTTTGCAGCATGTGCAAAAAGTTAATAGACATGGTTCCTGCTCATCCCTTTTTTGGCAACGCTGTGTGGTGCAGATGCTGTGCACGATTGTCCCCAGAGCCTGGCTCCTCTGTCCAATTTGATATCAAGTAATTTGCTGTTGTGTCATGCTCTCCATTGTTTCTCAGTGGCATGGTGGGTCAACCAACTGTGTGTTGCAGGGCCTACATATGTACCTTGTATTGTAGATGTTACTCATGTTGCTTTTCAGGCTATGTACTGTGCCCTATGTAGATTTGACTCATGTGACATGTGTATACAGGTGTCTGATTATTTCCTGTCTCTTCACCTTGCCAACAGCATCGTCGGGGGACTCCGAGGGAGACACTGGCACGGACCGTGAGGAGGGATCGAGCACCAGTGCTGTCTTGTCTGGCGCATCGAGTGGCACGGAGGCCGAGGGGAGTGAGGCGGAGGACCTGTCCAGTCCCACCACCGACTATGACGCTGACGGGTCCGAGGCTGAGCTCCCAGAGGGGGCGGAGGCTGCTCCCACAGCTGAAAGCAGCACTCAATCTCTACCCGCCCCCTCCATTCCCATCACCGGCCTACCACTTGCTGGGGTCCCCTCCCGCTGTGCTAGGTCACCACGTGTCTCCTTCTTGCCATGCACCGCTCCCCCTGCCCCTGTCTCCACTGCTGCCGTGAATGCCGAGTCTGTGGACATCCTGCGCCAGTTGCAGGTTGGTCAGACTGCGATGCTTAATGTCCTCCATGGCCACAACCGAGTGCTCACCCAGATGGAGGCATACATGGAGGGCATCTCAGCTGCGCAGTCTGACCAACGCCAGTTGCTGAGGTCCATAGACTCGACACTGACTGCAGCAGTGGGTCTCCTGCAGCGCTGTGTCCCCCCCTACCCCTGCACCATCCACACTTCCCACTCCCATGCTTGCCCCAAGCACACCCAGACGTCCCCATGCACGCACCCCACCAGACACAGGCACCACACCACCGGGGAAGGCCAAGCGCACACCTCCTGTCACGCACACACAGGGTGAAGTAGGCACACCCACTGGGTCGGGGGGCAAACGGAAGACACGCAGCCACAGTGGGAGTCCACATTCCTCACAACCCACTCCCTCCAAATCCACTCCCCTCAGCTCTCCTGGCCAAGATTCAAACAAAGATTCCTTCATGGCCGCTCTGTCCCTGAGCCCCAGTGTTTCACCACCCTGCAAGCGGTCAAAGGAGTCCCCGGTCAGGGTAGTTGAGTACCCCCCCTGTCCACACCCTCCCCCAGTAGCGCTGCGACCCATCCCTCTGCCCCCCCCTCCTTGGGGCCTGTGGTTCCTTCGGGTGCAGGGGAGACGCTGGGGGACCTTGCAACCGCGTGCAGCGCCATTTTCACCACCACCTTTGGCGCTGCCCCACCCCCTGTGGTGGAGTCCTCCGTCCCTGCACCAACAACACCTACCCTTGCCCCTCCTGTCCCTGCGGTGCCTGGTCCTTCCCCCCCACATGATGCCCCCCCCCGTGGAAGCAAAGGAGGTATGAACTGTGCAGGCAAGCTATGGGACACGCGTCCCTATGTGTCCCTGTTAGACGGACCGGGAGGGTCGGCCGAGGACAAGGGGAGAGGTCTCCGGGGAGAGCCGTCTCCAGCGATCGTACAGATGAATAACTTCCCCCCCACAGATATACACCACACAAGGATAGGATTTAACGTTCTTTATAGGTGATTTCTTAAGGTACGATGAAATGGTACAAGGAGGTCTGGACTCAGGGGTTCCCTCGATTCTAGTCTCTTGGTTTGGGAAAAGGGGGTAGCGGGACAGTCTGGTTACCAATCTGGTAGCTGAGATGGTATGGTGGATAGCTCACAATCCTCGAGCTCGGTGTTCTAGCTTGGACGTGCCGCGGCAGCGCCAGCAGGTCCCGGTGAAGGTGGTCGTTACACGGTCCGCGGCAGCGCCAGCAGGTCCCGATGAAGGTGGTCGTTACACGGTCCACGGCAGCGCCAGCAGGTCCCGATGAAGGTGGTCGTTACAACGGTCCGCGGCAGCGCCAGCAGGTCCCGACGAGGATGGATGATGCAGAAGGCCGCGGCAGCGCCAGCAGGCAGGACGATCTTTCACAAGGCAGGGCTACGGCAGCGCCAGTAGTCCGTCAAGGCTGAGTTCTTCTCGGTGTCTCTCGACTCCAGGATACAACTGCCTTCCTGCTCTGGAGCTGCCCTAGTTATAGGTCTGGCGCCCTTTGATGTCCGGACCCTCGCACTTGGAGGTCGGGGGGTCCGGGATGAGGGAGTACAGACACCCAGCAGGGGGTGGAGCCAGCGCCTGGGGGAGCTGGAGGGTGATCGGCACCTGGCGGGGGAGAGCCATCGACACTTATTTCTCCCATTGACCTGCCAAGTGGTCCGTTCACCTCCTGGGTGGATGGTGGTGCCGGGATGTCGGGGCCGGCCAGGCCCAGGGTTAGGGTCGAGCCGAGGCCACGCGGCCTCGTGGCGCAGTGTCCAAGATGGCGGCTGATCCGGCCGGGGGAGCCGGTAGTGGTTCGGCCCCATGATACATGGCTGTCCGGGGGCAGGAGTTCCGTTGGGAGACGGGGTGCGGGTTGCCCTTGTGGGTAACACCTGGGAGTCCGGGGCTTGGGCCCTGTCATGCGGGGAGGGAGCAAGCCCTTCATGTGGCCTGTCCAACATGCATCCCCCCCAGCTGAAGGCGGGGAGAGTCACCCATCCTCTTGGGGACTCTCCTCGTCGAGGCGGAAAAAGCGTGACAGGCCATCTGCGTTGGCGTGGTCTTGGCCCGGTCGATGTTCCACAGTGAAGTCCATTCCCTGCAGGGAGATGGACCAGCGCAATAGTTTTGGGTTTTCCCCCCGCATCTGCATTAGCCACTGCAGGGGTCGATGATCGGTTTGCACCCGGAAGTGGGTACCGAAGAGATAGGGCCGGAGCTTTTTGAGGGCCCACACTACTGCGAAGGCCTCCCTCTCGATTGTGCTCCAGCGCTGTTCTCGGGCCAGGAGGCGTCTGCTGATGAAGGCCACCGGCTGGTCAAGACCCTCGGGGTTCAGCTGGGAAAGAACCGCCCCGATGCCGTGGTCGGAGGCGTCCGTTTGTACAATGAATTCCCGACTGTAATCGGGGGCCTGGAGCACAGGGGCGGTGCACAGGGCGGCTTTCAGCTTCTCGAAGGCCGCTTGACAGTCGGGGGTCCAGTTAATCTTCTTCGGGTGGTTTTTGGATGTGAGACCCGTGAGGGGCCCCACAATGCTGCCATAGTCCCTCACGAACCGCCGGTAGTAGCCGGTGAGTCCCAAGAAGGCTCGGACCTCGGTCTGCGTGACTGGGGGTTGCCAGGACTGGATGGCAGCAATTTTGAGTTGCAGAGGGGCCACCAGACCACTTCCCACCTGGTGTCCGAGGTAGGTCACGGACCCCTGACCAATTTGGCACTTGCCGGCCTTAATCGTGAGGCCGGCCCGCTGGAGGGCTTGCAGGACCTCTCGGAGGTGGTGGAGGTGGTCGGACCAGTGGCGGCTGTATACAGCGATGTCGTCCAGGTAGGCGGCGCTGAACTCTTCGAGCCCCGCCAAGACCTGGTTCACTAGACGCTGAAAAGTAGCTGGGGCATTCTTCATGCCGAAGGGCATGACCTTGAAGTGGTAGTGGCCATCGGGGGTAGAAAAGGCGGACCGTTCTTGGGCCCGGGGTGTGAGACCGATCTGCCAGTAGCCCGCTGTCAGGTCGAAGATGCTGAGGTAGCGGGCAGCCCCCAGGCGGTCGATCAATTCATCCGCTCGGGGGATAGGATGAGCGTCGGTCCTGGTGACAGCGTTCAAGCCCCGATAGTCGACGCAGAACCGGAGTTCAGGAGTGGTGCCGGGGGCAGCGGCTTTGGGGACCAGCACGACCGGGCTGGCCCAGGGGCTGTCCGAGGGCTCGATGACCCCGAGCGTGAGCATCTTGGATACTTCCTCTTGGATGCAGGCCCGCACCCGATCTGGTACGCGGTAGGCCCGGTGTCAGATAGGGGGACTGTCCCCAGTGTCCACGTCGTGCAAGCACCAAGGGGTGATTCCTGGGGTGAGGGAACACAGAGTAGCAAACTGCAGCAGGAGGTCCCGGCAGCCCTGGCGTTGCTCTGGGGTGAGGGCATCGGAGAGCCGGACCCCGTCCACGGAACCGTCTTTCTCCTCAGTCTTCAGGAGATCAGGGAGGGGCTCGGAGTCTTCTTCCGCCCCACTGTCTGTAGCCATCAGGAGGCTGAGTTCCGAGCGCACAAAGTGGGGTTTGAGTCTGTTGGTGTGGAGGACCCGGAGGGGGTTCCGGGGGGACTCCATGTCGATGAGATAGGTGACGGGGCTCTTGCGTTCGACCACTTTGAAGGGTCCCGTCCACTTATCTTGCAAGGCACATGGTTCGGTGGGGGACATCACCCACACTTGTTGACCAGGTTCGAATTTGACGGAGGAGGCATTCTGATCGTATCATTTTTTCATGTCCTCCTGACTGGCCTCAAGATTCGCTTTTGCCATTTCCCTGAAGCGCCGGGTCTGATTGCGTAGTGCCAGGAGGTACTTGAAGACGTCTGGAGGGGTCTTTAGGGGGGCCATCTCCCAACCTTCTTTGACTAGGCTGAGGGGCCCTCGCACAGGGTGCCCGTACAGGAGTTCGAAAGGGCTAAAGCCGAGGGACTTCTGGGGAACTTCTCGATAGGCGAAGAGGAGGCACGGAAGTAGTACATCCCACTGGCGACGGAGGGGCTCTTCCAATCCCCCAATCATTCCCTTGAGTGTGCGGTTGAATCGCTCAACTAGTCCGTTCCCTTGAGGATGATAGGGGGTCGTGAATCGGTAGGTGACCCCGCACTGTTGCCAGAGGGACTTCATATATTTCGAGATAAAGTTTGTGCCTCGGTCGCTGACGACTTCTCGGGGGAAGCCCACCCGGGAGAAGATCCCCATTAGGGCCCGGCCGACCACTGGAGCTGTTACAGTTCGCAGGGGCACAGCCTCGGGGTAGCGGGTGGCGTGGTCCACCAGTACCAGGATGAACCGATGTCCTTGTGCTGTGCGGGGGTCCAGGGGCCCCACAATGTCTATTCCTACCCTCTCGAACGGGGTGGTGACCACTGGGAAGGGTTGCAGAGGTGCTTTGAGCTTGCGGCCGCTCTTCCCGCTGGCCTGGCACGTGGGGCAGGACCGGCAGTGGTTGAGGACGTCGTTTCGCATCCTCGGCCAGAAAAAGTGGGTCACCAGGCGACTGTAGGTTTTGTCCTGGCCCAGGTGTCCAGCCAGGGGGACATCGTGGGCCAAATTTAGCAGGAAGTCTCTGAAACGGAGGGGCACCACCAGCACTCGACTGGCCCCTAACTCCGCGATTCTTTGTTCACTGTATAGCAGGTCGTTATCCCAATAGACCCAATGGGCTCCGGTGGAGTCCCCTGCGCTCTGGGCGATGGCTTGCTGGCGGAGTCCCTCGAGGGAGGGGCAGGTCTTCTGCTCCTGGCGGAACTGTTCCGGGGTGGGCCCCCCTTCTTGACGCCACAGAGCCAGGCCGGGAAGGTCCTGGGGCTGGGCGACCCCTTCGGGGGTTGGCTCTGGGGGGTCGGTATAGTCGGTGTCCTCTACTGGAGCGACCGGGGGAGGAGGTGCTGGCCATTCTGGTTCTTCTGGTCGGGGGATGGCACGGGCGGCCATGGACCGGGTGGTTACGCACGCCCAGTCCGGGAGGCCCAGCATCCCCAGGTGCTCTCTTCTTTCGACGGCGGCCCACGGGGAACTCTCAAGGTCATTCCCCAGGAGACAGTCCACGGGGGCATCATCCCAGACCGTCACCTTCAACATGCCGGAGACCCCTCCCCATTCGAAGGGGACGCAGGCCATCCGACATAGACTTTCGGAATTGTCGGCTGAGCGGACGGGGCAGAGAATGTTCGGCAGGATCTGCTCTGGTTTTACCAGGTGACAGCGGACGGCCGTCACACTGGCCCCTGTGTCACGTAGGGCTTCGGCCCGGCGCCCATTAATGTTCACCCACTGGCTATATTTTCTGGTGTTGGCGGGTAGGGGAGCCCGCGGGACCATGTCTTTTCCCCCTAGGCATGCTAGAACCATGGCGGCCGGTTCCCACTCTTGTTGGGCCTGCTCATATTCTTCTTGTTCCTCGGAGATTTGTTCTCCCCCCAGGGCGGCGGCAGCTACCTGGCGGGGCTTTGGCGTTTGGTTCTGCGGGCAGCTCCGGTCATTGGCGTAGTGGCCGACTCGCTGGCATCGGTGACACGTGACGTTGGCTCGGAACCCCGGGCGCATCGGGGGGTTGCCCCGACCGGCCGGAGGCGGGGTGCTGGCCGCGGGAGTGGCCGGGACGGTGTCTCTCCCTCGCCCCTGGCCTCCTCCTCCTCCTCGGGGACGGTGCTGACCTTGGTTGTTCCGGTTTTGCTCGTGTGGTCCTCTCCGGCCCACTCGGGTGCTTTCCCACCGGTCAGCTTCGGCGGCGAGTTGCCGTGGGTCAGTCAATTTACTGTCGAGGAGGTGCTGCCTGAGCTCGACGAAGCAGTTGTTAGACAGGTGCTCCCACACCATGAGATTAAAGAGTTGCTCGTAGGTCGTTACGTGGCTTCCCTTGATCCAACCCTCGAAGGCTCGGCTGAAATAGTTGACATATTCCACCCAAGTTGTATCCGGGATCCAGGTGCAGTCTCGGAACCTCTGGCGGTACATTTCGGGTGTGAGCCCATATCGGGTGAGGAGGGCAGCCTTCATGTGGTCATAGGATGACATCTGATGGTCTGGGAGCTGCAGTAGGGCATTGCGGCCTTCGTTGACGAACCTCCCCCATAGGCCGGCTCCCCAGTCACTCCGATCGATCCGGTGGGAGGTCATGGCGATCTCGTAGGCTTTGAACCACTGTTGTATGTCGTCCTCTCGGACATACTCTCGGACAACATCCTTGGGGATGTGGACTTTCTTCTCGGTTGCTCCCGGGGTGCGCGGTCGCTCAGGCACCTCCGGTTCTTTATTCTGTTTCCGAAGTTCTATTTCTGCCAGTTTGCGCTCGTGTTCGAATGTTAGTCTTTTTTCTTCGAGCTCTCTCTGCCTCTGTTTTTCTTCCCGTTCTTCTCGGAGCCGCAGATGTTCTAGGTTCAGTTTTTGCTCGGCTAATTTTAGTTCACCGTCCATCTTGAGTCGTGCCATTTCCAACTCATGTAATCTGTTTCTTTCTCTTTCTTGGATCTCTTCCTGCGAGAGGCCCGTTCCTCGCTCCTCGGGAGCTGTGGCGTTCCCCTCCGATGCTGCACCGTTTTGGTCTGGGGATCCGGCGACCCCGGTTTCCGCCCACGACTCAATGGCATGCTTCAAATCGTCTTTGGTACTCAGGCCGGTGGTAGCAATGCCTAGTTCCATGCAGAATTGTTTCAGTTCACGATGGCTATACTCTTCCAATTTATCCATCTGGAATTTCTCGGTGGACCCGCTCTCTTTGGTTGACATCGTGGTTTTGTTGTGGGGTGAGCTACTCTCTGTACGATTACGCGTTGATTCGGATCGCGCCGCTGGCCACCAATGTTAGACGGACCGGGAGGGTCGGCCGAGGACAAGGGGAGAGGTCTCCGGGGAGAGCCGTCTCCAGCGATCGTACAGATGAATAACTTCCCCCCCACAGATATACACCACACAAGGATAGGATTTAACGTTCTTTATAGGTGATTTCTTAAGGTACGATGAAATGGTACAAGGAGGTCTGGACTCAGGGGTCCCCTCGATTCTAGTCTCTTGGTTTGGGAAAAGGGGGTAGCGGGACAGTCTGGTTACCAATCTGGTAGCTGAGATGGTATGGTGGATAGCTCACAATCCTCGAGCTCGGTGTTCTAGCTTGGACGGGCCGCGGCAGCGCCAGCAGGTCCCGGTGAAGGTGGTCGTTACACGGTCCGCGGCAGCGCCAGCAGGTCCCGATGAAGGTGGTCGTTACACGGTCCGCGGCAGCGCCAGCAGGTCCCGATGAAGGTGGTCGTTACAACGGTCCGCGGCAGCGCCAGCAGGTCCCGAAGAGGATGGATGATGCAGAAGGCCGCGGCAGCGCCAGCAGGCAGGACGATCTTTCACAAGGCAGGGCTACGGCAGCGCCAGTAGTCCGTCAAGGCTGAGTTCTTCTCGGTGTCTCTCGACTCCAGGATACAACTGCCTTCCTGCTCTGGAGCTGCCCTAGTTATAGGTCTGGCGCCCTTTGATGTCCGGACCCTCGCACTTGGAGGTCGGGGGGTCCGGGATGAGGGAGTCCAGACACCCAGCAGGGGGTGGAGCCAGCGCCTGGGGGAGCTGGAGGGTGATCGGCACCTGGCGGGGGAGAGCCATCGACACTTCTTTCTCCCATTGACCTGCCAAGTGGTCCGTTCACCTCCTGGGTGGATGGTGGTGCCGGGATGTCGGGGCCGGCCAGGCCCAGGGTTAGGGTCGAGCCGAGGCCACGCGGCCTCGTGGCGCAGTGTCCAAGATGGCGGCTGATCCGGCCGGGGGAGCCGGTAGTGGTTCGGCCCCATGATACATGGCTGTCCGGGGGCAGGAGTTCCGTTGGGAGACGGGGTGCGGGTTGCCCTTGTGGGTAACACCTGGGAGTCCGGGGCTTGGGCCCTGTCATGCGGGGAGGGAGCAAGCCCTTCATGTGGTCTGTCCAACAGTCCCCCACCAGGAATTGGACTATGGACTGCCCTATGGGCCTTGTACATATTGAACTTTTATTAACGATTTTTTTTCATGCTGAATAAAGCAATGTTTTTTTTCCTTTGAACACTACTGCTTTTCTGGTATTGCTGTTGTTGGTGCTGCTCCATGATTTGGGGTGGCGATAATGTGTTAAGTGTCTGGGAAATGTAGTGGTGTGCTGCTCATGGGGTGGACCCTGGTATCTGTGTGCCATCACAAGGTATTTGCGAAATATCTTTGTTCATGTAAGCTCTTACTGCATAGTGACATTGTCCCAAGGTGTGTTCCTTCCTCTGTGGCCCCTGACATCTTCCCTGCAGGGTGTTTCCTAAATGTTGTGCTGAGCTGTTTCTACATTTCCTTGGTGTGTGACGTATCCGTTCAACTTTGCCCATGCATGCTGGGCAATGTCTCCACCTGCATCATTAGTGGCATCCTTGGTGGTCACTGTACTTGTGTATGGAGTATATTGACATGACTTCATGTGGACATGTTCCCTTTTACACACTATGCATGTGTGTACTCCCAGCCTCGCACACATGTGTTACGTGTTCTGCAGGGTCTTTGAGCACCTGACTGACAATTGTGGGCATTGCATCTGTGGGTACTGCACCCTTTTCTTTCCATGGGCACTGCTGGGGGGACTCTGCATCCACCCCTCCTGTGTCTGGGCACTGCTGGGAGGACTCTGCACCCACCCCTCCTATGTCTGGGCACAGCTGGGAGGACTCTGCACCCACCCCTCCTATGTCTGGAGAGGTGGACCCCCATGTCACAGAAAACAAAGATGTGGGCGAGGATTGTGCACAAGGTGAACGCCCAAGCACCAGCAAGGTACACAAAGTAGAACAGTCTACTTCAGGACCTAGGAGGAGAAGGTGCAGGACATCCTACCACCAGAGAGTGTCCATGGCCTAACAGACATCCCAGAGCCGGGTGAGTACACAAACAACATACCCAAGATTGTGTGGCAAGGGGACAGTGAAACCATGCACCGCAAGCAAAGCTACAGTAACCAATAGATACTCATCCCAAGATGTGTATGCCAGTCAGACAAACACAATACCTGCCATCTCATAGTGACTTGGAACTGTGTCATGACATGCACCAACCTAGAAACAAATAGAGCAAGCCAGTGGCACAAAGCTAAATGGACACTGCCAGACAATTTGCCACCACAAACACACTACCTCACAGTGCAGCTGACTGACAGGAAGGAATTGTTTGGATGGATATGAAGTGAGTGTATGCAAAATGATTGGCCCATCAAGACCTCACTGAAACATGCCCACATCACAAGGAGTGGAACATGACTGACAAGATGGCTGACACTGGGTCTTGCAGTGGGGTGCACAAGGCCCTGCTAGGGGTTGTGTGCAAATCAGAAGCAGGACACCACTGACTGACATCCTGAAAGACAACTTGCACGCCCTACAATGGAAGCACGTTTTATGATGGGAAAGTGGACTGACAGCCCTGACCATACTTACCAGCATGTGGAGACACACCCCCCTCAACACAAACTCCACACAACTCACCGGGTAGACTGCATTGACACACACCTCATTGAAATATCAGCAAAAGATACCCCATACTGGGTGCTGCTCTGTGAAGCACAGGGGTTCTCATTGGACTTGAAGCCAAACAAACACCAGGATTTCACAGTCAGCCATCTTGCCATTGCTGTCACACCCCCTCACAGGGAAGCAGAGTCAAGAGGAAGGAAGTATGTGCATTCTGGGGAGGGGGTGTAGCCAAGAGTATGATGGGAGTCGCATTCACAGACAATCTACACCCACCCACATGGCCCAGCAAGCTCACAATGAACCATACCCGCCTCACAGGGAGTGGGAAGGGACTGACAAGATGTCTGACACTGGGCTCTGTTGTGGGGAGCACAAGGCCATGCTGGGAACTGGCCAACCACAAACACCAGGACTGCACAGTCAGCCATCTTGCCATTGCTGTCACACCCCCTCACAGGGAAGCAGAGTCAAGAGGAAGGAAGTATGGGCATGCTGGGAAGGGGGTGTAGCCAAGAGTATGATGGGAGTCGCAGTCACAGACAACCTACACCCACCCACATTGCCCAGCAAGCTCACACTGAACCATGCTCACCTCACAGGGAGTGGGAATGGACTGACAAGATGTCTAACACTGGGCTCTGTTGTGGGGAGCAGAAGGCCATGCTGGGAACTGAGCACCAACAAACACCAGGACTGCACAGTCAGCCATCTTGCCATTGCTGTCACACCCCCTCACAGGAAAGCAGAGTCAAGAGGAAGGAAGTATGGGCATGCTGGGAAGCGGGGTGTAGCCAAGAGTATGATGGGAGTCGCAATCACAGACAATCTACACCCACCCACATTGCCCAACAAGCTCACACTGAACCATACTCGCCTCACAGGGAGTGGGAAGGGACTGACAAGATGTCTGAAACTGGGCTCTGTTGTGGGGAGCACAAGGCCTTGCTGGGAACTGGCCAACCACAAACACCAGGACTGCACAGTCAGCCATCTTGCCATTGCTGTCACACCCCTTCACAGGGAAGCAGAGTCAGGAGGAAGGAAGTATAGGCATGCTGGCAAGGGGGGTGTAGCCAAGAGTATGATGGGAGTCACAGTCACAGACAATCTACACCCACCCACATGGCCCAGCAAGCTCAAACTGAACCATGCTCACCTCACAGGGAGTGGGAATGGACTGACAAGATGTCTGACACTGGGGCCTGTTGTAGGGAGCACAAGGCCATGCTGGGAACTGAGCACCAACAAACACCAGGACTGCACAGTCAGCCATCTTGCCATTGCTGTCACACCCCCTCACAGGGAAGCAGAGTCAAGAGGAAGGCAGTATGGGCATGCTGGGAAGGGGGGTGTAGCCAAGAGTGTGATGGGAGTCGCAGTCACAGACAATCTACACCCACCCAAATGACCCAGCAAGCTCACACTGAACCATACTCGCCTCACAGGGAGTGGGAAGGTCTGACACTGGGCTCTGTTGTGGGGAGCACAAGGTCATGCTGGTAAATGGCCAACAACAATATCAAACTCTGTCTGTGCCAAGCTGGGGAAAAGCAGTGTACAGGCAGGTAACTGTACGAAAAGTAGAAAATGGCATGTTTGTGAACCGTCAATGCATGTGGAAAAATAACTCACATCGTGTATCTCTTCCAAACACAGGTGGTGCTGGGCACCCAGCACCAATTGATGAGGATTCCCCAGCCCAGAATCTGGCGGACACTGAGCTCTCTGGTCTGACTCTCTCTCTGTCCTCTTCGGATGACGACGACCAACCTGGCACCTCCGGTGTGAGCCATCATGCAGCACCAGCAGCATCAACATCTGCACCCCCTGTACCAACGCCTCCAGCATCTGGACACCGACAGGGCACCCCCGCCAACACAGACAAACCAAGGCCAATGAACACCCACAGCACAGGGACACAGGACCCCCAGGAAGCTACAGCAAACACCACCAGCAACACCACCTAAGGGGTCCCAGTGTCACCTGTGCGTCCCGCCGCTGGTCCTGCCCTTGTGGATAGGGGTGCTGGGAGGGGTGGGAGGCAGAGGGTGCACCTTGCAGAGGGGTCTGGACTGCATGACGACCCCCACCTGGCACGCATCATAGATGCGTACCAGGATAGCACTGGAGGATTTGGACAGGTAGTGGGGATCCTCAAGGACATGCAACATGAGCAGGTCGCCCACCATGCCCGCATGGAGGCCACGTGGGATGCCCTTACTGCGGTGCATCGGGACATACTCTAATGCCTCCGCCAGATCAACACCAACCTATCCACACCTCCCTATGTGGCCACAACATCTGTCGCAACACCATCTGCCAGCGCCACAAGGAGGGAGGAGGAGGACTCTGGTGGAGAGTCCCCTGCACTGCAGAGGCCTGCACCTGAGGATCCTCCCCCCCGGAAGAAGAGGGTCATCCGAAGAAGGACATGTGAGAGGCAGATGTCCCAGCACATCCCCCAGGGACTCTAAACCTGTTCAGGACAATGTTCTTTGTGCGCAACCCGTTCACCTTGTCCAATCGCACACAACTCGCCCACATGACATGGAGGGTTCAGGTTGGGCCAATGTAGCAGATGACTGTGGACTTTACTCTGGACATCTCATCTACCAGCACTTCCAACTCTACTGTGAACTTTGGATTCCAATAACAATGTACAGCACCCACCATCCTGTGCACTTCCCTCACACATGTTTGAAAATAAACTCACCAGTACACCATGCTTGCCTCTGTTGTGATTCCAACTTGTCATATTCAGGGAGATGTCGATCTGCTACACAACACAGTGCATGCCAAATACTGCAACAATGTGACCAACGTAAGGTGAGTCATGGTGATGTGACACATGTGAGGGAGACACACCACTATGGCACCACAACACATACTCACCATGGCCATGTTACTCATCCCACACAATGATGTTGACCTGAAACACATTGGCATGCACAGACATAACACCAACCCCAGTCAGTGGTAACAAGTCCACAGGTGAGGTAAGCAGATGTCACTCAGATGTGGGAAGACAGACAACGCACATAACAAAGCATAGCACAGGTTCATTACACATCAGCAACACGTTTATTCCACAATAGTTGCACGGTAATACTACGTAACAGTGGACACAAGCTCATAAAGTTTTGGAGAATTTAAGTCCAGGGATGTGTGGTACATCAGTTGATGGGAATTGACAACTTCCACACTGGTGTTGGCTTCTGGGTCTTGGGGGTCAGTGTTGACCAAACAACAGGCAAAGTACCCTGGGAAGGACAGACACAAGACACAGTCAAAAGCACAGCAGAGGGGAGGAGCCTAGCGCTTGACCAAGATGGCCGCGTGAGCTCTGAGCTCCCGAGACCCTCGCGCCCTCCGTCGACTATCCTGTCTCTAATCCTGTCTGCATGCACGGCATCGTGTAGATGACTTGTCAGGGAGGTGATTGATGCTACCCGAGGTCGGATCGCCCACCGGGAACCGGAGTTATGCATGGCGGAAGAATGCGGCCTATCTCCGAGGGACGCCAGGGGCTGGAGTTGGCAGGATGCCCGACCTCTAGTTGAACAACAGCGGCCAGGCGAGGTGTGAACTGTCGGATGGAGGTCCCCGTCCTTTCACTTTCACTTTCTCTCCCTTTGTCTGCCCTGCCCCTGGAGAGCCCTTGGTGGCTTTATTTTCCTTTGGACGCTCTACATGTTACTCTGGCGGCCCACTGCAGACCTGATCACTCCTGATTCCTCTTGCTGAGAGAGGGCCGTCTTATCGGAACCGAACTGCTTGATGCCAACCATGTCGGGCAAAGCAGAGGTGGATCGGCTGAAGCCTAAGTCAACCAGGCGGGGAGCCTATTCTCAAGCTAATAATATGGACCGCTATGCTCTGCAGAAGGGGTCACCGAGTGGGTCGAGCCAGTCGCCGGATACCCAGAAGGAGGCCTCGCCCCTGGCCCCGGAGCTCTCGCTGCAGGATGTCATGGGGGCGCTCAAGGGGATGCAGACCTCGATTGGGAGACAATTTGATGCCCTGGCGCAAAAAGTGGATACCATCTTGGTGGATGTCAACCTGATCCGTGCAGATTTGGGCAAAACCAACGAACGGGTTAAAACCCTGGACCTCAAGACCACGGGCCTCGCCGATGAGGTTTCGGAACTGCAGACCGAGGTTCGTAAGCTGAGGACCGAGAGTGATCTCGCCGCCCGTCGGCTGGAGGACTTTGAGAGCCGGGCCAGGCGCAACAACGTGCGCGTTATCGGGGTCCCGGAGTCCTCGGATGAGGCTTCGGTTGACCTGCTCGTGGAGGATTTGGTGCTTAACCACCTGCAGCCTAAGGGTCTTGGGAAGTTCTTCGCGGTTGAAAGGGCCCACAGAGTGCCGGGCGGGAAGCCCAGGGTGGGAGCCCCGCCGAGGCCGATCGTCGCTCGGCTCTTTCATTTTCGAGATCGGGACGCTATCCTGCAAGCATCGAGGGTAACGGGCCCGGTCCCCTTCCAGAACGCGTCGGTGAATTTCTATCCTGATTTCACCCAGCAGGTGCAGAGGCAGAGACAGGGCTTTCTGGGGGTGAAGAGGCGCCTTCGGGAGAGGGACCTGAAGTATGCCACGCTCTTCCCTGCCAGACTACGTGTGGTGTACGAAGACCGGACATTCTTTTTCGAGTCTCCCGCCATGGCAGATGAATGGCTGGACGCTTTGCCCCGACGACGGACGGGAGAGGACACTGCCGCAGATGGGGACAGTGGCCGGGATGGGCAAGGGTGATGTTTTCGGAGCTGGTCTGACTCGATTTGACTTTATCTAATGACCTGAACAGAGTGCAGTAAATGCGGAGGGTTGCGGGAGGACGAGGGGAGCTCTTTCCTCCCTTAGGGTACTTTTTGTAGATTTGGGTTTGGTAGGGCGACAGGCACACTGCAAGTTGGGGGGGCTTTGTAAGCTGCAGCAGGGGTGCAGGGTGGGGGGGATGGTTGGGACTTTGGGTTTGTTGTTGGGGGGTTTGTTTCTGCAAGGCGTAACGATCATTCTCGGGATTGTTCCATGGTGGCTCTTCGGGTGGGGGGTGGGCCTCTTTGTGTTTGGGGATGGGGGGTAGAGGTTTAAGTGTTATTAGCTGGAATGTTAATGGTTTGGGAGATCGCATTAAGCGCGGGATAGTTTTGCAACACTTGAAACGGTCAATGCCAGATGTTGCCCTACTGCAGGAGAGACACCTCATAGGTAATACGTGTTATGCTCTCAACAGGAAGGGTTATAAATTCATAGCTCATTCGGGATTTTCCTCCGGGTCCAGGGGTGTGGGCATCCTAGTCAGGGCCTCGCTACCATTTGAGGTGGACTCCACAATTGTTGATGATAGGGGGAGGTTTGTGGCGGTGGCGGGGAGGTGGGAAGGTAGAACTTTGGTTTTGGTTTCGGTTTATGTCCCTCCAGCCCTGCAGGCCTCCACGTTTACAGATCTGGGTAGGGCCTTGCTGGATCTCCCGGGAGGTATGCTAGTGGTGGGGGGGGATTTCAATGCTGTCGGCTCTGGGCTGCTGGATAGGTACCCGCCCAGAGACACTGGGGGGGCTCAGAAGTGGCTCCCAGACTTACTAGACACACTCGGCCTGATAGATTGCTGGAGGCTCCGGCACCCCACACAGCGTCAATACACCTTCCACTCCGGGGCGCATGGTAGCCTCTCTAGGATTGACTACCTGCTCACTCTGGCTGCGCACGCCCCACTGGTGTCTGAGGTCAGGCACATGGCGCGTGGCATATCGGACCATTCGCCAGTGTGGGTCAGGCTGGACATAAGCCGCGAGGGAGGGGGAAGGGTGGCTCCTATTAACCCCTGGTACTTTCGAGATTCTAAGATGCGCAGCGCATTGGTGAAGACAGTGGATAATTTCTTCAAGGACAATCATGGGTCCGTGGACTCGGCTGTGTCGTTGTGGGAAGCATTTAAGACCGTACTGCGAGGGGAGGCCCTCTCACTAGTAGTGGCGGCCAAGAGGCGGAGAGATGGCGAGGTTATGCAAGTGGAGGAGGAGATCGGGGCTTTGGAGGGAGCGTTAGAGGAGGTAACAGCGGCCTCACTGCATGAGCTGAGCTTGAAGCAAGCCGAGTATAAGGACCTTGTGACAAATGCCGCTAAGACCCTCAGTAGGGAACAGCAGGGCCGCCTGTATGATGTTGGTGACAAGGCCGGGAAGCTCCTAGCTTGGCTGGATAAAAAAGAAAGGGTTAATAGAGTAGTGCCGGAATTGACGGGGGAGGGGGGAGAGGTGATTGTGGAACCTGAGGGGATTGTACAGTCTTTCTCGGATTATTTCTGTAAGGTTTATGCCTCAGTGTCGGATAGGCCGCCCGAGGACTCGCGTGACCTCTTGAGGGATATCGCTCTGCCCTGTCTCTCTGATGTAGATAGAGATGATCTTGATGGAGACATAACGGTCGATGAGGTGGCGGGAGCTATTCGCGCTCTGAACCCGGGCAAGGCCTCGGGCCCGAATGGCTTGCCGATTGACATGTATAGGCTGTTCCCGGATAGGGTAGCCCCCCACCTGCGCGCCATGTTCGTGGAGGCGCGGGGGAGTGGGACCCTCCCGTTGGACCAGAGGCTGGCGACAATTGTTGTGATACACAAAGATGGTAAACCCCGAGATAAGTGTGCCTCCTATAGGCCCATCTCACTCCTCAACGCCGAGCCGAAGATTCTGGCTAAAATCCTGGCGGGCCGATTGGTCAGGGTACTTGGAGACTTGATTCACCCGGATCAATCCGGTTTTATTCCGCATCGCAACACCGCGTTAAACCTTCGGCGCCTTCATGGTGTGATCGCCAGGGCGGGCACGCTGCGAGAACCGGCTATTGTGGCGTCTCTTGATGCCACGATGGCCTTTGATACGGTGGAATGGGAGTATTTGTGGGCTGTGCTAGCCAAGTTCGGCTTTGGCCCTGGTTTTGTGAGTTGGGTGAAGTTGCTGTATGAGGGACCCCTTGCGAGTGTGGTGGTAAATGGCCGAGCATCGACTCCGTTCCGGCTTGGGAGGGGGACTCGGCAGGGCTGCCCTCTGTCGCCTCTGCTGTTCGCCCTTGCCCTTGAACCGCTGGCGGCGTGGATACGATGGCATCCGGACATACGTGGCCTTCGCTGGTCGCCCAAACACGAGGATCGCATTTCGCTATATGCTGACGACATCCTGTTGTATCTTGCCTCGCCCAAGAATTCATTCATAGTGGTTTGTGACGTTCTTACATCTTTCGGTAGGAACTCGGGACTTGTCATCAACTGGAGTAAGTCATATTTATACGTCCTTAGTGGTGAGGTTCCACCGGTCCCACGAACTTGTTCGATCCAGGTTGCTCAGCAGGGCTTCATGTATCTGGGGATCTTTATCTCCATGGACCCCGCCTTGCGGTATGAGAGAAACCTGCTCCCCCCCCTGGCGTGCCTGCGGCGGGATGTTGAGGGCTGGCTGAGGTTGCCGCTCTCCCTCGTCGGGCGCGCTGCCTTGTTCAAAATTATGTCCCTTCCTCGGTTCCTCTATGCATTGCAGAATACTCTGGATTGGGTGCCGGCCAGGTACTTTCGGGAGGTCGAAAGCCTCCAACGAACGTTGTTGTGGGATGAGCGGCCGCGAATAGCGATTGCTAAATTGACGCTTCCATGGTATGACGGGGGTATCGCTCTTCCAGACATCCGACGCTATTACTGGGCCACCCAGTTGTCCGCGATTAACCATGGTCTTTATGGCCCGGCTATCAGCCCTGGTTATGCCATGGACAGATGGTTGCTGCGTGGTGGGAACTATCTTAGGGCATTGTATTCGCGGTCCCTCGACTCGTCCCTCACGGGGCCCACTGGGGTGGCGGTGCGTGTATGGAAGATGGCGACTGACTCTCTGGGCTGGAAGGATAGGCTCACCCTAGCTACCCCGTTGTTTGAATCTGAAAGGTTGGGTAGGCTTTGGCATACGAAAGGGTTTGATAAATGGGACTTGATCGGCATCTCCAGGGTTGGAGATGTGCTGATTAAGGGAAAGGTGAAGTCCTTTGAAGAGTTGCAGACAGAGTATGAGTTGGGGGCATCCGAGTTTTTCAGATATGCTCAGGTGCGTCATGCCCTGCGGTCAGTCCTTGTGGAGGGTGAGAGGGTGCCTGAGTCCTCTCCTTTGGAGGATCGGATCCTTGATGGCCATATGCCAGAGAGCACGATCTCGCTCATCTACAAGAAACTGATAAATGTTCGGGCTGATATGCTTCTGGGGCTGCGGGACCAGTGGACCAGGGACGGACTCGAGTTGGATGATGAGGACTGGCAGTCTGCTGTTTCCTCTCCTAAGGAGGTTGCGATCCCGTCGCGTTTGAGGCTGGTGCAGCTCAAGATATTGCATCGAGTGTATGTGACGGGGCCGCGACTGGTTCATATGGGGTTCTCTGAGGAAGGCCTATGCAGGAGGGGATGCGGTATGGTGGGTACTTTCCTCCATATCATTTGGGAATGTGGTGTCATCACGGAATTCTGGAGGCGAGTCCATGTGGTGATGGGGGAGGTGACGGGCATTGCTATGCAGCCGGAAGCGCGGTGTTGTCTCCTGAATGTCTGGGGGCCCACTGATCATGATGAGGCGCAAACCCAGTGGGTGACTCTGGGTAACATGGTTGCTAAGAGGGACATCGCGCGCTTGTGGGGTTCCGCGGGGCCCCCCACGTTAACCGCGTGGAAAGAAAATATGGACTGGAGCATGCTCAGGGAGAAGACAGTCTATTGCGCTAGAGGCCGCCCTCGGAAGTGGCATGCCATCTGGGGGAGGTGGAATCAATACAGGGGGGGAATATGTCTAGCCCCTGATCTGGATCCCCCCGAGGAACAGCTTTCTTCTTGATCTTCTTTCCAGCTTAGTATGCAGATGTGTTGGTTAATTGACTTCTTGGGCCTCTGCGTTCCCCCCGTTTTCCTCTTTTCACAGTACTGTAACTGTTAGACGATTGGGGTCCGGCTCCCCCCCTGAGGGGCTAACACCGTGGGTATTCAGTGTTGTTGCCTTGCTGGGGTTTGTTGTGTGTTTGTAATTATTTAAAAATGGAACCTTTTCACTGCTCCTTCAATGCACTGTGGACGCTTCTTTGTCCTCTCCTACCGAAGCTGCCGAACCTCCGGGTTGTCGGCTGAATAGCTGTGTCCAGATTCTTGAAGAAATAAAGGTTTTATAAAAAAAAAAAAAAAAAAAAAAGCACAGCAGAACAGGAGAGAAATGCAATACACATGCACAAAACATGTCGCAAAAAACCTACACAAAAATAAGTTAGCAGTACTACCCTATTGTGGAGTACACACCACCTGAATGGACACATCACTGCACGCATCCAGTCAAGTGGCACACAGACACACTCAGACAGCAACAGAGCTGCCACAACACATTCCAGGCTACCTCCATATATTTACACAACAACACTTGAAACTCTGATTCAGCTGAAGAAGTTGTTGATGAGCTGTGAGCGGATGTCACCCTCATCCTCATCATCACTGGCATCTTGGCCCAGCCCGGGATCCTCCACAGGTGCCGGAGGTTTGTCATCGTCATCCTGGATGAGAGGCACCTCTTTCTGCACTGCCATGTTGTGTAGCATGCAGCATACAAGGATTATTTTGCACACTTTTGCAGGCTCATATGGGAGGGCCCCACCGGTCTTGTCCAGGCAGCGAAAGCGGCTTTTAAGTAGGCCAAATGTCCGCTCAATCACCCTCCTGCTCCGACCATGTGCCTCATTGTAGCGCAGCTCGGCTGGTGTCACAGGGTTCCTGAGGGGTGTCAGCAACCACGGCATGTTGGGGTATCCGGAGTCACCTACACACACAAAAATGAACAAGTAGCTGAGTTTTGTAGGAGTGCGGAATACAACATTGACAAACACACACAATGAGAAACAGTCAGTACACACCGACAAGCCAGGCATGCTGAGCTGGCATCTGTGACATCAGCGTTGCAATGTGACTACTCCTCATAATGCAGGCATCGTGCGCAGAACCAGGGAACCGTGCAAACACATGTGTGATAGACATGTCAGCAAGACATACCACCAGAGCATTGATGGAGTGGTAGTGCTTACTGTTACGGTATGTCTGCTCATGTGCCTGTGGTGGTATCAGGGCCACATGTGTCCCATAAATAGATCCAATGACGTTTGGCATTCTCCCTGGTGTATAAAAGGCATCCTTTATCTTCAGGAGTTCAGCTGGGCTAGGGAACTTGATGTAAAGGTCTAGGAAATGCAACATCCCCTCCAAGACATCGCGTAGCACCCGACTAAACATCGTTTGCAACATACCACCAGCAGTAGCCACAGTGTACTGGAAGATACCAGTAGCAAAGAAGTGCAGGGCTGCGATCACCTTCACCTCTGGGGTCAGTGCTGTAGGGTATGTCCGGCCAGGTAGCAGACGTGGGGCCAACTGCTCCGCCAACTCCTCAATCAGTGGCCTGGTGAAGTGGTACCGTCTGATGAAGTCCCGTTCCTGCATGGTTGCAAGGTCTGGGAACGGTCGATGATCAGCTGGTGCCCTGCAGTACAGAGATGCACAAAGGAAGATTGCCAGTTCATCCACCCATGTGGCCATGATCAGGCTCAATCGCACATGATAGATCATGACATTACACAGTGTACTGAGGTGTGTGCTGTTGTGCATGGACACATATGTCACTTACGTGACCACCACCTCACATCTCAATTCCATATGTCCACATGAGTCCCATGTAGTGCAATGGCCAATCATCTGGCTGTGTCACCCAACCTATGTACTGCTGCAACGTTCCAAACACACACCACAGTGACTAGTGAGGCCTGATGTCTCCCAGGCATCACAGATCTTGCCATGCAGAAACCCAGGGTCCCTGTATTGCCACATCGACACTGGCATGGACATAGCGTATCATGTACACACCACAAGGCAAGCGTAAGTCCCACAGGTAGTGGCCACTGTTGGTCCTGCCGGCCCTACATGTACGTCTCTTAGACACACACACACACCATCAAGGTTGATGCATATACCACATGGGTGTGGAGACTGCCACCCATTGGGCACATTTGATCTGACACATCTGAGACACAACATGCACACAGACTGTGGGTGCACATCAGTATTGTGGCTACAGGTCTCACTGTGACGTACATGCCATCACCCCCTGGACTCAGGGTGTATGTGACATGCCCCAAACTTATCCAACATGAAATAGTGTCCGTGACTCATGCCCATTACTGTACAATTGCACATAACAGTGGTAATGTGCACAACACACAAAGGATTCTGCCTCCATGTACGCGTGCACAGACTGGGAGTGGCTGCACAAAAGTGCCACCCAACAAACCATATGTGCCCCCCCAAACACCCAGGGAATGCAGCCTTACATGCCATGGGACACTGTGTGGCCAATGCTGTAGTGTGGTAGGTGTGCACAGGTGTCCCTGGCCAGTAAATGTGTGTTGCATCCGTAGAATAATTTCACCAACGAGGTCCGACGCGGGTGACAATGCGTACGCATTGAACGGTTCATGACCGAGCCGTGCGTACGCTTTGTCATTGAATGCAATGAGGTCCGACTCGGGTGACAATGCGTACGCATTGCACGGTTGAGGACCGAGCCG
Organism: Triturus cristatus; assembly: GCF_964204655.1. NCBI lineage: Eukaryota > Metazoa > Chordata > Amphibia > Caudata > Salamandridae > Triturus > Triturus cristatus. The sequence continues at coordinate 1,262,012,014 of NC_140591.1, read as the reverse complement.
TGCGTGCGCTTTGTCATAGAATGCAATGAGGTCCGACGCGGGTGACAATGCGTACGCATTGCACGGTTCACGACCGAGCCGTGCGTACGCTTTGTCATTGAATACTAAGAGGTCCAATGTGGGTGACAATGTATATGCATTGCACGGTTCAGGACCGAGCCGTGCGTACGCTTTGTCATTGAATGCTATGAGGTCCGACGCGGGTTACTATCATGCATACGCGTCGGGCAGGCATGGTCCGAGACAGGCATACGCCTTGGCCATTGAATCGTATGGAGACGGGTGCATGTGTATTTCCAAAATACGCGTTGTACAGTCAGTTGAACGAGCCGGGCGCACCCATTGGCTCCGGACTGTCATGGAGACGGATGCGGATTCAAAACTTGTACGAGTTGTGCACTGGAAATTCAGTTAGATGCCTACAACAATCTTGAAATTTCAAGTGTTTCATGAAGGTGAAGATTTGAACGATGCGGAAGGCGTGTATGAGTCTTACATTTAAATGGATTAGCCAGATTCATAGAATGCAACCGTGTTGGACCTATCACTTTAGACACATGGCATAGATTCTGCCTCTGCAGCACAGATATAAGGCTGGCTGGCCCCAGGGAGCTCACTTGCCTGCACTACATGCTACTGGACCACATCCCTGCTACCACTGCTGCTGTCTCTGCATCCTCTGGCTCCTGCTATGGCACGCACTCAGGAGAGTGCCCCAGCCTTCACTGAGGAGGAGAACTAGGCCCTGCTGGACGGGATCCTTCCACAGTACAGCAAGCTCTATGGGAAACCAGGGGAGCAGGTGAGTGTGCAGTCCACTGCCTTCCTAATTATGCATCTTGTCTGACTAGCAGGACTAGCAGTGTGTACACCAGTGGCAAGCATTCTCACGGACTACTTTCATGACCCAAAGTGTGTAGGTACATGTAATGAACAGGTGTCCTGCTGCTAAAGTGCATTGGTGCAAGCTTAAACTATCCAGGCATTGTTAACATGTCAGACATGCAGGTGATTTTTCCTTCCCCATGGTTGCACTACCTGTGTAACTCATTTCCCTTTGTGATGATGACATGTATATACAAATGTGTGCTGCACAAATCTGGGGCATGTGTGTTAATGTGCTTTTCACTTGGTCATCCTCACAGGTTGATGCCCCCCAGAAGAAGGAGATCTGGCTGACCATCGCCCGGGCTGTTCGTTCGGTGGGGGTCTACAAGCACCGGATCCGCAACTGCCAGAAGTGGCTGTACCTTCGGGGCTGGACCCGGAGGATAGCTAGAGTCCAGATGAAGCTGTCACCTCCACGCAGGAGGGGCGGACACCGGACCCTGACCCCCCACATGCACCGGATACTGGCGGTGGTCTTCCTGGACCTTGATAGGTAGCTGAAGGCCAGACAGCAGCAGGAAGGGGGTAAGTCCATGCCTAATCTGTGTACTATGTCTGACATGCCAATTGCAGTCTTTTGGCCTGGTCATACTTCCACATTACATAGGTCTTGTAGTCCAATACTCAGGTCCCTCAATTGTCTGATGCACCCTCCTCATCTGTTCCACAGGTGTGGCCACTACAGTCTGTTGCTTGTGTCACTAGGGCACTGTGTCCCTGCAGTCAGCTATGCTTCATCTACCGGGCAGCATCTGTTCCCTGACTCTAGTGTGTGTTTCATGGGTGGGTCAATTGTTTACCCAATGCCTGAGATCTGACATGTGATCCGTGTGTGCCCTTGAGATGTGTTCCAATTGCTGGTCTGACTCGCCACATGTGGCAGGGGTATTCCAAACAAAACCATGCAGCCGGGGACTCCAATTTTGAAGCCTCAGGAGTATGTATATCAAGTATGTCACACTTGCTTAGCCACCTGACTACTGTCCAGGGCCAAACACTGTTTCATGTAGACCTGGCCAGCCATGGCTCCTCAAGGGCATTTAGAAATACTCTGTAATCCCACTCCTGTGTATCAAATAACAGGTTGTGCTTAGTGACATGTGCCCTCAGGTGTCTGCCTCTGTGTCATTAGGGTGTGGCTTGTTATTACTTACAACTGGGTGCCCATGATTCAGAGGGTCAGCGTGACATCTGAGATGTGACTGTGAGAGACGAGACCTGTGTGACATATAGGTGTGTGATCATCTGACAGCGCACAATGGTGTATGCAACTGTGTCCTTCATGCAGCTGGGTTACATGCATGACAGACTGTGATGTGTTAATGTACAGGGAGTTGTGTTTGCTGAGACTCATATGTCTGATTTGCATGATGTGGGGTCTTCTGGGTCCTGTATATGTTGTTTGCAGGGGATGGGCAAGTGCACCGGTCATCTGCAGAGTTAGCTTTACCCCTGAGCTAGGATTGTGAGTCAGTGCATATTGTTATTGTCTGGATGCCCTGCCCCTGTGACAGGAGACAGTGTTGACTGACTTTCTGGGCATCCCAGTGCCATGGAATTTAACTTGCTATGAGTGATCCTGCATTGTGTTCAAGTGTGCACCATGCACCCCATTGTGGCATTGCCCATCAGGTCATGAGAACATCATAGTGTGTGTTGCTGGCATGCATCACAAGCATGTGAAATGAGTCTCTGCCCATCCCTTCATCCGGACACCTGTACTGAGTCATTAGCAAGAGATGTGCTGTGTGTATAGTGACATACTCCTACATGTTCACTTGCATGTCCAAATGAGGTGTGGATGGTGCATGTCGGCACATTAGGGTGTTAGCATCCAACATGCAACAGACATATGTGTGAAAGTCAAGGAGGGATATGTGTGCCATGGTTGATGTTGAGAATGAGAATTGGCTTATTCTAAACAGCGTTGGCACTTTGAGCTGTGTTCAGCTGATGATACCAGGGCTTGCCCTGTGATGTGATGAACTCACTGTGGCGTGTGCAGTCGGTGCAGGTAACTGATGTTGTTCTCTTACTTCCTATTCCTATCCAGATACATCCACGGCCACAGGAGGGGCAGCTCCACGGACAAGGAGGAGCCACAGAGCCTGACAGGGACAGAAGGAGAGGAGTCGGGGGGACCCAGTGGCACAGAGGGCGAGTGAAGCCACACAGAGGAGTTGTCAGCACCATCCCCCCCAGCTGAGGGCCTCTGAGGATGACTCCCTTGTGGAGGCAGGTGTCAGCAGCCACCAAACCCCAGCTAGTGAGGCTGTCCCCGCCACCACCACCACCCTCCCATCGGCTCCCATCCCAGAGGTCCCTGTAGGCTCCCGTGTTCGTGAGCATGTCTCCTTTGTGCCAGGCACCGCACCCCCTGCCCCTGTGTCCCCCTGCTGCTGTGAGTGAGGAGTCTGTGGACTTAGACAGATCCATGTAGGGCAGACATCGATACTGAAGGTCCTCCATGCACACACAAGTCTGTTGACACAACTGGTGTCGTTCATGTAGGGCATTTTCTCGGGCAAGTCTGCCCTACAGAGGACCAATCAGTCCATGGCCTCCTCCCTGACGGAAGCAGTGTCCCTCCTCCAACAGTCCCGCACCCCTCCTACCACTGCACCACCCACGATTCCTAGCAGCCTACCTGTCCCAAGCACACAAACACCCAAACCAAGGTCTAGACGTGCACACAAGCAAGCGCAGGGGACTGATACCACACTCACAGGGGCTGGTTTGCAGACACACACACACAGTCATCCACAATCACTCCGCAGTCCTCCGAGACCTCTCCCTCCCAGCCCCCTTTCCTTGCATCACCTGCAACCCCATCTCCCCAGAAGCTCTTCCTCTGTGACATTGGCCTCTTCACCACCGACCAAGCAGATCCTGATTACAAGGGGAAGAGGAAGTCCCCACACACAGAGGGGAGTGCCCCTCACACCCGGACACCCTCCCCCGGGCACAGTCAGACTGAGACTCCCACCCCCAAGTCCCCCCAGAGCCGGAAGAGCAAGACCCCCCCGCCACCACACAGCTCCAAGGCAAAGTCTCCATCCCCCAGGCCACCACTCCAGAGGTTCCCCCGTGACTCCCTGCCCCAGGTTCCCCCACCCACAGATACACCATCCCCAAAATGCTAAGGCCATCCCCCCTACCACTTGCTCCTCCACACCTGGTCAGACGGTTAGTGGCACTGCAGTGGGGACCCAATCCACTCTATCTGACCTGCCCACTGGAGTTGTGCCGGCACCCACCCCATCTGACTTGTGCCCCACAGTTGTGACAGCACCCACCACTTCAGTCAGCTCCACTGTAGTTGCAAGTGTCTCGCCTGCATCCACCACCTCTTCACTGCCTCCTTCTGCTGTGCCCTGATCCTGTCCCTGCGGTGCCTGGCTTGCCCCCATGTATGCCCCTCCGAGGGGATGACCCCGGTCCTTAGCAGTGCAGGCAAGCAACGTGTGACAGTTGTCACTCTAGTTCACTCCTTGGCATTTGGACATGGACTGGCCATTGGCCTTTTGTTTGAACGGACGTTTAACTTTTAATATGCTAAATAAAGCTTTTTTCTTAATCCCTGTGAACTTGATGTAGCTGTACATTATGTTGATGATGTTTATAACATGCCCTTGCACCTGTAATGCTTGGTTTCCAATGTTGTATACTGATGTGTTGCTGTGAGGTACTCCATGTGGTCCATGAGATATGTATCCTATTCTGGTGGGTATCCATGTCATCCTTTGCAGCTACCTGGGTGTGTCATGATCAACTATTTGTGGACATTTCTGTGAACATTTCATTTGCATGGTCACATCTCTGGCTTGCACCCATGCACATATGATGTGCTTCCCATTGTCCAATTTGTCAATTCCACAAACTTTGTGCTCATCACAACTGGACCTGCAGGTGTGGGCATCATTGGTATAGGAGCAACTGGGTCCTCTGTGCAACTTGCTAGACATATGTTTTGAGTATGTGCAGGTGATTTAGGGGAGACTCAAGTACCCAGGCTGTTGTGACCAGAGCCTTCATTGTGTGGTAACTGATGGCTGACTGACCAAGTGTTCTGCAGACATGAGTGAGAGGTGCTGTGAATATGTTTGGCACAGCTGGGCTTCCACAGGAGTTGGGTCCCCTCAAGTAAGTGTGTTGTCCTGTGACATAACCTGGGCCCATAGTGTGTGTTGTATGAGCATGTGTGTGTGTCTACATCCCTGTTCATACACAGGCAGTGTTCCCTTGATATGTTCCTGTTGTTGATGCTTGCTGAGTGGTACTGGGTTCATCCCACTACTTATCAATGGGCGACCAGATGTGTGGGTGCATGACACACTACTGTTAATTGGTGTATCATCATTGGGATTTGTCAGTTCTGAGTGGTGATGATGTTGTCAGACACAGATGGGACACAGTCAGGGTTCCCCAAGGCACTTGTTTATTTGCAAAATCATGTAGTTGTCCCTAGGTGGTACCTTTTAGGGATTGACAAATTTGTATGCGTGTGTGACTGCTCCCACTTGTCGGGTTCATGGCTGCAATGTAGGCAGGTGTCAGCATGTGTGCCTTGTGGTTCTCCTTGACTTCTGCATTGTCCTGGGACTGTGGCAGGTATTCTGAAGGTTACGTGAGCTTTGAAGTCATGGCCATGTATCGCATACTGTGCAGTATGTCTGTCATTCCCCAGGGTTGTAAACTGTCCTTGTGTGATGTGTCTGTGCACCTTAGTTCCTCCCAACATTCATGTGTTTGTCATGGGTGCATGTGCAATGTCACCTGTCCATGTATGTTTCACAGATGCACATTGTTGTAGTTCAGGGTGTGTGGTGTTGAGGCTGGACTGATGTAAATGTTTGCATGGATGGTCCTCTAGCTCTCGTTTGTCCATGATGAGGGGCCATGCTGAGTGATTTGTGTTTGTGTATGTGTGATGTACGTTTGTGTAACAGGACACATGTCTGGGTTTCCCAGTTTGTACGACATCTGCCTTTGTCATCACAGTGGAGGTGTCATGCATGCTTGTGTCACCCCAATGCCTGGTCCCTGGGGGTAGTGCTGTTGCGTGTCAGTCTCTTGCTGTGTTAGTTGGTGTTCATTCCAGCTTGTGTCACATGTGTCTTTTGTGCTCCCTCTCATCTCACAATGCCTGATTGCTCACTAAAGGTGTCCCAATGATGGTTTACTTTTGTATGGTACTGTGTCCACATCTGTGTCACTGTGGTTCAGCCCCCCTCATGTGTTGTGCAGTTGCCTGGGGATACTGTGACACACACAAACACAGGTTGCCTGTTTGTGTTTGTGCATCTGCATCAGTGCATTGGTATTGCTGTTGTGGGCCTTTGTCTGGATGCTGTTTCTGTGATTTTCTCTGCTGTCCCTGTGAGTCATATCACGTCATTGTGCACATTCATCCTGGTTGATAGGTGCCATTGCTGGCATGAAATGGGAGTTTGTGAGCTGACACCTACAGTCTACACAGGTTGATTTGATTGGTGTGTCTATTTTCAAGATGTGTGTATGCTTGGTGATGGTCACTTCTGCTCTTGTGTCATTGTACACTGTATGCATTGTCAGCCCCCATGTGTGGTGCTTGTCTGCACATGGCCGAGAGTGTGTTTTCACAGCACTGTTAGCCTCACCACATCTCTGTGGGAATGGGACACAACCACTAGTTTGCCACAGAAGTGTTTAATGTATTGGGAGCAGGGATCATACATGCTGTTTGTTATTTTCAGCTTTGACCATGATGACACTTACCTTTTGGTCACTGTGATGAGGGGGGGGGGTTAGACCCCATCACCACAATCTTAAACATCTGCTGCAGTTTGGAAGACCACACTTAACTTCTGTTCTACTCAGTGAGGGGGTGTTCTTTTTTCATTGCCACAGTGCTATGGTGATGCTTGCCTTGTGTAGGCACACTCATCTGTTGGTCACACATGTGCTGTTAGTTACATTGTATGTTCAAAGTCATAATCACTGTTGTGGGCATTTGTCACAGACTACACACTGTTGTCATGATGTTAGGGGAATGTATTTTGCTGACATACCTAATGTTGGAGTATGATGGATGTGTGGCGCATCACCCATCCTATGAGTGGGGGTGGCAGTAGTGATGGCCAACATTAGACCTATGGCTGGGGGTGGCAGGGGTGATGGGCAACAGGTCCCCTAGGGGTGGGGGTGGCAGTAGTGCTGGGCAACATAAGCCCTATGAGTGGGGGTGGCAGGGGTGATGGGCAACAGGTCCCCTAGGGGTGGCAGGGGTGATGGCCTACATTAGCCCTATGGCTGGGGGTGGCAGGGGTGATGGGCAACAGGTCCCCTATGAGTGGGGGTGGCAGTAGTGATGGGAAACAGGTCCCCTATGAGGGGGGTGGCAGGGGTGATGGCCAACATTAGCCCTATGGCGGGGGGTGGCAGGGGTGATGGGAAACAGGTCCCCCGGGGTGGGGATAGCAGTAGTGATGTGCACCAGGTCCCCTAGGTTTGGGGGTGGCAGGGGTGATGGGCAACATTAGCCCTATGGCTGGGGGTGGCAGGGGTGATGGGCACAGGTCCCCTATGAGTGGGGGTGGCAGTAGTGATGGGCAACAGGTCCCCTTATGAGTGGGGGTGGCAGGGGTGATGGCCAACATTAGCCCTATGGCTGGGGGTGGCTGGGGTGATGGGCAACAGGTCCCCTAGGGGTGGGGTGGCAGTAGTGCTGGGCAACAGGTCCCCTAGGGGTGGGGGTGGCAGGGGTGATGGGCAACATTAGCCCTATGGCTGGGGGTGGCAGGGGTGATGGGCAACTGGTCCACTGTGAGTGGGGGTGGTAGGTGTGATGGGCAACAGGTCCCCTATGAGTGGGGGTGGCAGTAGTGATGGGTAACAGGTCCCCTATGAGTGGGGATGGCAGGGGTGATGGACAACATTAGCCCTATGGCGGGGGTGGCAGGGGTGATGGGCAACAGGTCCCCTAGGGGTGAGGGTGGCAGTAGTGCTGGGCAACAGGTCCCCTAGGGGTGGGGGTGGCAGTAGTCATGGGCACCAGGTCCCCTATGAGTTGGGGTGGCAGTAGTGATGGGCAACAAGTCCCCTATGAGTGGGGGTGGCAGGGGTGATGGGCAACAGGTCCCCTTGGGGTGGGGGTGGCAGGGGTGATGGGCGACATAAGCCCTATGAGTGGGGGTGGCAGGGGTGATGGGCAACAGGTCCCCTAGGGGTGGGGGTGGCAGGGGTGATGGGCAACAGGTCCCCTATGAGTGGGGGTGGCAGTAGTGATGGGCAACAGGTCCCCTATGAGTGGGGTGGCAGGGGTGATGGCCAACATTAGCCCTATGGCTAGGGGTGGCAGGGTTGATGGGCAACAGGTCCCCTAGGGGTGGGTTGGCAGTAGTGATGGGCACCAGGTCCCCTATGAGTGGGGGTGGCAGTAGTGATGGGCAACAGGTCCCCTATGAGTGGGGGTGGCAGGGGTGATGGGCAACAGGTCCCCTATGAGTGGGGGTGGCAGTAGTGATGAGCAACAGGTCCCCTATGAGTGGGGGTGGCAGGGGTAATGGGCAACAGGTCCCCTATGAGTGAGGGTGGCAGTAGTGATGGGCAACAGGTCCCCTATGAGTGGGGGTGGCAGGGGTGATGGCCAACATTAGCCCTATGGCTGGGGGTGGCAGGGGTGATGGGCAACAGGTCCCCTAGGGGTGGGGGTGGCAGTAGTGCTGGGCAACATAAGCCCTATGAGTGGGGGAGGCAGTAGTGATGGGCAACAGGTCCCCTATGAGTGGGGGTGGCAGTAGTATTGGGCAACAGGTCCCCTATGAGGGGGGTGGCAGGGGTGATGGCCAACATTAGCCCTATGGCGGGGGGTGGCAGGGGTGATGGGAAACAGGTCCCCCGGGGTGGGGATAGCAGTAGTGATGTGCACCAAGTCCCCTAGGGGTGGGGCTGTCATTAGTGATGGGCACCAGGTCCCCTAGGGGTGGGGGTGGCAGGGGTGATGGGCAACATTAGCCCTATGGTTGGGGGTGGCAGGGGTGATGGGCAACAGGTCCCCTAGGGGTGGGGTGGCAGTAGTGCTGGGCAACAGGTCCCCTTGGGGTGGGGATGGCAGTAGTGATGGGCACCAGGTCCCCTAGGTTTGGGGGTGGCAGGGGTGATGGGCAACATTAGCCCTATGGCTGGGGGTGGCAGGGGTGATGGGCACAGGTCCCCTATGAGTGGGGGTGGCAGTAGTGATGGGCAACAGGTCCCTTATGAGTGGGGGTGGCAGGGGTGATGGCCAACATTAGCCCTATGGCTGGGGGTGGCTGGGGTGATGGGCAACAGGTCCCCTAGGGGTGGGGTGGCAGTAGTGCTGGGCAACAGGTCCCCTAGGGGTGGGGGTGGCAGGGGTGATGGGCAACATTAGCCCTATGGCTGGGGGTGGCAGGGGTGATGGGCAACTGGTCCCCTGTGAGTGGGGGTGGCAGGTGTGATGGGCAACAGGTCCCCTATGAGTGGGGGTGGCAGTAGTGATGGGTAACAGGTCCCCTATGAGTGGGGGTGGCAGGGGTGATGGACAACATTAGCCCTATGGCTGGGGGTGGCAGGGGTGATGGGCAACAGGTCCCCTAGGGGTGAGGGTGGCAGTAGTGCTGGGCAACAGGTCCCCTAGGGGTGGGGGTGGCAGTAGTGAAGGACACCAGGTCCCCTAGGGGTGGGGGTGGCAGGGGTGATGGGCAACATTAGCCCTATGGCTGGGGGTGGCAGGGGTGATGGGCAGCAGGTCCCCTATGAGCGGGGGTGGCAGTAGTGATGGGCAACAAGTCCCCTATGAGTGGGGGTGGCAGGGGTGATGGGCAACAGGCCCCCAAGGGGTGGGGGTGGCTGTAGTGCTGGGCAACAGGTCCCCTTGGGGTGGGGGTGGCAGGGGTGATGGGCAACAGGTCCCCTAGGGGTGGGTGTGGCAGGGGTGATGGGCACCATTAGCCCTATGGCTGGGGATGGCAGGGGTGATGGGCAACAGGTCCCCTATGAGTGGGGGTGGCAGTAGTGATGAGCAACAGGTCCCCTATGAGTGGGGGTGGCAGGGGTGATGGCCAACATTAGCCCTATGGCTAGGGGTGGCAGGGTTGATGGGCAACAGGTCCCCTAGGGGTGGGTTGGCAGTAGTGATGGGCACTAGGTCCCCTATGAGTGGGGGTGGCAGTAGTGATAGGCAACAGGTCCCCTATGAGTGGGGGTGGCAGGGGTGATGGGCAACAGGTCCCCTATGAGTGGGGGTGGCAGTAGTGATGGGCAACAGGTCCCCTATGAGTGGGGGTGGCAGGGGTAATGGGCAACAGGTCCCCTATGAGTGAGGGTGGCAGTAGTGATGGGCAACAGGTCCCCTATGAGTGGGGGTGGCAGGGGTGATGGCCAACATTAGCCCTATGGCTGGGGGTGGCAGGGGTGATGGGCAACAGGTCCCCTAGGGGTGGGGGTGGCAGTAGTGCTGGGCAACATAAGCCCTATGAGTGGGGGTAGCTGGGGTGATGGGCAACAGGTCCCCTAGGGGTGGGGGTGGCAGGGGTGATGGGCAACATTAGCCCTATGGTTGGGGGTGGCAGGGGTGATGGGCAACAGGTCCCCTATGAGTGGGGGTGGCAGGGGTGATGGTTAACATAAGCCCTATGAGTGGGGGTGGCAGGGGTGATGGGCAACAGGTCCCCTATGGCTGGGGGTGGCAAGGGTGCTGGGGAACATAAGCCCTATGGGTAGGGGTGGTAGTGGTGCTGGCCATGCAACCCCTATGGTGGCCTGTTATTAGTGGCCAGGATGTGGATCCCCTGTGTGTGTGTACCATTTTGCGGGTATGTGTCGTTTGTTTATGTGGTAGGTGTCCCGACTTACCGCCTGCGCCGTCGGCATCGGTTCCTGAGCCGGTCATAGATGTAGAGTACTGGATTGACCTGCGCGATGGGATTCATGATGTGTTCGTGTCGTACACGCTGCTTTTTGCTCCGTCTCGTACCCGCTGCAAGCTGGTCCGTCTCGTAGCCGTGGATTGAGTTGTGGCGCGAATCGTAGCTGATATGCTTGTTTTACGGATGCTGTGACGTCCCGTACGTGGCGCCCCGTCCGGCGCGTAGGAAGTACGCATCGTACTTGTCATGCCGGAAACTGCTATGGATACTGCTTCCGGGTGACTCAGTTCAGCGTTAGGAGTTGCGGCTCGGACGGAGAATGGAGCTTGAATCACAGCCTACGTGTTGGTCGTGTTTTTGGCAGGTATGCGCATCGTACTTCTTCTGCAGGACGGACCAGCTACGGGTACGTGTCAGTCGCACAGTAAGGCTACGGACAGCTCTCGGAGAGCTGTCCGACCCGATATCGGAATCGACCCCAGAATGGAGTATACATTAGTAGACATACTGAAAATATGAATATATTTATTTATTCATGTAATGTTTTATGGGAAACAACATTTGTTAATATAATAACATTTTAGAACATAAGTATTGATAATTAAAAAAAACAACACATATATTATTGATAACTTTTTAACAATTGTTGGAAAAAATATATATATTTACAGTATTGATCTGCAAAATGTTTTATTAGATATATACATGAAATAAATCATTGTATATTTGATTTCAGAAGAATATTGTGAGATTATAATGCTGTTGTTGACAATAATTAAACGTTGAGAAAAATATATTATTATGGCATGTAATCCTAAATTTAATTAATAATATTATTATATAAAATATTAATATTATTAATTATTAAATTTTTGCATAGAATGAAAATAACTTTTTTAAAGAGTTATGTTTTATTTGAACTTTTAAAATTATTAATATGAATTTTTAATAATGTCTAGAGTTAATAAAACAAAGTACAGAATTATAATAATAATACATTTGTATTTATATTAATTATTAATATAACTTTATAAAGCATAATTAATTACAAAGTAATTTTTAAAGATTAAGAAAAATATTTGTAACATTTACAGTTCAGTACAATGCATGTTTTTCACTTTATTCATTTTTATAAATATATTTAAGCAGCCATTTTTATTTAACTGGGACTATTTTGTAACCGCATAATGTTATTTTGGCTCATTCAGGACTGGAGAAGCTCGCGGTTTGAAGCTGCGTCGCGTTAAGCAAGATAAGGGGAATTTTAAGTGTTATATCTTACTAAATACTTATGTTTAAGTGTAGTTAGGATGTATATAGTGTATTTCTTGTCATGTTTTTTGTGTGTTTTAGGTGTTAGTAATGTTCTAGTCAGGTGCCGTCAGTTAGTGTTTGAGCCCTAGTGTATATAGCTGATAATGTGAGTAAATATGTGTTGTTTTGTTGTTTTAAACTGATGTTATTGTATTTTATTAATGTATTTGGGTGTATTTGTGTGGTTGGGTATGTTTTTGACATTTTTTGCAGGTTAATTTTCATCGATGTTACGTTGGAGAGAAAGACACGTTTTTTTTTTTTTTAAAGTGTGTCTTAGTTGATTCAACTAATATTGTTATCACACTTTCTTTCTTTTTTCAGGATTTCCTGGAGCGTTTTTTTACATTTTTTAATCATTTTCGGGTTTTGCAGGGTTTGGATGTTATGCTGGAGAGAAGGATGCGTTTTGTTTTTTTCGAAAAGTGTGTATTAGTTGATTCAACTAATAAAGTTATCACACTTTCTTTCTTTTTTCGGGATTTCCTGCAGCGTTTTTTAACATTTTTATATCTTTTTCGGGTTTTTGAGGGTTTCGAGTTCTTGGATTTGTCGAGGATGGATTTATATTGGACCTGTTGAATTTTTGCATTTTGTTTTGGGGCATTTTTTATAATTACCTTGGATTGACAGACAAATGCAAGGATTATTACTTGTTGGCATTCATCTTCTACGGCTACATCAATCGTAAGTTTCTTTCTTCCTAATTATTTGGGTGGAAAATGTTATTATACTTAATTGTGATATATGTTATATTTTGATAAATAATATTTAATTGTACATATATATTTAGTATATGAAAAATATATATATATGACAATTACAGATTATTTGTGAAAATATAATATTAATATATGTGTGTAAAGTGTTTGTTGTGTCAACCAATTTAGTTTATTAGCTGTGGATAGGTATTTTATAAGATGCTTTTGGCTATTAGCGATAGGTAGTCTAGGCCTTTTATTGATGGGTATAGGGTTACCTGACTTTGTAGTAGCTGAAACATTTGTTTAGTTTGCTTAGTTAATTTAGGACCAATTTGAGTTACAGATTGTTCCATCCGTAATTCTTGGTAGCTTTGGTCTTTTTGTATAGATTCCAGGAGTTTCTGTAGGGTAGGTTTCCCTCTGCTTGTAGTTGCTAGGAAGGCATTATGCCATCCTTCAACACTATTATTTGTTTTGGATTCTTTATTTAAGGTACTTAGAAATGTGGAACTTTGGTTGTCTTCTATGCCCTGATCGGTGTAATCTTCCCACCTAGGTGTCCTCAAAGTAGTCTAGGAGTGAGCTTAATTTGTCTTCGTTCCTTTTGCAATGGGGCTCTCTATTAGAATATTATAGTGCTCTGCTAAATCTGTCACAGGTACATATGCTAGTGCTATTAGTTGTTTAACCTGGTAGGCGAAAGTACTATATGTAGCATATTGTACACTTAGGGGCCGATTCCGATCCGGGTCGCAAGGGCACCGAACGCGATCCGGCCGGAAAAACTACGAGCCGTACGCGTGTTTTCCGGCCGACTCGTACAGCTGTACGAGCGAGCCAGTACGTCTCGTTCGTAAGCTAACCGTGGCGTGCAATGGATGCGATTCACGACCGAGCCAGTACGATGCACGCGTCGGACAGCCTGTGCGAGCCAGAGTGTCCGGCTCGCAAAAGCTCCCGGAGTCGGACTTCGGACCCCCGACACCCGCACGACTCGCACACAGGGGGAGACCTATGGGTCTCTCCAACACAGACATGTACGGTGCGGATGGCACAGACGTGTACCCACTGTAGGGGGCGCACTTGTTCGAGACATACCCATTCAGTCAATGGGAGCGCATGTATGCGTCGTACAACTGGCTCCCATTGACTTCTATGGGAGTCCGACCAAACCGAGTCCGACAGCATACGTGCGTATCGTACTCGCTCAGTCGGACTGTAGGAGTCCGGCTCGGTCGGAAAACACTCCGGATCTGACTCGGTCGGAGTGCTTTCCGACCCGGATCGGAATCGGCCCCGTAGGGTTGATTTTTGCAGATGTCTCCACAGAATCTGGTTAAAATGGGTAGGTATAGTACTTGTTGCTTTTTTCTGTCTGGCAATAGTTCTTTTTAAAGAATGTATTGAGGGTAATTGTCCTGATGCATGTTGTGGTATCTTTAATAATTGCTCTTTGAGTATTTGGGTGGTGGGTTTATAAGTACTGGTACTTGCTTCTTTAATACTTTCCAGAGCATCTCTAACCTCAATCTCTGTTATATTGGGGGTGAATATTTTCTTTTACAGAAAGAACAGTAGTTTCTTGAGTAATAGCTCTACCATAGCATTTGTTTGAGTAGTATTTGCTACACTTCCAAAACACTTTGAGACCACTTTGCTTTTCCTGTGTATACACATACCCCATATAACATTTTATTTTTTTGAGACATTATAAAATCTGCACCTTCAGTCATCTTGTTCTGTGTTATGCTAGGGGAGATTAAAAAAACAATTTTGTAAATATAAAAAATGATACATATATTTAAAATACATTTACATTTTAGTGAATATACTTACAATGTTTAGTTTGATGTGCACAAAAATGTCCAGGAGATGATTTCAAGCTTTCTCTTCAATTTTGAAGATGTATTTTCTGTTGGTAAAAGAAAAAGAAGTAGTTAATAATTGTATTACTTTGTTTATATCTGATAGGGTTTTAGGGGAAAAGTGATTTTTGGGTGGGTATTTCAGGGTGTTTAATGATTGTAAATGATATACTTACTTTTTAATTCTGTAAAGTTGGTTATTGTCTATAAAGTACTTTTGGATGGTATTGCAGTTTTCTGTAGAGGAGATAAATAAGTAATACAATATATATTAGAGATTTTTGTTTGAAAAATAGCCGTGGGTGGGTAGGAAAAACGAAAATATACTTAAATTGATTAATATTTGACTGGTGGGGATGTAGAAAATATTTTGCTGTGTTTAGAAGATATCTGTAGAGGAGATATGAATGTAATTAAATAAAGAATAGTAAATTGTGTGTTAGAAATAGTTTTAGTTGTAGCCTAGTAGTATTGTTATATTTTAAATACAGTTTAACTTACTTTGTGTAGTTGTGAAAATTTCTTTTGGAGTAGAAATATTCTTTCAGGAAACAGTTGGGTAGAGTTTCTACTTCTTCTTTATTTTCGGTTAGAAGTGTAAAAGAGATGCACACATTCCGTGGTTTTATAGGGTTTATTTAATTAGTTGCTTTATTTCATTGGTTTAATTTAAAATGTGAGCATTTCATTGGTCTACATTAATGGTTTTTATTGTTTTGGCTGTTTGTTTCCATATAAGGGAAACGCTAATTACTAACTTATTAGTAGAAAGAGATGTGGTTTTCTTTTTTCAGTTTAAAATGTATTAAAGATTGTTTTGAGTGTGATATAATGCAAGTATTATAATTTGCAAAGCTTTTATGTTACTAATATAATTTTTAATAGTGTATGATATTTAAATTTTTATATGTACATGTATTTGTAAATAATTATTTTATGTTATTTAAGTGTTTTGTCATGTATTATAATGCTAATGTATATTTTGTGCTAAACCTATATTTTATTTAGCTGTTTTTAGATAGTCGATATTGTGAAAAATTCGATATTTTGCTTGTCTATATTTAGGTTTTCGATAATTTTGTTAGTCTGAATTTGTTTTTAGGTTTAACGATATTTTTGTTAATGATATTTAATAATTCGATATTGTGAGAAACAATATTTTTTATAGACAATATCGTGTCCTCAATATTTTTTTATTTTTTTTAATAAGTATTGTGAGTCGATATTATTGTAGTCGATATTTTGACAACGATATTTTTTGTATTTGATATTTTGGTTATCGATATTATGTCAGTGATCCGTGTTCAGTCACACTAAACTTGAGTGTGGGTAGTGTGCTATGGTAATCCTGTTGTCTTCCCACATCTAATATTAATTTTGCAGTTCTAGGAAATCTCTGTAACCCCACCAAATTTAGAGACAGAAATTTCATAAAATCAAAGCTGAGCTTTCCGGAACCAGACAATGGAGGCACACAAAGTATTTTGGCATTCTGTTTCCCTGTTATGAAGAATGCCCCAAATGTTATAAAATAACCCAGCGGAGCAGTCACACAGGTTGTGACACTGTAATATCAAAGAAAGCCCGATTGTGATTGAGGACTGATTCGCTGTCAGGGCAAAAGAATGGCCTTTCACTGTATTGGACATGTTAAACATTTTACATGTCCAACTCTTAAATACCATGCACCCTGCCTTAATGGGTGGTAAGGCCCAATTAGGGGTGACTTATTAATACTTAAAAGGAGGTTTTAGAACTGACGAAAGGGGTTATTTTAACGATGGTCAAATTTGAATTTGAAACCTGCACCACTGTGCTACATATGGCAAGCTTGCAGTCATATTTGTCCTGCCCTTGTATTTGGTGGCATAATATGTACTGCAGCTCACAGGAGTCATTTAACTGACATGCCATGGTACACTGTGGGTACCATATACAATAAACATATAGGGAAGTTAAATATGGCAATCGGTAGTATATCAATTTTACCGCGTTGAATGGAGGAGCATAAGCCCTTTATCACTGACTAGCAGGAGTAATGTGCACAGAGTTCTATAGCCACCAAATGTAGGGTTCAACAAAAAGGCCCAAAAATTCAGGGTGGCCCGAAAATTTCCAAGTTACCTTGTTAGAAATCTTCCACTTGGGGGCCGATTCCGATTCCGGCCGCAAAACGTACCGACTGACATGGACCGGATACCGACCGACACGGACCAGCACCGTACGACCCGTGCATTACGATGCAATGCGTGTGAATTACAACTGACACGAATGGAATACAAGCCATACGACCGAGCCGTAGGGAAAATAGTGATCCGGCTGGAAAACCGACGCAAATTTCACCGACCGACACGAACCCGGAATGAACCCGACCGACCCGTACCCGCGATGTCCGATCCGTGCAGTACGATGCAATGTATGTAAAACCAGACCGACTCGCAGGGAGACCAAGCCGCACTACCGACACGCACAGACAACCAGGCCCACAAGCAATAGAGACCGTCGCGACCGACGCGTATGAAACACAGAAGATAGGCAGCGTGAACGAGGCAGAGAAGCCCGCACGAGCCAACATCAGCGTCCGTTTCTGTAAGATGAACGTCTCCTTCATGCCTACAAAACCCAAAGGAAAAAAGACAAAAAAAGGACCAAACAAGCAATGACAAAGCCAATAAATATCAAATAAAAAAAAACTGGGACAAAGACACATCCACAACTCCAACTATATAAAGGACTACAATCACTAACATCATCCCTTGCAAACAGGAGACACAGCCAGCAGCAAACACCATTACACAGCAACCACAGACACACTCACAACTCACCCATCACACAACCCACACACCATCAGCACCTCATCCAAAAGCACACACACATACAGCCAGCAAAACCAACACCAACCCACCCTCACTTGCACCCTCACACACACATCCCTCACCACCACCACCCATCACCGTGCCCCCAAAGAAGAATCCAAAGTTCACAGATAGTGAGTTAGAAGTGCTGGTAGACGAGATCATCAGAGTAGAGCCACATTTGTTTGGTACATTTGTCCAAAGGACCCCCATGTCACAGAAAACCAAGATGTGGGCGAGGATTGTGGACAAGGTGAATGCTCAAGCACCAGCAAGGCGCACAAAGGACGATATCCAGAACAGGTGGTATGACGTGCGCAGGAGGGAAAAAAAATAATCAAAAAATATCACGCCCAGAGTCAGTACACCGGTGGTGGCCCACCTGCCAAACCAGTCTACTTCAGGCCCTGGGCGGAGAAGGTGCGGGACATACTACCACCAGAGAGCGTCCATGGGTTAACAGACATATCAGAGCCTGGTGAGTACACAAACAACATACCCAAGATTGTGTGGCAAGGGGTCAGTGAAACCATGCACCGCAAGCAAAGCTACAGTAACTAATAGATAATCATACCAAGATGTGTATGCCAGTCAGACAAACACAATACCTGCCATCTCATAGTGACTTGGAACTGTGTCATAACATGCACCAACCTACAAACAAATAGAGCAAGTTAGTGGCACAAAGCTAAATAGACAATGCCAGACAATTTGCCACCACAAACACACTACCTCACAGTGCAGCTGACTGACAGGAAGGAATTGTGGGGATGCAGGTGAAGTGAGTGTATCCAAAAACATGATGGGGCCTGTAGTCACAGATAATACCCCCACTCCTGATTGGCCCATCAAGACCTCTCTGAAACATGCCCACATCACAGGGAGTGGAAAATGACTGACAAGATGGATGACACTGGCTCCTGCTGTGGGGAGCACAAGACCCTGCTAGGGCATGTGCACAAATCAGAAGCAGGACACCACTGACTGACATCCTGAAAGACAACTTGCACGCCCCACAATGGAAGCACGTTTCATGGTGGGATGTCTGGCCGGGTGGGAAGGAGGACTGACAGCTCTGACCATACTTACCAGCATGTGGAGACACACACACCCCTCAACACAAACTCCACACAACTCACCGGGTAGAATGCATTGACCCACACCTCTGAAATATCAGCAAAAGATACACTCTACTGAGTGCTGCTGTGTGAAGCACAGGAGCTCTCTTTGGACTTGTAGCCAAACAAACACCAGGATTTCACAGTCAGCCATCTTGTCATTGCCCTCACAGGGAAGCATAGTCAAGAGGAAGGAAGTATGGGCATGCTGGGAAGGGGGGTGTAGCCAAGAGTATGATGGGAGTCGCAGTCACAGACAATCTACACCCACCCACATGGCCCAACAAGCTCACACTGAACCATGCTCACCTCACAGGGAGTGGGAAGGGACTGACAAGATGTCTGACACTGGGCTCTGTTGTGGGGAGCACAAGGCCCTGCTGGGAAATGGGCTACAACAAACACCAGGACTTCACAGTCAGCCATCTTGCCATTGCTGTCACATCTCCTTACAGGGAAGCAGAGTCAAGAGGAAGGAAGTATGGGCATGCTGGGAAGGGGGGTGTAGCCAGGGGCATGATGGGAGTTGCAGTCACAGACAATCTACACCCACCCAAATGGCCCAGCAAGTTCTAACTGAACCATACACGCCCCACAGGGCGTGGGAAGGGACTGACAGGATGTCTGACACTGGGCTCTGTTGTGGGGAGCACAAGGCCATGCTGGGAAATGGGCAACAACAATATCAAACTCTGTCCATGACAAGCTGGGAAAAAGCAGTGTACAGGCAGACATCTGTTCGTAAAAGTAGAAAATGTCATGTTAGTGAACCATCGATGCATGTAGAAAGATAACTCACATCATGTGTCTCTTCCAAACACAGGTGGTGCTGGGCACCCAGCACCAAATGAAGAGGATTCCCAGTCCCAGACTCTGGCAGACACTGAGCTCTCTGGTTTGACTCTGTCTCTGTCCTCTAAGGATGACGACGACCAACCTGGCCCATCCGGTGTGAGTCATCATGCAGCACCAGCAGCATCAACATCTGCACCCCCTGTACCCACTCCTCCAGCATCTGGAAACCGACAGGGCACTGCCACCAACACGGACAGACCAAGGCCACTGAACACCCACAGAACAGGGACACAGGACCCCCCGGAAGCTACAGCAAACACCACCAGCAACACCACCCAAGGGGTCCCACTGTCACCTGTGCGTCCCGCCGCTGGTCCTGCCCGTGTGGATAGGGGTGTTGCGAGGGGTGGGAGGCAGAGGGTGCGCCTTGCAGAGGGGTCTGGACTGCATGATGACTCCAACCTGGCACGCATCATAGATGCGTACCAGGATAGCACCGGAAGATTTGGCCAGGTAGTGGGCATCCTCAAGGACATGCAACAGGAGCAGGCTGCCCACCATGCCCGCATGGAGGCCAAGTGGGATGCCCTTACTGCGGTGCATCGGAACATACTCCAATGCCTCCGCCAGATCAACACAAACCTGTCCACACCTCCCTGTGTGGCCACAACATCTGTAGCAACACCATCTGCCAGCGCCACAGGGAGGGAGGAGGACTCTGGTGGAGAGTCCCCTGCACCGCAGAGGCCTGCACCTGAGGATCCTCCCCCAGGAAGAAGAGGGGTCATCCGAAGAAGGACATGTGAGAGGCAGATGTCCCAGCACATCCCCCAGGGCCTCTAAACCAGTTCTGGACAATGTTCTTTGTGCGCAGCCCGTTCACCTTGTCCAATCGCACACAACTCGCCCACATGACATGGAGGGTTCATGTTGGGCCAATGTAGCAGATGACTGTGGACTTTACTCTGGTCATTTAATCTACCAGCACATCCAACTCTAATGTGAATTTTGGATTCCAAAACCAATGTACAGCACCCACCATCCTGTGCACTTCCCTCACACATGTTTGTAAATAAACTCACCAGTACACCATACTTGCCTCTGTTGTGATTCCAACTTGTCATGTGTCATGGACATGTCAATCTGCTACACAAAACAGTGCATGCCAAATACTGCAACAATGTGACCAACGTAACATGAGTCATGGTGATGTGACACATGTGAGGGAGACACTCCACTATGACACCACAACACATACTCACCTTGGCCATGTTACTCATCCCACGCAACGATGTTGACCTGAAACACATTGGCATGCACAGACACAACACCAACCCCAGTCAGGGGTAACAAGTCCACAGGTGAGGTAAGCAGATGTCAGTCAGATGTGGGAAGACAGACAACGCACATAACAAAGCGTAGCACAGGTTCATTAAACATCAGTAACATGTTTATTCCACAATAGTTGCACAGTAATTCTACGTAACAGTGGACACACGCTCACAAAGTGTTGGAGAATTGAAGTCCAGGGATGTGTGGTACATCAGTTGATTCCACACTGGTGTTGGATTCTGGGTGTTGGGGGTCAGTGTTGACCAAACAACAGGCAAAGTACCCTGGGAAGGACAGACACAAGACACAGTCAAAAGCACAGCAGAACAGGAGAGAAATGCAAGATACATGCACAAAACATGTCGCAAGAAACCTACACAAAAACAAGTTAGCAGTACTACCCTATTGTGGAGTACACACCACCTGAATGGACACATCACTGCACACATCCAGTCAAGTGGCACACAGAGACACTCAGACACCAACAGAGCAGCCACAACACATTCCAGGCTACCTCCATACATTGACATAACCCTGGAAACTCACATTCAGGTGAAGAAATAGTTGATTTATTTATTATTTATTTATTTCTGAGTTTTATATAGCGCTTACAAGACCCGGGGGTATCAGAGCGCTTTACAACATAAATGAATAGAAAAACATAAACAAAGACAAAAACAGTACAGCGAGCCTCATTTGTGATTTGGTGGCCAAGAAGATCTAGGTCATTGGCAAATGGCGGTTGAGGAGAAGTTCTTTTAGTTGTCTCTTGAAGATCATGAAGGAGGGATTAGTCCTGATGTGGGTAGGGAGAGAGTTCCAGATTTTTGGGGCATTCCCAGAGAAAGAGCGGGAGAGGGCTTTTTGTTTGTGTCTCTTAGGAGGGATTAGGAGGAGCGAGTTGGAGCTTCTTAGGTTTCTTGATTGTCCAGCTTTTGTGAGTTTGGCAGCTAGGTAGTCCGGTTTGCCTGTGTGCAGGGCTTTATGGGTGAGACAGGCAGTTTTGAAGGCGCAGCGTGCTTCGATGGGTAGCCATTTTAGGGCCTGTAGTGCAGGGGTGATGTGGTTGTGTTTCTTTGTACCTGAGACCATTCTTGCTGCTGCGTTTAGGGTGGCTCTCAAGGGGGCTGTATGTGTTTTTGCTGTCCCCGTTAATGTGGCATTGCCATAGTCAAGTCTGGACAGAACTAGGGATTGGGTTGCAGTTTTTAGGTCATTGGGGGGTATGAAAGGTTTGATTTTGATTTTGTTGAGGAGTTTTAGGTTGTATAGGGCGCCTTTTGCTGTGGATTTGATGTGCGAGCTCATGTTGAGGCTTGATTCTAGAGAGATTCCTAGTGATTTGACTGTGTTTGCTGGAGTGAGTTTACAGTTTAGGGAGTCACGGTTGTTTATCCATTCTTGGATCTGGGGGGGTTGTTTGTGATTGGAGAAGACAAGGATTTCGGTTTTGTCTTGGTTGAGTTTGAGGTGATTAATAGTTAGCCGATTTTCTACTTTTGAAAGGGTGGAGTTGAGGCGGAGGATGTCATTGAGGGAGGAGATCTCGAGGTAGAGCTGGGTGTCATCAGCATAGAGGTGGTAGGCAATGCTAGCTTGTTTTAGAATGGCAGTGAGCGGTTCCTTGTAAATGTTGAAGAGTGTGGGGGAGAGGACTGAGCCTTGAGGGACACCTCGAGTTGACGGGGAGGTGTCAGACATTGAGTTTTTGATTTTGGGAGCGGTTATGTAGAAAAGAGAACCATTTTAAGACAGTGCCATCTGCTCTGACACCTTTTTGTAGGGCATCTAGGAGAAGTTTGTGATCAACCGTGTCAAAAGCAGCTGAAAGGTCGAGGAGGACAAGTAGGCAGCATCTGTTGGAATCAAGGGAGTTGTGAATGTCGTCCGTAATGCTCAGTATGGCGGTTTCAGTGCTGCATCCCTTCCTAAACCAGGATTGGTGTGAGTCAAGTAGGTTGTTAGATTCCAGGTGTTGGTTTAGTTGGGAGAGAACACATTTCTCCAGGATTTTGGCTAGGAAAGGAAGGTTGGTGATGGGCCTAAAGTTTTTGAGGTCATTTGGGTCAGCATCCGTTTTTTTTAGAAGGGGGGTGACTTGGTCTTGTTTGAGGCAGTCGGGCATCAGTCCGTTGTTTAGTGAGCTGTTGACAATCTTAGTCCAGAGTGGGGTTAGGGTGAGGTTGAGGTTTTTAGCTAAGGAGGCGGGCAGAGGGTCTGCGTAATGGTTGGAGGGTTTGGAGTTGGCAATCACATTAGAGATGTCCTATTCGGAGAGAGGATTGAAGTCTTTCCAACGCTTGGGAGGGGATGGGGGACTAGGGTGAGGGGTGATTTTGGGGGTCAACAGAGGAGCGGTCTCGACTACAGGGAGAGTGTTGTGAGCAGGAGAAGGGTGAGGTTCCATAAGGGTGGAGGATTTGCCGTGTTGGGATTGAGGGTGGTGGTCTAGGGAGAGCTCAATATTGGAGATTTTGTCATCGAAGAATTTGGCCAGGTTGTCACATTGGAGTTTGGAGGCGGGGGGGTTAGCTTTGGTGGGCTTAGAGGTCTGTTTCTGGATGATGTTGAAAAGTTCTTTGGGGCGGTTTTTGGCTTTGTCTAGTGCGTTCCGGAAGAAGGAGGCTTTCTCCTTGATTATGTGTTTTTTGTAGTTACTGCGTTCTTTCCTGAGTTGGAAGAGGTTGATTGTGGATGGGTTCCCTCTCCAGAGTCTCTCAGCCACTCTTACTTTTCTTCGTTCGGAGTTGAGGTCATTATTGAACCAAGCTCGGGAGGGGATGTCTCTGACTCTTTTTGTTTTTAGGGGGGCTAGTTGGTTGAGGGCAGTTGTCATTGTCGTGTTGTACAGTGTAGTGAGCTCAACCGTGTTGAGGTTGTCTGTACAGGTTGGGAGCAGTGATGTTATGGTATCTTGACGGGCAGGGAGGGGGATGTCATGGAAGTTTCTGGTCCGTTGGCGAGTGAATTGGGTTTTGATTGGTGGAGCTACTGGTTGATTGATGTTGAATAAAATGATGTGGTGGTCTGACCAGTCGATCGGGAGAATGTTGTTTATGGTAATGGTTTCGCTTTTGGCTATGATAGCATCTAAGGTAGAGCCCTTGTTGTGAGTTTGACCCTTGCAGTGTTGGGTGAGATAATTTGTGAGAAGGAGTTCCTTTAGGGAATGTATAACAGTGTCATTTACATTGTTCCAGGGGAGGTTGAAGTCACCCAGGATGAAGTTGTCGGAGTTTGATAGGGAGCATTGGGTTAGTAGGTCCGCTGAGCTGTGAGCGGACGTCACCCTCATCCTCATCATCACTGGCATCTTGGCCCAGGCCGGGATCCTCCACAGGTGCCGGCGGTTGGTCATCGTCATCCTGGATGAGAGGCACCTACTTCCACACTGCCATGTTGTGTGGCATCCAGCATACAAGGATTATTTTGCAACCTTTGCAGGCTCATATAGGAGGGCCCCTCCGGTCTTGTCCAGGCAGCGAAAGCGGCTTTTCAGGAGGCCGAATGTCCGCTCAATCACCCTCCTGCTCCGACCATGTGCCTCATTGTAGCGCATCTCGGCTGGTGGCACAGGGTTCCGGAGGGGTGTCAGCAACCACGGCATGTTGGGGTATCCGGAGTTACCAACACACACAAAAATGAACAAGTAGCTGAGTTTTGTAGGAGTGCGGAATACAACATTGACAAACACACACAATGAGAAACAGTCAGTACACACCGACAAGCCAGGCATGCTGAGCTCGCATCTGTGACATCAGCGTTGCAATTCGACTACTCCTCATTATGTAGGCATCGTGCGCCGAACCAGGGTACCGTGCACACACCTGTGTGATAGACATGTCAGCAAGACATACCACCATAGCATTGATGGAGTTGTAGTGCTTCCTGTTCCGGTATGCCTGCTCATGTGCCTGTGGTGGTATCAGGGCCACATGTGTCCCATCAATAGATCCGATGACGTTCGGCATCCCCAATGTATAAAAGGCATCCTTTATTTCAGGGAGTTCAGTTGGGCTAGGGAACTTGATGTACAGGTCTAGGAAATGCAATATCCCCTCCAAGACATCGCGTAGCACCCGACTAAACATCGTTTGCGACATACCACCAGCAGTAGCCACAGTGTACTGTAAGGAACCAGTAGCAAAGAAGTGCAGGGCTGCCATCACCTTCACCTCTGGGGTCAGTGCTGTAGGGTATGTCCGGCGAGGTACCAGATGTGGCGCCAACTGCTCCGCCAACTGCTCAATCAGTGGCCTGGTGAAGCGGTACCGTCTGATGCAGTCGTGTTCCTGCATGGTCGCAAGGTCTGGGAATGGTCTATGGACAGCTGGTGCCCTGCAGTACAGAGTTGCACAAAGGAAGATTGTCAGTTCATCCACCCGTGTGGCCATGACCAGGCTCAATATCACATGATAGATCATGACATTACACAATGTACTGAGGTGTGTGCTGGTGGGCATGGACACATATGTCACCTACATGACCATCACCTCACATCTCAATTCCACATGTCCACATGAGTCCCATGTAGGGCAATGGCCAATCATCTGGCTGTGTCACCCAACCTATGTACTGCTGTGACGTTCCACACACACACCACAGTGACAAGTGAGGCCTGATGTCTCCCAGGCATCACAGATCTTTGCCATGCTGAAGCCCAGGGTCCCTGTATTGTCACATCGACACTGGCATGGACATAGCGTATCACGTACACACCACAAGGCAAGCGTAAGTCCCACAGGTAGTCGCCACTGTTGTTCCTGCAGGCCCTACATGTACGTCTCTTAGACACACACACACCATCAAGGTTGATGCATATACCACATGGATGTGGAGACTGTCACCCTTTGGGCACATTTGATCAGACACATCTGAGACACAACATGCACACAGACTGTGGGTGCACAGCAGTATTGTGGCTACAGGTCTCACTGTGACGCACATGCCATCACCCCCTGGACTCAGGGTGTATGTGACATGCCCCAAACATATCCAACATGAAATAGTGTCCGTGACTCATGCCCATTACTCTACAATTGCACATCAAAGTGGTAATGTGCACGACACACAAAGAATTCTGCCCCCATGTACACGTGCACAGCCTGGGAGTGGCTGCACAAAAGTGCCACCCAACAAAACAAATGTGTGTCCCCCAAACACCCAGGGAATGCAGCCTTACATGCCATGGGACACTGTGTGGCCAATGCTGTAGTGTGATAGGTGTGCACAGGTGTCCCTGGCTAGTAATTCTGTGTTGAATCCGTAGAATAGTCACACCAATGAGGTCCGACGAGGGTGACAATGCGTACGCATTGCACGGTTCATGACCGAGCCGTGCGTACGCTTCGTCATTGACTGCAATGAGGTCCGACGCGGGTGACTATAATGCATACGTGTCGGGCAGGCATGGTCCGAGACAGGCGTACGCCTTGGCCATTGAATCGTATAGAGAAGAATGTGTGTATTTTCAAAATATGTGTTGTACAGTCAGTTGACTGAGCCGGGCGCACTCATTGGCTCTGGACTGTCATGGAGACGGATGCGGATTCAAAACTTGTACGAGTTGTACGAGTTGTGCACTGGAAATTCAGTTGGATGCCTACAACAATGTTGCAATTTCAAGTGTTTCACGAAGGTGAAGATTTGAATGATGCGGAAGCCGTGTATGAGTCGTACAATTCCATGGATTGGCCAGATTCATAAAATGCAACCGTGTTGGACCTATCACTTGGGACACATGGCACAGATTCTGCCTCTGCAGCACAGATATAAGGCTGACTGGACCCCAGGGAGCTCACTTGCCTGCACTACATGCTGCTGAACCACATCCCTGCTACCACTGCTGCTGTATCTGCATCCTCTGGCTCCTGCTATAGCACGTACTCTGGAGAGGGCCCCAGCCTTCACTGAGGAGGAGAACCAGGCCCTGCTGGAAGGGCTCGTTCCACAGTACAGCAATCTCTATGGGAAACCAGGGGAGCAGGTGAGTGTGCAGTCCACTGCCTTCCTAATTATGCATGTTGTCTGACTAGCAGTAATAGCAGTGTGTACACCAGTGGCAAGCATTCTCACTGACGACTTTCATCCCCCAAAGTGTGTAGGTACATGTAATGAACAGGTGTCCTGCTGCTAAAGTGCATTAGTGCAAGCTTAAACTATCCAGGCATTGTTAACATGTCAGACATGCAGGTGATTTGTCCTTCCCCATGGTTGCACTACCTGTGTAACTCATTTCCCTTCGTGATGATGGCATGTATATCCAAATGTGTGCAGCACAAATCTGGGGCATGTGTGTTAATGTACTTTTAACTTTGTCATCCTCACAGGTTGATGCCCACCTGAAGCAGGAGATATGGCTGACCATCGCCCGGGCTGTTCGTTCGGTGGGGGTCTACAAGCGCCGGATCCGCAACTGCCAGAAGAGGTGGCAGGACTTTCGGGGCTGGACCCGGAGGATAGCTAGAGTCCAGATTAAGCTGTCACCTGCACGCAGGAGGGGCGGACACCGGACCCTGACCCCCCACATGCTCAGGATACAGATGGTGGTCTTCCCAGACCTGGATAGGCAGCTAAAGGCCAGACAGCAGCAGGAAGGGGGTAAGTCCATGCCTAATCTGTGTACTATGTCTGACATGCTAATTGCAGCCTTTTGGCCTGGTCACACTTCCACATTACGTAGGTCTTGTTGTCCAATACTCAGGTCCCTCAATTGTGTGATGCACCCTCCTCATCTGTTCCACAGGTGTGGCCCCTACAGTCTGTTGCTTGTGTCACTAGGGCACTGTGTCCCTGCAGTCAGCTATGCTTCATCTCCCGGACAGCATCTGTTCCCATGACTCTAGTGTGTGTTTCATGGGTGGGTCAATTGTTTGCCCAATGCCTGAGATCTGACATGTGATCTGTGTGTGCCCTTGAGATTTGTTCCAATTGCTGGTCTGACTCGCCACATGTGGCTGGGGTATTCCAAACAAACCCATGCAGCAGGGGACTCCAATTTTGGGGCCTCAGGAGTATGTATATCAAGTATGTCACACTTGCTTAGCCACCTGACTACTGTCCAGGGCCAAACACTGTTTCATGGAGACCTGGGCAATCATGCCTCCTCAAGGGCATTTAGAAACACTCTGTAATCCCACTCCTGTGTATTAAATTACAGGTTGTGCTTAGTGACATGTGCCCTCAGGTGTCTGCCTCTGTGTCATTAGGGTGTGGCTTGTTGTTACGTACACCTGGGGTGTCCAAGATTCAGAGGGTCAGCAGGACATCTGAGATGTGACTGTGAGAGACAAGACCTGTGTGACATATAGGTGTGTGATCATCTGACAACGCACAATGGTGTATGCAACTGTGTCCTTCATGCAGCTGGGTTACATGCATGGCAGACTGTGATGTGTTAATGTACAGGGAGTTGTGTTTGCATAGACTCATATGTCTGATTTGCATGATGTGGGGTCTTCTGGGTCCTGTATATGTTGTTTGCAGGGGATGGGCAAGTGCGCCGGTCAGCTGCAGAGTTAGCTTTACTCCTGAGCTAGGTTTGTGAGTCAGTGCATATTGTTGCTGTCTGGATGCCCTGCCCCTGTGACAGGAGACAGTGTTGACTGACTTTCAGGGCATCCCAGTGCCATGGCATTTAAATTGCTTTGAGTGATCCTGCATTGTGTTCAAGTGTGCACCATGCACCCCATTGTGGCATTGCCCATGAGGACATGAGAACATCATAGTGTGTGTTGCTGGCATGCATCACAAACATGTGAAATGAGTCTCTGCCCATCCCTTCATCCGGACACCTGTACTGAGTCAGTAGCAAGAGATGTGCTGTGTGTACAGTGACATACTCCTACATGTTCACTTGCATGTCCAAATAATGTGTGGGTGGTGCATGTCGGCACATTGGGGTATTAGCATCCACTTACCTCAGACATCCCTTGTCTAATGGACTTTGAACCCCTATTAGCAGCTGATGTCCTAACAGCAATGCAATCAGTTAAGTCAGGCTCCCCCTTGGACCCCTGTCCCCATTTTGTGTTTTCCAAGATTGCACCTACACTCTGCCCTTTAGTCACTCAAATTTTTAATAAATCTCTTAAAACTGCCATATTCCCTAATGCATGGAAACACGCAGCCGTCATTCCCCTTCTAAAGAAGGCAGGATCCGATATCGCCAATCCAGAGAATTACAGACCTATATCTCAACTTCCATATCTCTCCAAAGTCCTGGAGAAATTGGTCAATGTCCAACTGACCAAATATCTGGAAACTAACTCCCTTTTGGACCCCACCCAGACAGGCTTCAGAGCCAATAACAGCACTGAGGCCACGCTGCTGGCAGTCTCGGACAGTATTAGGTCCCACACTGACCAAGGAGGATCGGTGGCACTAATACTGCTCGACCTGTCAGCGGCATTTGATACGGTCTCCCATCAATGTTTGTTGAATATACTTCAACATAAAGGAGTACAGTCCAATGCTTTAAACTGGTTACACTCCTTTTTGAGTGCTCGCTCCCAGACTGTACACATGGGACAATTTCAGTCTAACACCACCTCCATTGACTGTGGGGTCCCCCAGGGCGCATCGCTGAGCCCTACCCTTTTCAATGTTTACATGTCTTCTCTGGCCGACATTGGAAGGAAATGGGGCATCGGCATGTGCTCATATGCGGATGGCACACAGCTAGTGGTGGCCTTAAATGAAAAACCTGCAATCACCAAAACCAAATTACAAGGTTGTTTGGCTGAAATGGCTCAATGGATGCACGCCCACTACCTGAAACTAAATGCTGGGAAATCGGAGATCCTCATATTTGGGGGAGCCAAACTAATCTGGGGTGCCTCATGGTGGCCTCCAGCTTTGGGTCAGGCTCCCACCCCCAAACAACATGCCAGGAATCTGGGAATTACTATGGATGATGAGCTATCCATGAAAGACCATGTACAATCTCTCTGTCGCAAGGGCTTCGCCATCTTGAAGCTCCTAGCGAGACTATTCCCATGGATACCGTTGAACTGTAGACGTTCAGTTACCCAAGCCCTATTGGTCAGCCGTCTCGACTACGGGAATGCATTATTTGTGGGGATGAACGAACACCTTTTTTCTCGCCTACAAGTACTGCAAAATGCAGCCGCTAAATTGATCTGTGACAAGGGCAAGCTAGACTCGGCATCGAAATGCCTGAGGACCCTACATTGGCTCCCTGTGCGTCAGAGGGCTGCCTTCAAGCTTCTCTGCCACGCCCATAGAGCCCTGCATAAGACGGGTCCTACCATGCTCCAGGACAGAATGGAATTCTATGTTCCCGCCAGGAACCTACGCTCCACTCACTCAGCATTGGCTAGGACTAAACGCATATATAAAGCAAGAACTGGCGGTCGCTCTTTCTCCTATTTAGCGGCCAAGAGATGGAACGAGCTTCCCGATGATCTTAGACACACAACCAACTATCTGCTGTTTCGAAAAAAGCTTAAGACTTACCTTTTTCCCTTTCATCACTAAAAAAAAACTCTGTTCTAGCCGTCTGCTGTTCTCACCTGGTCTCAGCGCCGTGATATCCCTTGGGATGAGTGTTGCGCTTTACAAATACCATAAATAAATAAATAAACATGCAACAGACATATGTGTGCAAGTCAAGGAGGGATATGTGTGCCATGGTTGATGTTGAGAATGACAATTGGCTTATTCTAAACAGTGTTGGCACTTTGAGCTGTGTTCAGCATATGATGCCAGGGCTTGCCCTGTGATGTGATGTACTCACTGTGGTGTGTGCAGTCGGTGCAGGTGACTGATGTTGTCCTCTTACTTCCTATTCCTATCCAGATACATCCACGGCCACAGGAGAGGACAGCTCCACGGACCAGGAGGAGCCACAGAGCCTGACAGGGACATAAGGAGAGGAGTCGGGGGGACCCAGTGGCACGGAAGGCAAGTGGAGTCATCAGCACCATCCCCCCCAGCTGAGGGCCACAGCAGCTCTGAGGATGACTCCCTTGTGAAGGCAGGTGTCAGCAGCCACCAAACCCCAGCTAGTGAGGCTGTCCCCGCCACCACCACCACCATCACCACCCTCCCATCTCAGAGGTCCCTGTAGGCTTACGTGTTCGTGAGCATGTCTCCTTTTTGCCAGGCACCACACCCCCTGCCCCTTTGTCCCCTGTTGCCCTGAGTGAGGAGTCTGTGGACTTACTTAGACAGATCCATATAGGGAGAGGTAGATGCTGAAGATCCTCCATGCACACACAAGTCTGTTGACACAACTGGTGTCGTTCATGGAGGGCATTTCATCGGGCATGTCTGCCCTACAGAGGACCAATCAGTCCATGGTCTCCTCCCTGATGACAGCAGTGTCCCTCCTCCAACAGTCCCGCACCTCTCCTACCCCTGCACCACCCACGATTCCTAGCAGCCTACCTTTCCCAAGCACACAAACACCTGCACATTCTCACAGAGACACAGACACGGGCAGTACACAAACACCCAAACCAAGGTCTAGATGTGGACACAAGCAAGCGCAGGGGACGGATACCACACTCACAGGGGATGGTTTGCAGACACACACACAGTCATCCACAACCACTCCGCAGTCCTCCGAAACCTCTCCCTCCCAGCCCCCTTCCCTTGCCTCACCTGCAACCCCATCTCCCCAGAAGCTCTTCCTCTGTGACCTTGGCCTCTTCCCCATCGACCCAGCAGATCCTGATTACAAGGGGAAGAGGAAGTCCCCACACACAGAGGGGAGTGCCCTTCACACCCGGACACCCCCTGGCGCAGTCAGACTGAGACCTCCACCCGCAAGTCCCCCCAAAGCCGGAAGAGCAAGACCCCCCCAGCACCACGCAGCTCCAAGGCAAAGTCTGCGTCCTCCATCCCCCAGGCCACCACTACAGAGGTTCCCCCTCCACTCCCTGCCCCGGGTTCCCCCACCCACAGATACCCCATCCACAAAATGCTGAGGTCCTTCACCCCTAACACTTGCTCCTCCACACCTGGTCAGACGGTTAGTGCCACTGATGTGGGGACCATGTCCCCCCCGTCCTGCCGACCTCACCGGCACCCCATTCCACTCACATGGATTGTAGGCACTGCAGTGGAGTCCACAACCACCCCGTCTGACTTGGGCACTGCAGTGGGGACCCAATCCACTCCATCTGACCGGCTCACTGGAGTTGTGCCGGCACCCACCCCATCTGACTTGTGCCCCACAGTTGTGACTGCACCCACCACTTCAGTCAGCTCCACTGCGGTTGCAAGTGTCTCGCCTGCATCCCCACCTCTTCACTGCCTCCTTCTGCTGCGCCCTGATCCTGTCCCTGCGGTGCCTGGCCTGCCCCCATGTATGCCCCTCCGAGGGGATGACCCCGGTCCTTAGCAGTGCAGGTAAGCAACGTGTGACAGTTGTCACTCTAGTTCACTCCTTGGCATTTGGACATGGACTGGCCATTGGCCTTTTGTTTGAACGGACGTTTAACTTTTAATATGCTGAATAAAGCTTTTTTCTTTATCCCCGTAAACTTGATTTAGCTGTACATTATGTTGATGATGTTTAACATGCCCTTGCACCTGTAATGCTTGGTTTCAAATGTAGAATACTGATGAGGTGATGTGAGGTACTCCATGTGGTCCATCAGATATGTATCCTATTCTGGTGGGTATCCATGTCATCCTTTGCAGTTACCTGGGTGTGTCATGAGCAACTATTTGGGAGTCATATTTAATGAAAAATTGTCTTTGGAAACACACGCCAATAAGACTTTGGGGACATGCTTTTCTCTTGTAAGATTCTTGAGGAAGATTCTTCCCCAGCTGCCAGCTCAAACACGCCCTTTGGTAGTTAGGAGTGTGATTTTGAGCAGACTAGATTATTGTAACTCATTATTGTTGGAATCCCCTAGATTTTTGATCGGGAGATTGCAGAGAATTGAGAATATGGCAGCCAAATTGGCACTGACGCGCCCTCGTCATTCTTCTTCTACTCAGGCCCTTGCGGAGCTGCACTGGCTTCCCATAGCACAGAGGATTTACTTTAAGTCCCTCTGTGTTGTGTTTAAGGCACTGCATGGTCTGGGTCCCATACCATTACAGAGTAAATACTGCTGGTATGCACCTTCTTGCTGCCTTCGATCCTCCACAGCTTACAGGGTGGTAGTAACTCGGATCAGAAGAGCTAAGCTAGGGGGACAAGCTTTTAGTGTCACTGCTGCGAGACTTTGGAATAAATTGCCCCTGGAGCTGCGACAGGTGAAAGACCCTTTAGTCTTTCGTAAACAACTTAAAACCTGGCTTTTCCCTAGAATTTAACATCTTTCTGTCTATATTTTCATAATTGTCCCTGCTTATCCCTCTTTAGCGCCAGGATGCTCGCTGAGTTGCAGTGCGCTTTATAAGTTCTTTTTACATTACATTACATTTTACATTACATTTGTGGACATCTCTGTGAACATTTCATTTGCATGGTCACATCTCTGGCTTGCACCCATGCACATATGATGTGCTTCCCATTGTCCAATTTGGCAATTTCACAGATTTGTGCGCATCACCACTGGACCTACAGGTGTGGGCATCATTGGTATAGGAGCAACTGGGTCCTCTGTGCAACTTGCTGTACATATGTATTGAGTATATGCAGATGACTTAGGGGCGACTCACGTACCCAGGCTGTTGCGACCAGAGCCTTCATTGTGTGGTAACTGATGGCTGACTGACCAGGTGTTCTGCTGACATGAGTGAGACGTGCTGTGAATATGTTTGGCACAGCTGGGCTTCCACAGGAGTTGGGTCCCCTCAAGTAAGTGTGTTGTCCCGTGACATAGCCTGGGCCCATGGTGTGTGTTGTATGAGGGAAACAACCTTTACAATGCAACTATTACATCGCACTACACTTACAACGCAGGCATTACAATGGAACATCCTTTACAACGCATGACACTACAACGCATACCATTACAACGCATACCATTACAACGCAGACACTACATCGCATGTCACTACAACGCAGGCATTACAACGCATACCATTACAATGCATACCATTGGAGTTAGAATATTAATTTTTAACCCCTACACTATCCAACACTTACCCTACTGTTGCACCCCCTGGAGTTAGAATAGTAATTTTTACCCCTATACTATCCAACACTTACCCTACTGTTGCACCCCCTGGAGTAAGAATAGTAATTTTTACCCCTATACAATCCAATACTTACCTTAAATGCAATGTAACATTATGCGTTGTAATGGTATGCGTTGTAAAGGTAGTATGCGATGTAATGGAATGCGTTGTAAAGGTAGTTTTTTAAAATGCGTTGTAGTGTCATGCGATGTAATGGAATGCGTTGTAGTGGATGTTGCGTTGTAAAAATTGTGTTGTAAGTGCATGCGTTGTAAAAGTATGCGTTGTAACGTCATACATCCGTTGTATGAACATGTGTGTGTGTCCACATCCCTTTTCATACACAGGCAGTTTTCCCTTGATATGTTTCTGTTGTTGATGCTTGCTGAGTGGTACTGGGTTCATCCCACTACAATGCCATGGGCTACCAGATGTGTGGGTGCATGACACACTACTGTTAATTGGTGTATCATCATTGGGATTTGTCTGTTCTGAGTGGTGATGATGTTGTCAGACACAGTCAGGGTTCCCCAAGGCACTTGTTTATTTGCAAATTCATGTAGTTGTCCCTAGGTGGTACCTTTCAGTGATTGAGACATGTGTCTGTGTGTGTGAATGCTCCCACTTGTCGGGTACAGGGCTGCAATGTTGGCAGGTGTCAGCATGTGTGCCTTGTGGTTCTGCTTGGCTTCTGCATTGTCCTGGGACTGTGACAGGTATTCTGAAGGTTACGTGAGCTTTGACGTCATGGTCATGTACCCCATACTGTGCAGTATGTCTGTTATTCCCCAGGGTTGTAAACTGTCCTTGTTTGATGAGTCTGTGCACCTTAGTTCCTCCCAACATTCCTGTGTTTGTCATGGGTGCATGTGCAATGTCACCTGCCCATGTGGGCTTCACAGATGCACATTGCTGCAGTTCAGGGTGTGTGGTGTTGAGGGTGGACTGATGTAAATGTTTCTCATGGATGGTCCCCTAGCTCCCGTTTGTCCATGGATGAGTGGCCATGCTGAGTGATTTGTGTTTGTGTATGTGTGATGTACGTTTGTGGAACAGGACACATGTCTGGGTTTCTAAGTTTGTACGACATCTGCCTTTGTCATCACAGTGGAGGTGTCATGCATGCTTGTGTCACCCCAATGACCGGTCACTGGGGTAGTGCTGTTGTGTGTCAGTCTCTTGCTGTGTTAGTTAGTGTTCATTCCAGCTTGTGTCACATCTGTCTGTTGTGCTCCCTCATCTCACAATGCCTGATTGCCACTAAGGGTGTCCCAATGATGGTTTACGTTTGTATGGCACTGTGTCCACATCTGTGTCACTGTGGTTCAACCCCCCTCATGTGTTGTGTAGTTGCCTGGGGATACTGAGACACAAACACACACACATGTTGTGTCAGATGTGCAGTGTGAGGTTGCCTGTTTGTGATTGTGCATCTGCATCAGTACATTGGTATTGCTGTTGTGTGCCATTGTCTGGATGCTGTTTCTGTGATTTTCCCTGCTGTCCCTATGAGTCATATCACATCATTGTACACATTCATCCTGGTTGTTAGGTGCCATTGCTGGCATGGAATGGGAGTTTCTGAGCTGACACCTACAGTCTACACAGGTTGTTTTGATTAGTGTGTCCATTTTCGAGATGTGTGTATGCTTTGTGATGGTCACTTCTGCTCTTGTGTCATTGTACACTGTATGCATTGTCAGCCCCCATGTGTGGTGCCTGTCTGCACATGGCCGAGAGTGTGTTATGTTTTCACAGCACTGTTAGCCTCACCACATCTCTGTGGGAATGGGACACAACCACTACTTCGCCCCAGAAGTGTTTAATGTGTTGGGAGCAGGGATCATACATGCTGTTTGTTAGTTGCAGCTATGACCATAATGACACTTACCTTTTGGTCACTGTGATGAGGGGGGGTTTATACCCCATCACCACAATGCTCAACATCTGCTGCAGTTTGGAAGCCCACACTTAACTTTTGTTCTACACAGTGAGGGGGTGTTCTTTTAACAGTGACACAGTGCTATGGTGATGCTTGCCTTGTGTAGGGCACACTCATTTGTTGGTCACACATGTGATGTTAGTTACATTGTATGTTCAAAGTCATAATCACTGTTGTGGGCATTTGTCACAGACTTCACACTGTTGTCATGATGTTAGAGGGGATGTATTTTGCTGACATACCTAATATTGGAGTATGATGGATGTGTGGCGCATCACCCATCCTATGAGTGGGGGTGGCAGTAGTGATAGGCAACAGGTCACCTATGGCTGGGGGTGGCAGGGATGATGGGCAACAGGTCCCCTATGGGTGGGGGTGGCAGAAGTGATGGGCAACATATGCCCTATGGCTGGGGGTGGCAGGGGTGATGGGCAACATAAGCCCTATGAGTGGGGGAGGCAGTAGTGATGGGCAACAGGTCCCCTATGGCTGGGGGTGGCAGTAGTGATGGGCACCAGGTCCCCTATGAGTGGGGGTGGCAGGGGTGATGGGCAACAGGTCACCTATGAGTGGGGGTGGCAGGGGTGATGGGCAACAGGTCCCTATGGGTGGGGGTGGCAGTAGTGATGGGCAACATATGCCCTATGGCTGGGGGTGGCAGCAGTGATGGGCAACATATGCCCTATGGCTGGGGGTGGCAGGGGTAATGGACAACATAAGCCCTATGAGTGGGGGTGGCAGTAGTGATGGGCAACAGGTCCCCTATGGCTGGGGGTGGCAGGGGTGATGGGCACCAGGTCCCCTATGAGTGGGGGTGGCAGGGGTGATGGGCAACAGGGCTCCTATGAGTGGGGGTGGCAGGGGTGATGGGCAACAGGTCCCCTATGGGTGGGGTGGCAGTAGTGATGGGCAACATATGCCCTATGGCTGGGGGTGGCAGTAATGATGGGCAACATATGCCCTATGGCTGGGGGTGGCAGGGGTGATGGGCAACATAAGCCCTATGAGTGGGGGTGGCAGTAGTGATGGGCAACAGGTCCCCTATGGCTGGGGGTGGCAGGGGTGATGGGCAACAGGTCACCTATGGCTGCGGGTGGCAGTAGTGATGGGCACCAGGTCCCCTATGAGTGGGGGTAGCAGGGGTGATGGGCAACAGGTCCCCTATGAGTGGGGGTGGCAGGGGTGATGGGCAACAGGCCCCCTATGGGTGGGGGTGGAAGTAGTGATGGGCAACATATGCCCTATGGCTGGGGGTGGCAGGGGTGATGGGCAGCATAAGCCCTATGAGTAGGGGTGGCAGTAGTGATAGGCAACAGGTCCCCTATGGCTGGGATGGCAGGGGTGATGGGCAACAGGTCCCCTATGGGTGGGGGTGGCAGTAGTGATGGGCAACATATGCCCTATGGCTGGGGGTGACAGGGGGGATGGGCAACATAAGCCCTATGAGTGGGGGTGGCAGTAGTGATGGGCAACAGGTCCCCTATGGCTGGGGGTGGCAGGGGTGAAGGGCAACAGGTCACCTATGGCTGGGGGTGGCAGTAGTGATGGGCATCAGGTCCCCTATGAGTGGGGGTGGCAGGGTGATGGGCAACAGGTCCCCTATGGCTGGGGGTGGCAGGGGTGCTGGGGAACATAAGCCCTATGGGTGGGGGCGGTAGTGGTGCTGGTCATACAACCCCTATGGTGGCCTGTTGTTAGTGGCCAGAATGTGGATCCCCTGTGTGTGTGTGCCATTTTGCGGATACATGTTGTTTGTTTGTGTGGTAGGTGTCTGACTTACCGCCTGTGCCGTTGGTGTCGGTTCCTGATCCAGTCATAGATGTAGAGTACTGGTATGACCTGCGCGGTGGGATTCATGATGTATTTGTGTCGTACACGCTGCTTGTTGCTCTGTCTCGTACCCGCTGCAAGCTGATCCGTCTCGTAGCCGTGGATTGAGTTGTGGCGCGAATCGTAGCTGATATCCTTGTTTTCCGGATGCTGTGACGTGCCGTACGTGGCGACACGTCGGCGAATAGGAAGTACGCATCGTACTTGTCAGGTCGGAAATTGCTATGGATACTGCTTCCGGGCGACTCGGTTCAGCATTAGGAGTTACGGCTCGGACGGAGAATGACGCTTGAATCACAGCCTACGTGTCGGTCGTGTTTTTGGCAGTTATGCGCATCGTACTTCCTCTACAGGACGGACCCGCTACGGGTACGTGTCGGTCACACGGTAAGGCTACGGACAGCTCCCGGAGAGCTGTCCGACCCGGGATCGGAATCTACCCCATAATATAGAAATCTGAGTTGGTTATAGTGTCAAGCCAATGATAAAGGATATAGGCATAATTGGTCCACTCATAAAAGTAATACACTAAGCCAAATCTCTTTATCATTAAACATAATGACAAAAGCAGATGTACTGGCTTATTTATTGTGAATATGCCTTTAACAGTGGGT
The DNA here is from genome assembly GCF_964204655.1 of Triturus cristatus. Lineage (NCBI taxonomy): Eukaryota > Metazoa > Chordata > Amphibia > Caudata > Salamandridae > Triturus > Triturus cristatus. The sequence continues at coordinate 1,261,973,781 of NC_140591.1, read as the reverse complement.
ATGTTACAGGCTGTAGACAGGTATTTTGTTTAATTCATTTTCACAGATAACCATAGTAGACAAGGTTTTAGGTGTTCATCATCCCCTGTGACACACTGTGGCTGTAGAATATTTTCATTGTGATAATTCTGTCAGGCCCTTTTGAGAGGGACATATATTGTTTTGCCAACTGTCATTTTGCACATATTTGTGCTTTTAAAAAAAACATTTTATTGGGTTTATCACATTGCAGCATAATTATACATTGTTATACATCAAGATTACATGTGTATTTCTGAATAGTATGTCATGAAGTTTGAGGCAAAGTTACAGGCTAGCCGGAGTATAAGCTGAAAGCAAGATGCGATCTAGGAGTGCTGCAGTCGGACTTGCTTTACCCCGGAGGGGGTTGTCCTTCCTGTAATGTGTCCAAATTTTGCAACAGCAGGTACGGTTAACTACTTACTAACTTAGAGTCAAACCAGGGATAGGTGGTTGGGAGTGGGGGTATTGGTGGGTAGGTAAGTGCTTGTTCCTTGTGGCTATGCTGTGGGGTATATGGGCTCAGGCATGACGTGGGACTAATCTGTCCCTGTGGGGGCTAACGGGGGCATGCATGTATGTGTGGTGTGGAGGGGACTCTGCAATGTCGGGAGCCTCCCTGGGGACTTTGATAGGGGGCTCCCGATTGGGTGCCCCCATGGGAGTTGATGATGCTGAGAGCGATTGGGCTTCCTCCATTTGTTGTCAGAAACACTGAAGGAGTGTGGCCCAGTCTGTGGAAATATGACGCCGGCACACTCCTCACTTCTCTTCGTACCTGATCGCATCTTCCTCCACTGTACCCCATTTGCTGACCACTCCTGTCCAGGCTGCCAACAAGGGCCCTGCTGGAGCGCGGCAGTGCATTGTGATCCCTCGCTTTGCCAGTAGCAAGGCCCAGACGCAAATCACGTCTGGAACTTGCATTGTTTCCAGCGCTGGAATACTCCCAGCATGCAGGCTTCCCATGTGGTAGGATTGCAAGGTATGGCAGATCCAGAACATATGCTGAAATGTTGTGCTGGGGGCCTGGCAACTAAGGCAGAGAAACTGTGTTCTGGGGTAAAAGCACTAGAGACATGCCAGCATTAGGTATGCGTGGTGTAGAATGAAAATGTTTATGTTTTTAAACCACGAGTTTCGGGCCACTTTATTTGGATACTCTAAGACATGTTCCCACTCTTTGTCATGTAACAGCCGCTCAAATTTCTCCTTCCGCGTCTCTCTTAGTTGGGTAAATGACATGGGCGTGAGTTCTCGTATAGCCTTGTTCAACCAGATAATTAAGTGACGTCTGGGGCCCTTGTGTAATACCGTGTGAAGGACAGGGTGCATCAAAGGTTCCCCTTCGGATAGGCCCCAGAGTTGGCGACAGTCTGTTACGATTTGTCTGTGAAGGACGAATTGTCCATGTGGGTAACCACTCTCCTCCGCTAATTGGTCAAATGAAAGAAGTTGACCATTCGCAAACAGGGACTCCATCTCGAGGAGCAAGTGGTCTGTCCAGGTCTGCATGCCTTGAACAGTGTAGTAACTTCTGCCCCGGGGTAAGCAGGCCAATGGTAGCAGAGGGGTGTATACCTGAGTCCCTTCGGACAGGAGGTGAATCCTTAGCATGCAGGACCGAGCCATTGCTACCTGAAGTGGGTGCGTTAAGTAAAGTCAGGCTCCGGGCAGGAGTAGATGGGCGAAGTGCCGGTATCAGCAGGGGTCCCACTTCTGAGCTGGTCTCCCCTGCCATCCAGCGAGATAGCCACTAGAGCGGTGCCACCAGGAAATACGCCTCAAAGGAGGGGGACCCTAGTCCTCCCTGGTCAATCGGAAGTTGCATCTTGGTCAGGCAACTCTTCGATGAGTGTTGCCTCAAATGAGGGAACTAAGCAGGTAGTTGAATTCCCAAAAAAAGGAGCGGGGGGAATGACTGGTAGATTTGGTAGAGAACCCAGGGCACTATGACCCTCATCACTAGGGCGATTCTTCAGACGGGGGACAACGGTGGGGTCTTCCAGAAAACCACCAGGGTCCTATGCCTGCTAGTGTTTTTTGATGGTTGCCCTCATAAAGGTAATTGGAGAAAGTGATAGAGTCTATCTCCCAAGTAACAAGGGGCCTGTTCGCCCCAGGTGAGCCTGGCATCTCTGATGTGTATCCACTGCAGGGGAAGATCAGGTCTCAGGGGATTAATTCTGGACTTCGCCAAGTTGACCCTTAACGTAGCTGCAACCGCAAAGTCTGTGAGTGTGGGCCAGAGAGTGTTGAGGTTCATGGTGATGTCCCGTACATATAGCAACAAGTCATCTGCATACAGGGACACACTGTGGATAGTGCTTGCTAATGTGATACCCCAGGTCTTGTTCACCCCGTTGAGATGAACCACCATGGTTTCCATTGCTAAGGCAAAGAGTAGGGTGGAGAGCGAGCACTGTCGCGTGCCACGTGCCACTTGGAAGGGAGGTGAGATTGAGCTTCGTATACAGCAGACTTGTGAATGCCAAAAGTATGGGATCTACTCCTATACGCTGTAGCACTGCAAAAATGCATGGCCATGTCAGGGTATTGAAGGCTTTCTCCAGGTCCAGGACCAGGCAAACGGTGTGGAGATAGCGGCCCTGTACATAATCCTGAACATGGAACAGTCAGCAGATATTTTGGGAGGTATTTCTGCCTGGAACAAACCCACACTGTTCTGAGTGTATCAGTGCTGGAAGGACGTGGGTGAATCGGTCTGAAAGGATCTTACGGAGGATCTTGCAGTCGGCATATAACAGTGTAATTGGTCGATAAGAGGTCAGTATTGTAGGATCTCGGTCTGGCTTTGAGAATGATACCAGAAGGGATTCATGCAGTGAGCCCCCCATCATTGCCACCCAGTACATATCTTCCAATCGAGGTGCCAGCAGTGAGGAAAATGTGCTATAATATTCCAATGGCAAGCCGTCCAGACCTGGGGCCTCGTTACATGCTAGAGCTTGGATTGTGTGTTTCATGTCTGTTGATGTGATCGTCGTCTCAAGGGAGGTCATTTCAGTTGGAGAAATTTGGGGAATGGCTAAAGGGGCAAGAAATTGGTCTGCGAGCTCTGGACAGTCCTGCCCTGGAGTCCTGTACACCTGTATCCGCCTGTGTGTGGGCTGTGACACCCGAAGGGACGAATATTTTTGTGACTGGTAACGTGTCTGTGTCCTGGTGGACAAGCCAGGCCAACAGTGCTCCGGACCAGTCCCCACCCAGTGCGTCCTGGTCGCGTACGCTTTGAAGTTGTATTTTCGCAGATCTGCTAGTACTTGTGCCACGTCGGCATCCGGGGCCTTGGTCAGGGCTGCCAGCCTGCTCTCCATCTTTTATAGGTTGCGTTGTAGCGTCACAAGGACCTCTGCTATCTGTCGGATATATGCCCCTCTGATGACCACCTTGAAGGCGTCCCATTCTAGCATCCTGGAGGATACCATATAGGCGTTCTCTGAGAAATAGCCTCTGATGCTGTTTTCTTGTTCATGGCGAAACACTGGGTCTTCGAGGCAGGCTTGCGGTAGCCACTAGGTGGGGACCAGGGGTAGGGTGGGCCGCCACCTGAGAGTTATGAAGCGGGGGTGAGACCTATCCATGGACAGGTCCAACACACAATTGTGGTCCCCAGCTAGGAGCCAGGGAGATGTTGTGAACTGGACCAGAACACCCAACAGGGAGTCCCAGAATGTTACCTGCTCCGTGTTCGGTGCGTAGATGCTGCCTATTAATATCAGTTGGCCATCTAGGAGCCCCTCTAGGAGTGCATACCTTCCCTCTGTGTCTACCACCCTACGGGTTTCCTGAAATGGGACCCCAGTTCTGAGCCAGATCATCACCCCTCGTACGTATGCAGAGTATGTGGTAGCACAGGTGCCATGCTATCACCGGTGCAGTCCGTCTAGTTCTCCTGCTGTGAGGTGCGTTTCTTGTAGCAGTGCTACCTGCGCTTGTTGACGATTGATATTGGAGTAAATGGCATAGTATTTGCGCGCTGTGTGCATTCCCCGAACATTTAGAGAAATAAAACTGCTATGGGGATCACAATGGGGTATTGATGATAATGGGAGAAGGGTGCTGGGGGAGGCATTGTGTAGATATTGCCCCTGCCTTGGGAATAGTCGATGGTTGTTAGCAATGACACCCTCCCACTGTGTGAATCTGATCAAGGTGTTGGGGAGGATCTAGGGACAGGACAAACACTTTGTAGGGACATGATCCTAATACTGGGGATCTACCACAACAGGTAGTACGTCCAAACTAAACATATTGCAAGTTCACTAGTGTACCATGGGGGCTGCGCATGCGTGTACAGGGAGCTTGTGATGTGTGCAGCCCATAGGAAGCCTGGATGTCCGGTGGGGCCTAGAGCCCCAAGGTGCTGGGGGCCTTATTTACAGGCCCCTTGCGCTGTCGCTGCGTCACTTTGCGTGGCGCACCTGTGGTGCAACCTGCTGCGTGATATTTACAAGCACACATAAAGTGACCCTGCGTGGCTTTATGTGTGCTTGTAAATATTGCCTCTTTTCACGCAACACTTTGCATGTTAGGGGCATGATATGGATGTTGCTGTGGGTGTTCCTACGCAACACCCATGTCCACAGATGCATTTCCAGATTTACGAGCAATCGTAAACCCGGAAATGCATCAGAATGCTACGCCACCCCAGGGGTAGCATAGCGAGGCACAACGAGGAGAAATGTTTTAATTTCTCCTCGTTTTTTCCTCTTTCGCAGCGTGCTGCATTCGACAGCGCGCATTTGAAGAGAAAATCACCTCAATTGATTGTTTTTGTGCACAAAGGTGCCCCTTCCTGAACAAAAACATTCTCCCCATGACACAAGCATCCCTGCACCATGGTGCAAGGGTGCCTGCACTGGCGCATGGCAGCAGTTTTTGCACCAGCGCAGGGAAAAGCACAGAGATGCAACATATTGTTGTAAATATGTTGCACCCTGTGCTTCAAAACTAATGCAGCGCGGCGCAGCATAATGACTTGCAGCACCGCGCTGCTTTAGTTTCTCATAAATAGGGCCCTATGTTATTAGGTGTCTAATTGTGGCTAGGATCTTGTATATTCGACCAGAAATGAGAATAAAGGGATAGAAAAAGAGAGTGAGAGACCATGCCACTGCAAGTGTCCTTCAGATGAGTGTGTCTGCCGTTTGAGGGGTCACTGATTTCACATGAGAGGCGCTGGTGTCGCTAAGGTCCTTCTCGGACGTGAAAATGTGGGTGCCTCTCTCGCCATCTGAGAATACTGAGGCAGGACCCAGGTCTACGGCCACCGGTAGGGCACTCCTGTGCTCGGCGATGATTCATTCTAGTGATAGAGCCTCGGTGTTGAGATTTGGAGAGCTGCTGGGTTTTCCTCCTATGGCCACGTATATTCTGGGGTTCTCGTGCAGTTCGTATTGTCTCTGGATGTGCGTTATCCTGTAAATGAAGTTCCATCCAGTCGTATGCTTCTGTTGGGTCCATGAAGAAGGTGGTGACCCCCTTGTGTAGTATCTTGAGACGCTCTGGAAAGAGCAAGGAATACTGTATTCCCTTTTGGCGGAGGAGGATTTTTATCTCCAGGAAGGATGTTTGTTGGTTTTGCACTGCTCTGGAGTAATCTGGAAAGAGCATAACATGCTTGTGCTCTACGCGAATGGGCTCATTTTGCCTGGCGGCACGTAGCACAGTGTTGCTATCTCGTAAATGGAGGAGCTTCACTAGTAGAGGCCGGGGAAGAGATCCCGGGGCGCATGTCATGCTGGGACTCGATATGCGCTCTCTGCTGATAAGAAAGTTGTTAGTTAAGAGGCTGGTGTGAATGATTGGAGCCCTGTCTCCACATAGCTAACGGGGTCCGACTCCTCCAACCCCTCTGGCAGGCTCAGCACCTGGATGTTGCTCCTCCAGGAGTGTCCTTCAAGATAATCAGCTCTCCAGAAGCAAAACCCGGGACTGGAGTTCTCCTATGGTTTCCTGCTGTGTCTTGGCTAGGGGCTGCAGAGTAGAGGGCTTTCTCCCTGTCCACAAGCTTGTTGGCCAGCTTGCAGTGGTCATTTCTTAAAAGATTGAGGTCTGTGGCTAGGGCTCCAAATCTATTTTCCATAGTGACTCTGGAGTGTTCGATTGTGGCCAACACCCTATCCAGCTTGTCTGACATTGAGAGTGCGGCCGTGGTCCCGTGTCCGTGAGTTGGTCATTGGCAGCAGGGGATGAGTTTTGCGCCAAGTTTGGTGCCTGTGGCTCCACGTTTGAGTGCAGTCTCCCCATGGTTTGCGGCAGATATGGGGGATTATTCACCAATACTCTACTGCTTTAGCCAATGCACTTCCTCTCACCGGGGTGGGCTAAGCCCTGTCTGCTGGCTCTTTGTTCCCCAGGGAATCAACCTGTACTCTGATCACTGTCGGTGGGGTGGGAGGGTCCTTTACTGGTGTGTTGGTGCCCAGTTTCTGCACGAGAGTCTTCTAGGGGCCCGAACCCGGGTGATGGGTCACACTTGTGTTTGGATACTGCTGTGTGCCACTGTGGTGTGGGGGGAACCAGTGTCTTGTGGTCTGCTCTTTGGTTAGTCTTTCCCCTGGCCGTCCTGCCCAGTCAGAGTAGACTCCCTGGTTATCCTGCCTGTTGGGGCGAGGGCCCAGGTCCCCAGGCCCTGCATCAGCAACAGCGTTTCCTCGGTTTCTTGTCTCTCTGTAATGAGAGGAGGTCCTAAATCAATTATACATCAGAGGGTCCCTGTACTATAACAATCATGGGGTAAAGTCGCAGGGAAAAGTACAATTCACAACACACAAGAAAAACACCTTTAAGCAGAAACTAACCCACAAAAACGCAAACAATCTTCTATACCATTCTTTAGTTTTTTATTATAATAATATATCCATATATATTTACTTTTCTTTTTGAGTTAATCATTTGATTTTTTTGTTCAGAAACATAAGCATAACAACAATATAACTCTTCAAGAAAAACTGGGAAGAGTTATAAGCAAAGACGAAGCAGAACATATATTAAAGGTACATGAACAATTTACAAAAACACATTACAGACAATTACAGTTAGTGCAGAGCATAAACAGGTGTAAAAATCAGTAAAAACATATAAGACAATAATATACAACAAAAGAGAAAAAATATACAAAAAATACACCAGAACAAATGCACCTTTAATATATGTACTGCTTCGTCTTTGCTTATAACTCTTCCCAGTTTTTCTTGAAGAGTTATATTGTTGTTATGCTTATGAGAGGAGGTCCTCCCACTCCAACACACCCCACCCGCTTCACGTCCCAACAGCGGCACCAACCTAGGGCATATGGGATGTATGTGTGTGTGTTCTGGCCCAGTGTTGCTTAGGTCTCCGGGGACCCGGGGGGGAAAGAAGACAGTCTCAGGCCCTCATCTCTTTCTCTGCCCCACAAACCCACGCCAGTCCTCAGGGGCTGCAACCCCTCCCTCGCACCTCAAGGACTGGTGGCGAGTTGTGGGCCAGGGGCATCAGGCTCACCTCTCACCGCCACTCTGTGCTCTTCTCGTACAGTGAGGATCTGTGCCCTGTTTCCTCTCGACAAAGTGGTGCGCCGTCACTAAGGGCGGAGACCCAGGCCCTTGGGTGATGGTCCGTATCTCCACTACGATGACGTCCTCCCCGGGTCAGATCACAGCCGGGGCCTCCAGCCAGTAGGGTGGTGCAACAAGGGGGAGACACCAATGGGCTGTGATCACCGGTTCTCTCCAGCTTTAGGTGCCTCTGCCACAGTGGCTGTGTCCTTCGTGGCCAGCTGAACCCACCCACCAGGTATCGGAGTCATGTACAGCTGGTCGGGCACCTTGGTTTGCTACTCCTTTCCAGGGGCCGTCACTGGCTACCGGGCACCGCCATGTTGGAGCCCCTCTGCGTGGCGCCTCTCTCGCACCTTAGCGCTGGTAGTTTTGGCGTCCACTAATGTGTCACTAGAAATCCGGCTCTACACTGTTCTTTCGTGAGGCGCCACCAGTGTGGATGGATGGCGATGGTCGGGCCAACACACAGAGCCTTAGGCAGAAACATCTGCCATCTTGGCAGGTTCAGCCACGCCCCCCCACATATTTGTGCTTTTGTAACTGCTAGCATATGCACACTTCAGAAAGCCCATGTTGGTTATGGTGTCAGATTTCATAGGTTGCCTGGCTTAACTATTGCGAAAAATACATATTAAAGGCAATAGGATTTTGATGTGGATTGTTATTACACCATTGTCAAAGTCTGTAGGCAGGTATTTTTTGTTAAATAGAGTCTCACAGATTAGAATAGTAGAGTTTTGGTGTTGGCCTAACTCGAACAAATCATGGGGATAGAAGATTTTCAATGTGATGATCCTGATTTGGCCCTTCTAAGGGGGGAGTTTATACGGTTTTGATGACTGCAATTCTGTACATATTTGCAATGTTATTTCTGTGTACCTGATGGTAGCCTTGTGGGAAAGCCTATGCTCTAAACAATAGGTCTGAATTAGTTATGATGACAAGCCAGTGATAAATAGGGATGGATGGAAAATGTCATTCCGCTCACGGAATTGGAGCAATTTTGGTCACCCTGCATTAGTCTTTAATGTGGAGTTCCAGGGAAAATTCGTCCGATCACCACATGGTGGAATTTGCTCCCGCTCAAGTAATGCGATGACAACGGGTAAAACGTGAGGCTCCATAAAGCAAGCTTGTGAGCCCGAGAGTGATTTGGTGGCCCCTGGCTTACTTGCTGGTCACCAGTGAGCCTTCCTGTGCAATTTATTTTAACACAGACAGTCGCAATCTGTTGGGACTACGTCTTGAGTAGATTTCCTGCTCAAGAAGCAGCTAAATCAACTTGAAAATACCTTTTTCGAGTCAATATTTTACCTGAACGGATGGTTCAGTAGTTTTTCAGCGCGAAAATACTTTTTTTATTTTGCTTTTTTTAACCAGAATGGAAGTGCCACAGAGACTCTAACTTCCTCTTCCTGTCCAGAAAGCTCCTCCCAGTGCCTTGTCCATCCCCTGTTCACTTTTTATTTGGATTTCGAGGTGAAAGGATCAATTTCCTTGTCTGAAATTCCTGCTGCGTATACCATTGGATTTTGAGGGCTTTGTTTTTGTGAGATAACAATCAAGTAAGTTAAAACCTTTTGGATAAGGGTATTTTTTGATAGAGAGCATACACCAGTATATGTTTGTACATATTCTTACTTTTTATTCCATTTTTAAATGTGATTGTGGATGGCCTGGAGTTGCAGGAGGGGCCTATTTTTTGCACTCACATGTTTTGTTTTTATAAGGGGAAACGTTCTCATAGTTCAGTGCTTTTTTTTCCATGTTTGTGAAATTTTCACTATTCAGATCCAGGAGGAGAGTACACAGGATATAACAATGAGAAACAATGAGAAAATACCTATTTACAATCTTTCCAATCACCAACAACAAAAAGTGAAGGTTTGGTATTGAACAAAGGTCTCTCATTTGTACCCCTAGTTATCCTGGGTGCAGTCGATACCTAGACTGATGTATTTTTTGCTGAAAAAGAAGAACAATGAGAGACAAATGTGAGTGGAATTAGGAAAAAGTCTACTTTTTGTCCAGCAAGTTCAAGTACACCCCTGTCAGATTCTAATATTTGAAGAGACTGTTTTAAGGGGAATTGATCTTCTAAACATTAGGACAATGTATTATAAACAGAACTGCAGTAGATGGGAAGCACAAGTGATCCAAAACCTTGCTAGAAATAATTAAATCACAATAAAGTCAGTTTGCAAAGGTCAGGGCATTGTTGTTTTAGATAGTGAGAAGTATGATCAATAATATATCCAGCAATTGAGCAAGCCAGCACACTATCATATGACTAAAGAGAACCCCACAACAGAGATAGCAAGCAAAATTACGGAACTGACAGACAATGCAGAAGATTAGGGGTGGATTTGTCTAAAAGAATTTGAATTTTGAAATAGAAAGGACCCACGGACTCTGGTCATGTACATTCTACCCAAAATTCATAAGGATTCTGAAAATCCCCCAGGCAGACCTATAATCTCAGTCTGTGGGTCCCTGCTGGAACCATTGCCGCAATATATAACCTCCTTCTTGAAACCTTTCATTACCAATACAGAAGCCTATGTAAGAGACTCCATGTTTTGTAACTTTTGACATGGAGGCACTCTATACAAACATTCCAGAAAATGAGGCCTTAAGTGTTATCAGGGAAGTAATGGAGTCAAGACCAGCGCCCATAATGTCCTGACTGAGTTTTTGGGCGCCTTGGCTACTATATGTCTCAGAATCAACGTCTTTGCTTTTAAAGATGACCTATATCTGCAAATTAAGGAATTAAGGATGAGCGATTGGGTGTAGTTTCGCCCCCAAAGTAGCGAACCTCTTTAAGTTGTTTTGTGAAGGGAGATTGATTTATGGCAATGAAAACCCTTTTAGAACTATTTTAAGAAATTGGTTCCATTATATTGTTGACATGCTTGTGATTTGGGGTGGTACTAAACAGCCATTAGTCACATTCCATGACTGGTTGTACCACAGAACGGCAGATCTTAAATTCACTTTGTCACATGACAATATAACAGTACATTTCTTGGACTTGTGGGTTGAGGGTAGAGAAGGCAAAATAGATGTAAGGCTTTATACCAATCCCACAGATTTCAACACTTTGTTACACTTTACGAGTGGCCATCCTCGTTCCCTTAAAGAGAATTTACTATATGGACCATTCCTCCTTATAAGGAGAAATTGTTCTAATAAGGCTGATTTTTCAAAACACCAGTGTCCTGATGAGTAAACTCATCAATTTACTATATGGACCATTCCTCCTTATAAGGAGAAATTGTTCTAATAAGGCTGATTTTTCAAAACACCAGTGTCCTGATGAGTAAACTCATCAATAGAGGATACCATAAAAAACTGGTGAAAGCTGCTTTTAAAAGAGCTTGGTATACACCAATAGAGATACTACTTGTTCCAAAAACCAGAAAGGACAATAATTCTCTAAAGTGTGTTGTAACTTACAACCCAAAGGCTATTAAAGTGAAAAATATCATTGAGAAAAAGTTTAAGATTTTGTCTAATTTGCATATTCCTAAACCGTTCTTCTCATTTAAGAAATTGACACATTTATGCCAAAGGCTAGTTGGAGCAACTAGGCCAGGAGAAAAAAAGAAAGAACTTCTTGAAATATTTGGTCTACCCCACTGACAGGATATTATCACTATAATAACTGTTTGGCCTTTCAGTTTACAAATAACACCAAGATGATTACTTTAAATGTAGTGGTACATGGAAAAACTAAGGACCTGCTTTAGAGTTTGAGGATGGGTTACTCCATCACAAATATGACCGATACCCTGCCCGCCGTATTTCAAGTCCATTATATCAAATGGCACTTGGAATACGCCAGACAGGAAATCGTTCACGTTTGTGACTAAGTAACCTGCCCGCAGAACTCTAAATCAGGCCTGACGTTTTTGAACTGAAACACCAAGAATGTAGTGTATTGTGCAAAATGCCCATGTGAGTTGGTGTACATTGGACAAACCACTCAACCAGTTAAAGCACATATTCTACAACACAGATCGAGAATTCAATGTTCAGTACAAGAGGCTCCATTGGTGGAATATTATAATAACATGAACCATTTGGAGAATGATCTGTTTTGGACAATCTATTTTGTTACACAAAGCATCCACAGAGTTGGAGCCATCCCATCTGTTCTGGCCAGAGCAGAAGCAAGAATGATAGAAAAATTCAGAATAGCCACCCGAGGTCTGAATGATCTTGATGAAATATGGTCTTTATTATGATGTAAATGTACCAACGTGACCACAATGCAGAGAAGGATTATTTACTGGAAAAGATGATAGGTGGTTGTGGGTGTTGAGACATACAAAATGAGGTGATACATGACTCTATGATTATATAATATGTAGAGAGATCTACTTAGAAAGGTGTAAATGGTTGTAATATGCCTTATAAGTGGTGAATTTGCATTTGTTTTCTATATGAGGCTAATGCTTCAAAAAATTCTAACTTTTTTAAAGATTAATATGTGCATAATAAGAAATGTAATTTTATTGATGACCTACATGCCATTCAGAGTTAGCACCATGAATACACTTCAGCGGCTGCCTGATGTAGTGGAGCATGAGTGAGGTGCAGGCCACTTCCGAACATGTATTCTATGAGGAGGCGTCTATTGATTCGAAGATATCAGTGAGGCGGCATGTGGCTTTGTTTTTAACTTCCCTGGCTATATTCAGGAACTTCAGACATCCAAGATGGTGGTCTCAGCACCTGTCCACGCTCTTGCACTTCAGTTGTAGTCTTCATTTGGGAATAAGCACACACCTTCCATGGGTTAGGCTAGGAGCCTGTGGATAGGCTTCCCTCTGTAATAATAAGAGGTGAACAGGTTTGGAGGTTAGTTGTGTGACCTCCAGCCATCGTTTGTATAATTTAGTGGAGTAAAACTGTATACGTTGCAGTTTACAAGCATAAGAGTGCTTTCCAAGATGGCGGCTGAGGTTCAATCACAGATCACGTATTCTTTTTTAGCGTGCCTCTGAAAGGATAAAGTCTTACCTGACTCACTTTGGCAGCAGCAAATTAATTTGGACGTGAACAGAGAGAAGACGTGACGTGCAGCGACCCCTTTCCAGCGTGCCCAGAAACTAGTTTTGGTCTGCCCCCTCTTGCGGCAGAGACGGCTACTTTAATTAGCTGAGGCATAGAGAGTATTTGACCTGCGGTGCCCCACCACGTTAAAAGCAGTAAGTTAAGATCAGTGGCTCCTCCCACAGGGCTGTATGGAGCGATGATAGGGAGTTGACATACCCAATCTCTGTAGTTACAGTAAGCAGAGTTCACCAGAGGACGTGCCCTGGTGAATGCATCAATTTGGAAAAGCCTGGTGTCCAGACTTAGAGGTAAAGGTGGTTTCAGGGTCAGGTGCTTTTTGGTGTTGGAATATTCTCATCAGTCATTTTGACACAACCGGCGGTAGACCAGTATACACTTTAATTTTGCATGTCACCAAATAGAGGTAGAGGTGTGAGACACTTCACCCTGAGGTGTTTGTAGCATGAATGGCATGTGATGGTAATTTTTAACTCTTGGTTTTAAAGAATTGTTTTGTTTGGCATGGACTACACACGAGACACTGTTAAACCTTAGCTAAGCACAATGGGTGTTAATGTTATGTAACATAACGTATAGGTATATGTAAATTAATTGAACGATATATGTGATTATTAGATACTCCAGCCTTCCTAGCCCTGAAGGGGCCTGTGAATGAAGTTGGGCTAAAACATGTTGAGAGTATCAGCAGGAGGAGTTGTTTGTAAAATATAAGAAACAATGGAATTATATGCACTGTGAATGAATAGTGCAACCACGTTTTGGAATACAAGGAATGAAGGAGACATCCCTAAAATAATTTAAGATTTTGTTTCGTTTTTTGGTATATAAGTTGAAAGGTAATGGGGTTGATAACATTTATGTATTTTTTATATTGATATTGATAATATTTGTAAAGTGCAACAAATGCCCAAGGGCATCTTGGTGCTAGCATATACAAGGTGAGAGACAAAGGGAGAATAAAGACAACAAAAGTCAATAGTTTCAGTACAGCCTACAACTAATACTGTAGTGCAAAAAGCCAAGATTACACTTGTTTCCTAAAACATGTCCGATTGGGCTAATTTTTTAACCGGATAGGCAGTTTATTCTAGGGTTTGCATGTTAGGAAGACAATACTTCTGCCCCCCAAGGGATTTTGTTATGTTTGGGGATAGTCACAGTTTTGTATGCAGCAGAACGAATGGCTCTCCTAGGGATATACCAGGAGAAAGACTTCCTCAGATACTCCGGGCCTGTAGTATGCAGAGATTTTTAGGACAAAAGAGTGCCTTAAAAGCAACTCGTTTTTTGACCGGCAGGCGATGGAGCTCCACTAACTTGTGAGAGACCAATATAAATGTAGGTAATCTCAAAAGAAGACAAGCAGCTACATTCTGTCAAATTTGTAGTATATTCAAAAAGCATTGCTGAATGCCCAAATAAAGGGCATTGCAGTAATACAACCTGGAGAGTACCAGTGGCATGACCACTGATTTCTGCAGGTGAAACAAAATGAACAAACAACATTTTTTAAACTTTGCAGCAGGTACTTGTTTGTTAAGTGGGGACACTACATAGACAATTATATAAAAATATTCAAATAAACTTTTTGATATGGTTGATTCTAAGCACCCAGTGTTGAATTGAATTATTTCACTGCAGATAAAAGCAATATTATGATTTATCTGTGCAGGATACTTTTTTGTGTCTTAAAAATTGATTTGCACTTTGGCATGCTAAATTAATTGTAGTGTTTTCTTCTTTGTTTACCATGCCTCTTTTCTTTGGTGTCAAAGTGGTTATTTTTTTGTCTAGCCGGTGTGTTTATGTTTGTGTTTGCCACAGGCCACCATTTTGTCTTTGTTCTCCATGCCAATGTGGCCGATGGCCATTTTGTGTGGTCAGTGTCCATAGGCCTGCATGTATTCTTGTTGTTCATTCCTCCTTGCTTGTTATTTTTTAACATGTCGCCAGTGGCCATTTTGTGTCTGTGTGCTTTTTGCCACAGGCCTGCATATGTTCTTTGTTATCCATACCTCCTTTCTTGTGGTTTTTATAAGCTTGTTCATTCATTTTTCTTGTCGTGATGATTTAGTATCATTAGACATGCCAGCTTTCTCAATTTCTCTTGTTCTATATGGTTCTTGCTATTCCGTCTGGCTCACTTGGAATTAATCACGCGCTTATTTAGTACCATCTTTTGGCCTTTTTTGCATTACTATCTGCAACTTGTCACGGCATCATTGTTATTGTCTACTTTTTATAGGAGTGTACATCCAATACATGCCATCCAGTGATTCTAGATCCTAACCTGGTCAGATTCTTGATCATCTCTGACTTCAGTACGACAGTCTAACCTCTGCTCTTCCTTCATTTATGGCAATTTTCTGTAGCCCACCACTGGTATGAGAACGTTCTTGCATTTCCTTTCATCCTCTTCCAGTATTTAATCAAAGCTCCGGTTGGGTCCTTTTGCATTGATCTGTATATATAACCTTTATCTTTTTCTTCATCTTCACTTACTATATCTTCTTTCTTTATTCTTTATGCACCCTCTATCTATGGGTATAGTAAGTTCACTATTTTTTTTTAATCTTTTGACCTTTTCATTTTTTCATCTTTTGTCATAGCCCTTCTTCTTCGTTTTTCATATTTCTTTATGGTGGTCGGCCCTTTCATGCACATGTAATATTTGTAATGTAATTGTGAAATCTTTGTATATTTAATACTTTTGTTAGCATTTTCAGAATAGTGACACACAGATACAATGCATTGACATTGACTGACCTGTGAGCGCGAGCTCTGTCCTGCGAGGTCCTTCCTGTTGGGCTGTTTGTTCTGCGGCTGCACCTCGCGGAACCCGCTCCGCGGGTCCCGCTTCGCCCGTGTGCCTGGGCGCATCGTTGCTGATTCCTGACAGGGGAGCTGCCTGAATCTCGGGGAGCAGGGCTGCGAGCGCCAGGTGAGGATCAGGGACTCCATTGCCCAGGAGTCCCTGTGCTGCCATCATTTCCTGCACCTGGACGCTCTCCCTGCTGGCCACGCCCCCTAAGCACAGCTGAAAAGAGCCTGCTTGTCCCTAGCTCTTTGGGAGACATTGACTGACCTGTGAGCGCGAGCTCTGTCCTGCGAGGTCCTTCCTGTTGGGCTGTTTGTTCTGCGGCTGCACCTCGCGGAACCCGCTCCGCGGGTCCCGCTTCGCCCGTGTGCCTGGGCGCATCGTTGCTGATTCCTGACAGGGGAGCTGCCTGAATCTCGGGGAGCAGGGCTGCGAGCGCCAGGTGAGGATCAGGGACTCCATTGCCCAGGAGTCCCTGTGCTGCCATCATTTCCTGCACCTGGACGCTCTCCCTGCTGGCCACGCCCCCTAAGCACAGCTGAAAAGAGCCTGCTTGTCCCTAGCTCTTTGGGAGACATTGACTGACCTGTGAGCGAGAGCTCTGTCCTGCGAGGTCCTTCCTGTTGGGCTGTTTGTTCTGCGGCTGCACCTCGCGGAACCCGCTCCGCGGGTCCCGCTTCGCCCGTGTGCCTGGGCGCATCGTTGCTGATTCCTGACAGGGGAGCTGCCTGAATCTCGGGGAGCAGGGCTGCGAGCGCCAGGTGAGGATCAGGGACTCCATTGCCCAGGAGTCCCTGTGCTGCCATCATTTCCTGCACCTGGACGCTCTCCCTGCTGGCCACGCCCCCTAAGCACCCTCCCCCTATATCAGGTGCAGCTTCTTCCGCGGCGCGGGAGCGCGCGGGAGGGCGCCGGGAGAAGCCCGGGACAAGGGCGGGACCGTCTGTGGCCGTCCGGGGCCGAAGGTGGCCGGGCTGGGCCTACCCTCTTGGATTGTGCTTCCGACCCCTGGTCTCTTACACTCGGTGGTGCCGCCCGCCGAGTTTAATTTATTGTGAACATTATGCCGTCCCCTGCAAGGGAGAGCACCCCACTAAAACCGGGTGGAGCAAAGAATAGGACTCTAGAGAATTATTTCTCCCGGGCAGTGGGGGAGGGGGACAAAGAGTGTAATCTGTCCAGGTTAAGGGCAGAACGGAGACGCTCAATAGATAATATGAAAAACACGCCCCTCGGAGACCAACTTATTTTACCAAGGGAGGAGTTGTCCCGAATTGATGATGTCCCACTATTGCTGAGGGATTGCACTAACATGTCACCAGTTGAAGCCTTGAGTATAGCCCCAGAAATTAGTTCTAGCCCCCCAAGGGTGACCATTGATTTAGTGTCCCAACCCCCTCCGGCCCCTCCAGCCTCGAAGATTAGGAAAACTAAATCTAAGCCAACTAACACACAAGTAGCCTTTGGACCTCCTCCAAATAAACGCAGGAGGAAATCGAGGGGAGTTCAAGGAAAGAGCAAACCCAAGGTTCCACACTCGGATTTTGGGAAGTTTTTAAAAACCCCCACATTAGTAGAGAAACCATTGGTCGATTTACACCCTAAACCCATTGCTCATGAGGATCCAGCTCCTACTATGATAAAAGACACAGGAGTTGGTATTGCTAATATTCCCTTGTCTGTTGTCCCGCTGGGAAACCTAGAATTTTTGCTAAGGTCCCTGTTATTACCGATCAGCGAGAGTATTAAAAAGATTGAGATCAGACTAACCATTTTAGAGGCCACATTGGGCAGTCTGAAAACTCCAGCTGGCAGACAGGGAAGGCAATCAGAGTCCACTCCCTCCACTGTAGCCCCTAAGCAGTCGGCAAATAGTGTCGCCAATCCAGTCCCTCCACAAGCTGTGAATGTGGCACCCTCGCAACAACCCACAAGGCCAAAGCCTGCAACAGCTAAGCCCCCTAACACCAATATGCCCAACCCTCCTTTAGGATCTGTACCCCCGGCACAGCCGGTAGACAAGAGCACCCCGACCCCTTTAATGAAGCTCACCCTGAGACCACGCAGACCCAATTTACCTCCAGAGACCAATGCTTTTACTGTCGTTATGGCAGGTGTCCCCCACTTGAGGAAGGTGAAACGGAGGACTTTTGTGCCCTAAAAAGTAGGGTAATCAAGTGGTTAAACATAAATAGACCCCTCCCGACACACTTTAATAACGAAATTATAATGGTAAGAAGGGTACCATGGGTGGGAAGAACACAAAAATCCATTAAAGGGGACTGCATACTGGTGAGTTTTAGGGACACAGGAACGGTGTCCCATATATGTCAAGGGAAAAACAGATCTAGGGAATCCACCATCCAAACCCTCCATGTGTCGTTCTTTTTTCCCATCATCCCAGTCCTATCTCAGCAACCCCAAACTCATGACAACTGGGAGAGGGTTGGCAGGAGGGGGAGTCACCAGGCCTTTAACCCTAGGCCGTTTTTTGGCCGACTTGAACAACCCTTTTTTTCCTATAACCGGTTCCATTGCCTAAATGGCCTTGAAGGGGTCGATTGACAGACAGACAATGCCCCCCAGGGTTGTATAGAAATTGGAGGTACGGTAGAAAGACTGGAGGAGCAAAGATCCAAGGCTCAGCAAATCCAGGTGGTTGGTGAGGGGGAATCAAACTGCGGTGTGCCAAAGGAAATAGTTGTAGACAAGACAGGAGGGGGACATGGGCAGGGAATGCAAAGATCAATGTGGGAAAGAAGACCAAGGGCCCAGGGGGGTGCTGAATGGAGTGGAGAGGGTGTGAGACTTATCTCATGGAATATAGCGGGTATAGCGGGCAAATTCAACAATAAGGAATGGGTGGACTTCATTAGAACATTTCACATTATATGTGTACAGGAGACATGGGCTGTGGAGAATAACTACCATCTGCAGGGGTACAAGTGTTTTTTTGTTCCCGCCCGAAAATCTAGCTCAGGGAGAGCAATGGGCGGTTTGTCCATCTATGTAGATTTAGACCTGCCAGGCACCTGGTCCTTTCCAGACTGGTTCTCATATGGGATACAGGCGGTTCGGTTCCAGGGAAAGGGGTTACGTTTCTCTGTTTTTAACATATATAGCACCGAGATAGAAAATAGCCACACCCCGGTATTAACTGAACTCGACCAAAGGTTAGGAAAAGAAATCATATCCCAGAATAAGGGACCGTCTGGTGGACTGCTTGTGGTGGGGGATTTTAATTGTCACCTTTGTCCGGCACTGGTCAAAAAGAACACAGATTGGGCGCAATGCCCAATTGAGAAGGGACCGCATTTTTCTCACTCGCCTACTGGGTCGGCTCTTAGGTTGCTTCGGCTTAAGTACGACCTAGAGCACACCATTAATATGGTAGACCCACAGTCGGATGGTACACTCCCACCAACTTTTAAGGGCAGGGGCTGCTCGTCTATTATAGATTATATTCTGGTCTCGAGATCCCTGGTTAATAAAGTAGTCAGTGTAGGGATAGACTGGAACACTTTCAGCGACCATAACCCGCTTGTTTTAATGCTCGCATATAGGGCGGGTATTGGCTCCAATGCCCATCGTTCAATCGTGGAGAGGGTCACCGATCAAGGCAGGAGACTGAAATGGTCCAAAATAGATGGGGCAAAGTTCTATAAAAACCTGAGCGATAAGGGTCTGCTGGCCATAAATGAATGTTTGGATCTGGAAGTCCAGGGACCAAGGTTATTAGAAGCATTTAACCATATTGCCAACCTGATAGACGGATTACTAAGGTCCAGTGCGCCCACGCGTAATCTGGTCAATCCCCGGTGGTTTGATAAAGATTGTTCCAAGGCACTGAGGGAACTGAAATGCTCCCTTAAGTCAAAACCACGAGATCCACAAGTAATCAGGGCATGCAGAGAAAAATATAAAAAAGAGACCAAAAGGAGGAAACTCACCCTGCAGGCAGAAGCTTGGGCAGATCTGAGAGAGGCAGGGGAAAGAAGGGACCTAGCGGGGTTCTGGAGAATCATCAATAAACCGACCTTTCAAGAAAATGATTCTCCGGAGATAGGGGCTAACATCCTCCCGGAGCAGTGGGTTACACACTTTAGGAGCCTGTATAACCATGAATCGGGTCCCCACGTAGAGTCATCAGTAACCCCAAGTCAGGCTCCTCCGGTAGTATTTACCCTTAAGGAGATCACGGCAGGGATGGAGAGTCTAACTAAGAATAAAGCCCCGGGCCCAGATGGAATTCCCCCTGACCTTTTTCTTAGTAATATAGATCTTTGGGCCCCACTGATGACCAGGGTCCTAAACACTGCTATCACCTGCGGTCTCCCTCCATCATGGTCTAAAGCGATCATTGTGCCAATCTTTAAAAAGGGCAACAAGGACGACCCCAAGTGTTATCGGCCTATTTCCCTGATTGACGTCTCGGCTAAACTTCTGGGAAGGGCACTCCTGAACAGATTGTCCGAGTGGACCGAAGAGAACAACATCTTCTCGGACACTCAATATGGGTTCAGGTCAGGGAGGTCCACTAGCGACCAATGCCTGAACCTATATATGCTGACTGCCAAATATACTCTGGCCAGTAAGGAACCCATTTATATGGGATTCATGGACCTGGCAGCAGCATTCGATCACGTCAACAGAGGGAAGTTGTGGGACATGATGGCAGGGATGGGGATCGAGAGCGGCCTAATTACCATACTAAGAGAGCTGCATAGCGACACCACGGCTAGAGTTAGATTTAACAGGGAGGGAGGTTTGACGGACTCCTTTCCATGCAAAAGTGGAGTCAGACAAGGTTGTATTCTTGCCCCTTTTTTGTTCTCCCTTTACATTAATAATTTGGAACAGTTTCTTTTGGGCTTAAAGGCAGATTCCCCAAGGGTTGGGACGCGGCAAATCCCTGTCCTGCTTTACGCAGACGACGCGGTCTTGCTGGCGCGTACACCACGAAGCCTACAGATTCTGATAGATGGGTTCGTCAAGTTTATGAGCGATCTGGACTTATCTGTCAACCTAAGCAAATCTTACGTGCTCCTGGCAGGCAAAAAACCTTCCTCAAAATTTTCTTACACAATAGGCTCCCATTGTTTAGAGGAGGTTAAAACGTTCTCCTATCTCGGAGTAACCTTTGATGGTGCTCTTCAATTTAACTCCTTGGTGGAAGAGCGCTGTAACAAAATGATTGCCTCTAACGGGGCAATAGCCGGATATGGCAGGAGGTTGGGCAGATGGAGTCCGGAACAGGTGATGAACCTGTACGGCTCCATAACATGCGCTAAAGTAAGCTATGGGGCAGAAGTTTGGGGCTTCGTGAATACCTCTAGAATTGACCAGGAAGAGAACAAACATCTGAAATCTATCCTGAGGGTACCACCCAGCACTGCTGGACTCATAGCTCACAGGGAGCTAGGGAGGCCATATCTGGTCGATTTGTTAAAACTTAGGCCAATTGTGGCGTGGCTAAAAATCTGGGTAAATCCAGACGCGCATCTAAGTAGAAAAATCTTACTGGACTGCCTAGGTAGGACCCACTGCATGCGCATCCCATGGCTCAAATATGTGAGAAACACTCTTGAGGAACTAGGGTTTGGAAACCTCTTCAAGAACCCCACCACCATTTCAGCACAGCACAAGAAACAAGTAGGGGAAATTTTCCTAGAGCGGAAAACCCAATGCCGTGCTCTGGCTGAAGGGGAAAAAAAGTCAATAAGGGCTCATACTTTGGTGAAGAGTGTGGAGGGTATGGAGCCCTACCTGTATCTTGTACACAATACACAGGACAGATTTCTTATGTGCCGTTTCAGACTGAGCCTACTTCCTTTTATGTTGGCCTCGCCAGCAGGTTTTACCATGTCAATCGAGCAGAAGGGACCCTGCGGCTGCGACAATCGGTCTCCGCAGGACTCCCTTCATTTTACTTTGCTCTGTCCCTATTATTCAATGCCCAGGCGTAGATTCCTAGTAGACATCCTAAAAAAGGCCCACCTGGAACATGCCAGAGATGCACTAATCTACTTGCAAAAAGCTTCTGACCCGCTAACCTTGTGTTGTGTTATGAATTTTATCAAGGTTGCGGTCCGACTAAGGAAGACGAGGGGAGAGGATTAAAAGACTTGTGACTCCCTGTTTTAAATTTACAGCCTTGTATGTTAGTATTTTATTGTTATTTATGCACAAGGATCTTGACTAATATTTAATGCCGTTTTATCTATGTATATGTATGTGTGCTTTTATGGTGTTTTTTAATCACCGAATAAAGATTCTTGAATTGAAATTGAATTGACACACAGATACAATGCATTTTGTTTTCACAGAAGAAGTACATTGGAGGTGGCTCTCCTGAGGAAGGCAGTTTATCTGCCGAAACGCGTGTTGAGACATCTTAGAAACCACCCTTTAGATATAGAAATCCATGAGATTTAGTCCCGTTATCATTCCTCTTTTTTATGTGCTTCAAACATCTAATGAATTTAGGATGCTGACATTCTATCCCCAGTGTCACTACTTTTATTATTATATACTTGTTCAGATTTTGTATGAAGTAGCCTTAGGAAATACACAGCATGTTTGTGTTTGCCACAGGCCACCATTTTGTCTTTGTTCTCCATGCCAATGTGGCCAATGGCCATTTTGTGTAGTCAGTGTCCATAGGCCTGCATGTATTCTTGTTGTTCATTCCTCCTTGCTTGTTAGTTTTTTAACATGTCGCCAGTGGCCATTTTGTGTCTGTGTGCTTTTTGCCACAGGCCTGCATATGTTCTTTGTTATCCATACTTCCTTTCTTTTTGTTGTTTATGTCTGGTGGCCATTTTGTGTAGTAGTCAGTGTGCTTTGCATAGGCCTGCATGTGTTATTTGTTGCCCATGCCTTCTTGCCTGTTGTTGTTTGAACATGTGGCCAGTGATCATTTTGTAGTAGTCAGTGTGATGCTTTTGCCATAGGCCTGCAAGTGTTCTTTGTTGCCCATGCCTTCTTGCTTGATGTTGTTTGAACATGTTGCCAGTGGCCATTTTGTGTAGTAGTCAGTGTGCTGCTTTTGCCATAGGCCTGCATATGTTCTTTGTTGTCCATGCATTCTTGCTTGTTGAGGTTTGTGGCTGGTGCCTATTTTGTGTAGTAGTCAGTGTGCTTTTTCTAGAGGCCTACATGTGTTCTTTGTTATCCATGCCATCTTGCTTGTTGTTGTGTCAACATGTGGCCGACAGCCATCTTGTAGTAGTCGGTGTGCTGCTTTTGCCATAGGACTGCATATGTTCTTTCTTGTCCATGCCTCCTTTCTTGTTGTTCGTGGATGGCAGCCATTTTGTGTAGTAGTCAGTGTGCTTTTGCAATAAGCCTGCATGTGTCCTTTGTTGTCCATGTCTTCTTGATTGTTGTTGTTTGAACATACGGCCAGCAGCCATATTGTGTAGCAAGCCAGTGTGTTAAAATCTTTTCTTCCCGTTCTCAAAGCCATTTTCTAGGGGCATTGACACAAGAGGGCTATGCCTTTCTGATTTTTTTAATTATTTGCCTTTTTTCCCTGATATCAGTTAACATGCTTGAGGGTGATTGTATTATGTATGTACAATGTTTATATATTAAATGCATTTTTTCCATTTTCCCTTGCACTTCCCTGCCTCCCGTAGGATTTATCATAATCCCTAGTGAGACACCAGCAATTCTTTTTTTTTTTTACATTATTTGATTTTTCCCTGCACCCCCTGCCTGTCATAGGTCTCTTAGGCCATAGGTGCACATCAGCATTAGTCAGTCAGTCAGGAAATCTTTATTTGGTTTATTTTAAACCATAAAAACATACATAAGCAAAAAGAACATGTATACATCAAAAATAAAACTTAGCCACAACTTCATCAAACATGAGCACAAAAATCCTAGAGCCAGTACAGACATTAAAAAATTCCTCCATGTGCAAGAAAATCATTAAACAATAATAATTTTACGAATTTTGAAATTCTAAATTAAATGATTAAAATACTTAAAATACAATAAAAAGCTCAATTCCATGACCCTAAAGTGGCAAAGTGTATAATAAAATACAGACATTATACATAATTAAGAAAACATAGTTAGCTCGATCATAGATATTCAGTACCTATCTACCATAATCAGTTCAGAAATAAAGTGCAATAACTAAAACATAACATGGGAATAGAGCTCAATTATTTAAAAAATATCATGACCCAGAAATGCTTGCCAACCATGTTTCTTAGCCTGATCGCATTCTAAATAAATGTGTATACCATTAAGCAGATAAATTCCATTTGTAAAAGTTGTAGGTACAACAGCCCAGGTATGCATTTCCTTATATCAAGATACTTTAATAAGATTACTAAAAACATTTTCCTTGTAGTTGCATACAGGTTAGAAAAGAAAAGGAAATGCTACATAGATTATGGAGAGTCAGATTCACGTGGGCAAGGTACCAGGTTTGAGTCTCTACACACAGCTCTAGGATAGGAAACCAAAAACTGAGCTATATTAAAATGAATTATATCCCAATAAAATATGTGACGGTGATTAGATACAAAATAAAGGTAAGGTTCCATTTACATTGCGGCTGATTAAAAATTGATAGGCAGCCACCATCTGCCTGCTGCATTGTGCCACCTCTCTAATCCTCGTTAACATGGCAAGATAATCACGTTTGACAGATGCTTTAATAGCAGGGCTAATACACTGGATACTCACAATGTTTTGGCAGCCCCATCAGGATGAATTTCTATTTAATATACAACAAACATAGAATATTATTAGCTTTTTCATGCCTCAGGCAATCTAATATAACAAGTCGATTAAGCTTCATTTCTGGTTTACAGCACACAGATAGCCACAACATCAAAGGGGAAAGTTTCACATAATCCACCAAATAGGATAACCCTAATTCTAAGTGACATATGTATGTGGGAGTACCAGAGGAGATAGATAGCAATCTTTTCAAAATTTATTTTCAGTCACCTGGAGTTCTGATACCTCTCAAGTTTCCCAAATGTCTGCACCAAAAATAGGCACAGGCACGCATTTACCTTTATAAATATTAGTCATCACATCTGGGGAACTAGAGCTCAATTTAACAGAAAACCTCAAAATTGCAGCTATAGACAGCTCCAGTTGTTATTTCCTGACTTTGACTAAGTGTGCCAAAGAACCTTTGTCATCAAAAGGAACCCGTAAGTAAATGAACTTGGGCACAGGATAAAATCAGGTATCTTTAACATATTGTGATTTAACTTTCCTACTATGACGACCAAATACCATTGTGTATGATTTGGAAACATTGGAAGACAGGTCCAAGACATCATAAACTGGGCAAACGTTTCTAATAAAGTCTTTAGACTGACTGCTTTTGTACCTATTAGAGCGCAGTCATCTGTGTACATCAATACAGGGAGGTGCCTTGTCCCCACCTTAGGTCTGTCGCCCTTTACATACAGCAATTTAGGGCCCTATTTATCAAGGGTTTGTGTTGCATTTGCGCCACCCAACATGGTGCATGCGTGACACAAACCCTGAAATGTGATTTCTCAAGCCACGTAAGACCACTTTGCAAGGCCTTGCATGACTTGATAAATCAGTAGTAACACAACCCAGCGCAAATCACTGCATTGCATTACTCTGCCCTGGGGACACATTCCATGGGCGTTGCTTATATATTCCCACATAACTCCGATGGAAGTTGACGCATTCCCAGATTTACCATTGCTGGTAGACCTGGGAATGAACCAAAATGCTACACCTTCCCAGGTGAGGCATAATGAGGAGAAATATCTTCATTTCTCCTCATTACTTCCTCCTTCTATGTGTGCTGCACAGCACACATAGATAGAGGATTGTGCCTCAGAGGAAGGGGCCCCTTCCTGCACAAAAACAATCCTACATGCAACACAGGTACAAGTGCACCATAGTGCAAGGGTGCCTGCTTTGCGCTAGACAGCCTATTGTGTGTCAGCGCTGGGGAAAGGACAGGATTGCACCAGATTGTAATGAACACAGCACATTCCTACCCTTTCCCTGTAACACAGTGCAGCAAGGTGACTTGCAGCGCTGCTATACTTTTACATAAATAAGCCACTAAGATTTGAGATTGTTGTTATAGAGGCAGAAAAGAAAGGGAACAAACACATAACGTTGCCTAACACCCCAACCAATTTCAAAAGGGGGAGTACACTCTCCATTTAACCCATACCTAATACATCCAGACAGATCAGAGAGCACTTGAAATTAAAAACTGCACCAGCGGGTGTTCCACACCCATTTCAAGCATTCTCTCCCACAGCTTTGCCTGATTTACACAATCAACAGAAGAGTAGTTGAAGTCTATAAAAAGCAAATGTATACAGCCGTTCTTCACCCTTGTATGCTTGTCAATTATAAGATGGAGATTCAAGCATTGTTCGGTGGTCTCCAGACCCTGTCAAAACCCAGACTGGCTATCACATAATATACCCTTTTCAGTGGCCCAAGCCTCCAACCGACCTAACAGGACTCTACCAATATCGTAGTTGCAGATTCAATCAGGGAAATAGGGTGGTAGCACTTGGGATCATCTCTATCCTCCTTCTTAAAAATGGGGGCAGTAATTGAGTATGACCGTGATCTCTGTGGCCCTCTTACCATGGCACTCCTAAGTACACTACTAAAAAGGGTGCCCAGAGCACCAAGTTATCTTTGAACAGGTCAGTTGGGACCCCATCTGGGCATGCAGCTTTATTCCTTGGGCTTTGCTCAATATTGGTGATTACCTCTTTCAGAATGATCACTGGAAGATCAGTACAATCCAAACCTATGCCCGCAGAAAGCACTATTTCCTCCCAAATCTGTTGTGGGTTTTTCATAAACCTTAGAAAAATGTTTCACCAATTGATGGGAAGGTATAACAGTATCCACAGTTTTGTTATGGCCATCAGTGAAAAAAGGTGCATTTACCATTTTCCAGAAGAGAGACCCATCATCATGCTACTGGCCTCACATAATTGTGCCCAGGCATCCTGCCTAATCGTTTTCTTTCTCTCCTTAATCACCTGTTTGCACCTAGCTCTACATATCTTTACTTCCTCCGCCACCTTGAGTGCCCTCATTAAATTCTGGTGATGCATTGTTATGATTATCTGCAGCAGTTAACAATTTGATGATCATGCTGAGAATAGTGCTGTAAGTAGATCAGCTGGGTCATCCCTATTCCCTAAACAAACTAACAGTTCAGCCTTAGTTTTACCCACCAGCTCATGCAACAAAAATTATGTGTCAATGCTTGCCTCTTTTCTCAAAATACCCCTTTTAATATGCATCTCTAATGGAGGAATAGACCAGGCATGCTTTAAGTGTGCACCACTCAGGGACAGTGTACATATCAAATGATTATGATCACTTAACCAATTATACATAACAGTGGCATCTACAGCCACGTGTCCGATAGATTTCAAACTAACAATACACTGCAATCAGAGCAGCTCTGATCACAGTGATAGCAGAAGGAGGTGATGAGGTAAAAGAGGATGACAGCTGTACAGAAAGCATCCCTGTCCCCGTGCAATGGTCCAGCATCACCTGCATCAGCAACCTCCAAATGGCACAAGACTCAGATACAGACACCACCACATACAGTAATTCCCCAAGATGCAAATTGAGTTTACCACCTCCTGGTTCTCTCCGTAGTTCCCCTTTGTCAGTGGCACCCCAAAAGAAAGTAATCCAAAGGGCATGTTTAGGCAGAAGGGGCCGTAGGAACACAACTACCCAATGGCACATTTTTGCACAGTTGGCAAAAAATGTAATGCTGGACCTCCTCCTTTTTTCTTTTGTTGAAGTAGTGGGATGCTTAGAATTTGTGGCAGCCATTTGCCTGAAATGAAAAGTTCCCAGCTGGACCTATTTTGCCAGAGTTGCTGTTCCAGCGCTCCATCATGATGTACTGCAATTGTTCGGCCACGCTATGTAGCAGAGTACTGTTCACACTATCCACCTTATGACAGCCATGTGTGCCAGTTGTGAAAAAACGGATTACCTATGTATCACAGCACACTGAATCTTTTTTGCCGGGGTTAGGCTGCAGCAGTTGGGTGGCATGCAACAGTAGTGATGTTTGCAATGGAGAAATCCCATACAGCTGAAAACATCTTGGAGAGTTTATTAGCAAGGTATTTGAATGGCTTTGACCCAGAGGTCTCAGAATTGGATTTGTTGCCACGTACAATGGCAATAATATAATCAAATGAATGCCTGGACAAGCTTTAGGTTGTTTTCTTTTTTCTGGAGTAAATTCCAAAACAAGGTGTGCAAGGTGAAGATATTTAATTGGTGATTTTTCTGTGTTTGTGACTTATTTGTACAGCTTTGCGTCACAGGGGAAAATGAAGAGTGATAGCCAACACGTGTTTTGCCCCTTTTTACATGACCATCCGGCCTGGGGCTTCCTCAGGGCCTAGGCGTGTATAAGTTCCATGCTCACCGTGGTGAAAAAGACTTGTCGGTTGAATGGTTCCTTGATTGGGTATATGTAACTTCCTTTAGTCAGGTCTCGGCATAATGCCCTTGTAACCGCATCAGTCTGTCGGCATTCAGCCTGAGCCCTGAACTAGGGGGTTAGGGGTCTCCCCCTGTCACGGATTAGCATCATCACCACTATCTGCTCCATTTAAACGGCTAGTAAGGGTTTGGGGCCAATTACCCCTCTATCTCTTTCAATAATATAATCAATTCAATGGCAGATGGTGTATATTTCAGGGTTCTGTGTTTGGCTTATTGTATCAACCTGATTGTGCAGAACTTTCTCAAAAAGAAAATGCAGCAACATACTGGCCACCTCCAGTCATTCTTTTAAAGCCAAGAAGCAGTTGATGATCATGCAACGTGCTAACAGAATACTGGTTAAAGCCCTCATACAGGAGGTGAGAACACATTGTAACTCAACCTACTACATGTTGCAAAGTCTAATTTAGCAGTACAGACCAATCACTGATAATGTCCTTCAAAGAGGAGGAGATACAACTAGGAAATGCATGACCATGGAGATGGACAAATAGGTGTTAGTCAACTGCCTCACACAAATACTACTTCTTTTTGAGTTTTTCACACAGAAAGTCAGCAAGAAAGACAGTACGATGAGTCAAGTAAACTTCTTGTTGCATCTCCTACAGGACCATTTGAAAAAGGTGTTGAAAATGTTCGCTGGTGTGAATGAAGACGCATATGAGTTGGGTCAGAGCGTAATCCTTCACTTGGTTGTTAATACAAGGCTGCAAAGAGCAACTGTGTCCTCCAAATTGGACATATGAGCCACAATACTTGATCCACAGTACAAGAAATACTGGCCACTTTCATTCCTTTTTCATAAAGGGATGTTTCACAATACAAGACTTGGATTGATGACCAAGCAAGAGATTTGGAAGAAGAATGGCTGGAAGTTAGTGGCCCGAGCAGGAGCTCTAGTATGCATCCTTCAGCCTCCAGAAAGGGCAGTATTGATGTCCCACAGCCATCACCATCATCACCAGAAAAATAAGAATCTGACCCAACCACTGCTATGGCTTGGTTTCAAGAGGCAGGGTTTAAGTCAAGTGCAGAGGTGAAAGCAACAGAGGTTGAGCAAGTGGCAGCCCCAATGAGCATTCAGAGATGGTCAAAAACTATTTGGATGACCCAAAACAGGTCTAACTGGATCAAAATTAATTGGTCTATTGGTAAGGGAAGATGTGCCAATGACCAGAGCTCAGCAATAAAGTATCTGGCTTGTCCAGTAGCCAGTGTGTCTTCTGAGTGTGTGTTCAGTGCAGCTGGCGCAGTTGTCACAAACAGAAGTGTCAGTCTCTTGCCTCAAAATTTGGAGAGATTGACCATGATTAAAATGAACCAACTCTTCATACCACAAGATGGCACTGTTCCAGAAATAGCACAGGAGAAGAATGAGGACTACTGGTCAGACTCAAGTGTGTTAGATGATCAATTTCTATGCGAGCCCCCTGACTATGAGGACAAATTCTACTTCCCTGACTATGTAGGACACAACAGAACTTTCACATATATTATCGTTGAACTGCTTTGCAAAAAAAAAGAAAAAAATTGATATAGAAGAACATTGATATTTGACGTCTGACTTATTCCGCTTTACCATTTATTCACATTTATGGACTGGAGTGGAGTTGGACCAGTGTGCACAGAAGAAGCCTCCCCATTCACTTAAAAGGCATGAAGAAGACAATGCCTCCCATTTCTATTCTTCTTTTTTCATTTCCTCGCTGGGCTGCCAGTAAACATCTATAATTTTATACAAGACTGCCATTGTTTGTTGCTTTCATGGGAAAACAGAAGATACAATAGACAAACGTGCACCACTATGCTTGGAACAGGTAAGAACTTTTGCACCAATGAGTGATATATTGAGGGAGTGATTATGGTTCATGTGGTGGCTGTGAGGGTGTTGTTCAACTAATTTGCAAAATTGATTTGTAATGTTTATGGCCAGATAGGTGATTCTGCTTAAATGACTACCTTGTTTTCACACTTTACTAGAAGTACTTACATGGTCCACTCCTTTACTGCACTTATGTTTTTTGGGGGGTTATTCAGAGAACAGACCAGTCAGTTTAGTTTAGTTAACAAAACTACACAAAATGCTCAAATTATTTTGGTCTTCTTGTTCATTAACAGCACTACAGATCTATCTCTCTCAGTCTCATTTGGGTCGGGATTCGAAGTCGGGATGGGACTACCCCAACAGTCAGACAAAGTAAGTTATGAACAATGACTTGCTACAATGGTAAACAACAGGACACAAAGAGGTCTACTGAGCCCTGTGGATTGGAGATAGGTGCAGTGATTTGGGAAATGCCGAGTAGTATGCTGACGCAAATGTCAAACTCCTCTAATTATGTGGTGTGGTCTGGGGCAGACTGTAACTGGAGGCATGTCACATGATTGGATAAATGTTATGGCAGTTGACAGTTGTGAGGTTGAACAGCCAGTACATACAGTTACTTGTCTCGGATTGATAGTAGAATTGTTCTTACTTCTCAGTTAATCGAACCTGACTGTACCAGCCTATGCTCTTGCTCTGGCCTCTTGGCCCTCCCTATCCACCATTAAGCTTACAGTATTGACTTTCTTGCATTTCACAGGCCTTCTCTTCTTCTGCACGAAAGCTGCATGACAATCCTGCTTAATTACCGAACTGGCTCAGCCCTGCACCCAAGACTGACATTCTGAGAAGAATGCAGATGTACCGTCCATTTTGGCATTTATATACAGTATAGTTTTTCTTTTCTTAATAATCACAATGCATTTTTGCAACTGAACTGTGTGTTTTATTTTCTTGATTTCCTTCCAAAACACATTTGATGATAAGGGGCTGCTCAATGACCTGATGAATGTTGTGTTTTTCTTTGTCACACTTTTTCCCAACTCCCCGTTCCCATCCACCATCAAACCCCTAACCCTCTTCCCCCAGGTTGTGTGATCTATTGAGGGCTGACTTAAGATTTTACACCACAAATGGATCACACACTTAGGTGCCGATTCGGATCCTGGAGAAACCGGGTACGAACCGTCGGACGGAGCATTTTCTCCGTCCGACTCGTACCCGGTTAAAAAACATTACAAACATGCAAGTATGATTCGCACAGAAACTGCATTTCCGTGCGATCCGCACAAAACACCGACCGATGAAAATATACACACAAACGTGATACGGGAAAGCGCCGACGTGACGTCGGGACGCATGCAGGCTGCGGTTCACGAACCAGGAAGTACGATCCGCACCGACGTCACCCCGCATGGATAAAATTCTCCGCCTGCCAAAAACTGCCGGGAGATCAGGACGACGCGCACAAGGAGCACCTGTACGCGACGGACAGCCATGGACCCGAACCTACGTGTCATCCCAGCACTCATAGCAGTCCACCTGCTCCACAGGAACCGACGCAGATGCCGCAGAAGGTCAGAACAACACCCAGGGGCAAAGGGGGGGGGCAGGGGCAGGACACAAAACCCCCACCCAAGTCACAAATCATACATGCCCTGGACATACCTGACCTTCAGGGCCTGGTCACTTCGAGGGGGTGGGGGCGTGTCCAGCAACGGAAGTGGATGTAGACGCGAACCGGCAACACAACAAGTCCGGTACGTACCGTACCCACGCCTTAAGAGCGTGGGTACGAGTCGTACCACGCTCACCCCTACGTCACCCCAATAATGGCGGTACGGGCCGTACCCCCACCCGTGTATGTACGGCGCGTACCAACACCCCACCCATGGATGTACAGACCGTACCCACACCTGCGTACGTATGGAGCGTACCCCCACCCCAACAGTGTATGTATGGAGCGTACCCCCACCCCAACAGTGTATGTACGGACCGTACCCACACCCGCGTACATATGGAGCGTACCCCCACCCCAACAGTGTATGTATGGAGCGTACCCCCACCCCAACAGTGTATGTACGGACCGTACCCCCACCCGTGTATGCATGGAGCATACCCAGACCCGCGTATGTTCGGAGCGTACCCCCACCAGTGTATGTACAGACCGTACCCCCACCCCACCAGTGTATGTATGGAACGTACCCCCACCCCAACAGTGTATGTACGGACCGTACCCCCACCCCACCAGTGTATGTACGGACCGTACCCCCACCCCACCAGTGTATGTACGGACCGTACCCTCACCCCACCAGTGTATGTACGGACCGTACCCCCACCCCACCAGTGTATGTACGGACCGTACCCACACCCGCGTATATATGGAGCGTACCCCCACCCCAACAGTGCATGTATGGAGCGTACCCCCACCCCAACAATGTATGTATGGACCGTACCCCCACCTGTGTATGCATGGAGTGTACCTAGACCCGCGTATGTTCGGAGCGTACCCCCACCAGTGTATGTATGGACCGTACTCCCACCCCACCAGTGTATGTACGGACCGTACCCACACCCGCGTACGTATGGAGCGTACCCCCACCCAACAGTGTATGTATGGAGCGTACCCCCACCCCAACAGTGTATGTACGGACAGTACCCCCACCCGTGTATGTATGGAGCGTACATGGCCAGACACAGGAGGGGTGGGTGCCTATCACTCCCAGCAGTGCCCAGACACAGGAGGGGTGTGTGCAGAGTCCTCCCAGCAGTGCCCAGACACAGGAGGGGTATGTGCAGAGTCCTCCCAGCAGTGCCCAGATGCAGGAGGGGTGGTTACAGAGTCCTCCCAGCAGTGCCCAGACACAGGAGGGGTGTGTGCAGAGTCCTCCCAGCAGTGCCCAGACGCAGGAGGGGTGGTTGCAGAGTCCTCCCAGCAGTGCCCAAACACAGGAGGGGTGTGTGCAGAGTCCTCCCAGCAGTGCCCAGACACAGGAGGGGTGGGTGCCTATCACTCCCAGCAGTGCCCAGACACAGGAGGGGTGTGTGCAGAGTCCTCCCAGCAGTGCCCAGACACAGGAGGGGTGGGTGCCTATCACTCCCAGCAGTGCCCAGACACAGGAGGGGTGGGTGCCTATCACTCCCAGCAGTGCCCAGACACAGGAGGGGTGTGTGCAGAGTCCTCTCAGCAGTGCCCAGACACAGGAGGGGTGGGTGCCTATCACTTCCAGCAGTGCCCAGACACAGGAGGGGTGTGTGCAGAGTCCTCCCAGCAGTGCCCAGACGCAGGAGGGGTGGTTGCAGAGTCCTCCCAGCAGTTCCCAGACGCAGGAGGGGTGTGTGCAGAGTCCTCCCAGCAGTGCGCAGACACATGAGGGGTGGTGCCTATCACTCCCAGCAGTGCCCAGACACAGGAGGGGTGTGTGCAGAGTCCTCCCAGCAGTGCCCAGACACAGGAGGGGTGGGTGCCTATCACTCCCAGCAGTGCCCAGACACAGGAGGGGTGGGTGCAGAGGCCCCCAGCAGTGCCCATGGAAAGAAAAAGGGTGGAGTACCCACAGATCCAATGGCCACAATTGTCAGTCAGGTGCACAAAGACCCTGCAGTACATGTAACACATGTGTGCGAGGCTGGGAGTACACACATGCATACTGCCTAAAAGGGAACATGTCCACATGAAGTCATGTCAACAGTCCACATACACAAGTACAGTGATCACCAAGGATGCCACGAATGATGCAGGTGGAGACATCGCTCTGCATGCATGGCCAAAGTTGAAGGGGTCCTTCACACACCCAGCTAATGTACACACAGCTCAGCACAACATATTGGAAACACCCTGCAGGGAAGATGTCAGGGTACACAGAGGAAATAACACACCTTGGGACAATTTCACCATGCAGTAACTGCTGACATGAACAAAGAAACTTAGCTAACACCTTGTGATGGCACACAGATACCAGGGTGCCCCCTATGACCAGCACACTACTACATTTCCCACACACCCAACACATGATCACCACCCAAAATCATGTAGCAGCCCCACCAACAGCAATATCAGAAAAGCAGTAGTGTTCTAAGGAAACAAAAAATGGCTTTAATCAGCATGATCAAAAATGTTTGTTTGTAGAAAGTTCAATATTTACAAAGCCCATAGGGCAGTC
The DNA here is from genome assembly GCF_964204655.1 of Triturus cristatus. Taxonomy (NCBI): domain Eukaryota; kingdom Metazoa; phylum Chordata; class Amphibia; order Caudata; family Salamandridae; genus Triturus; species Triturus cristatus. Next base: position 1,261,939,761 of record NC_140591.1, on the reverse strand, counting down.
CATGAGTCACAGCTGGATGGGGGACACAGTGGGACGCGTGTCCCCTAGCTTGCCTGCACAGTTCAGACCACCCTGTCTTCCACAGGGGGGAGCATCATGTGGGGGGGAAGGACCAGGCACCGCTGGGACAGGAGGGGCAAGGGCAGGCGTTGTGGGGCAGCACCAAAGGAGGTGGTGAGGATGGCGCTGCACACGTCAGCAAGGTCCCCCAGCGTCTCCCCTGCACCCGAAGGAACCACAGGCCCCAAGGAGGGGGGGGGCGGAGGAATGGGTCGCAGCGCCACTGGGGGAGGGTGTGGACAGGGGGGGGGCACTCAACTACCCTGACCGGGGACTCCTTTGCACGCTTGCGGGGTGGTGTCACTGTTGGGCTCAGGGACAGAGCAGCCATGAAGGAATCCTTGCTGGATTCGTGGCCAGGAGAGCTGAGGGGAGTGGATTTGGAGGGAGTGGATTTTGCGGAATGCGGACTCCCACTCTGGCTGCGTGACTTACGTTTGCCCCCCGACCCAGTGGGTGTGCCTACCTCACCCTGTGTGTGCATGCCAGGAGGTGTGCGCTTGCCCTGCCCTGCTGGTGTGGTGCCTGTGTCTGGTGGGGTGCGTGCATGCTGACGTCTGGGTGTACGTGGGACAGGCATGGGAGTGGGAAGTGTGGATGGGGCAGGGGTAGGGGGTGGGACGTAGCGCTGCAGGAGACCCACTGCTGCAGTCAATGTTGATCTATGGACCTCAGCAAGTTGCATTGGTCAGGCTGAAATGCCCTCCAAGTATGCCTCCATCTGGTTCAGCACTCGGCTGTGGCCATGGAGGACATTAAGCGTCGCAGTCTGACCAACCCGCAACTGCCGCAGGATGTCCACAGACTCGGCATTGGTGGCAGCAGTGGAGACAGGGGCAGGGGGTGCGGTGCCTAGCAAGAAGGAGACACGTGGTGACCGAGCACGGCGGGAAGGGACACGAGCAAGTGGGAGGCCGATGATCGGAATGGAGGGGGCGGGTAGTGATGGAGTGCTGGTGTCAGCTGTGGGACCAGCCACCGCCCCCTCGGAGTGCTCAGCCTCGGACCCGTCTGCGTCATAGTCGCTGGTGGTGTGACTGGACAGGTCCTCCGCTGCACTCCCGTCGGCCTCCGTGCCACTCGATGTGCCAGACAACTCTGCACTGCTGGCACTGGTGCTCGCTCCCTCCACACGGTCCGTGCCAGTGTCTCCCTCGGTGTCCCCCGACGATGCTGTGGGCAAGGTGAAGAGACAGGAAATAATCAGACACCTGTATACATATGTCACATGAGTAGAATCCACATAGGTCACAGTGCATTGCATGAAAAGCAACATGAGTAACATCTACAATACAAGGTACATATGTAGGCCCTGCTACACACAGTTGGTTGACCCACCATGCCACTGACCAACTATGGAGAGCATGACACAAAAGCAAATAACATGATATGGATTAGGACAGAGGAGCCAGGCACTGGGGACAATCCAGCACAGCATCTGCAGCACACAGCGTTGGCGTAAAAAGGGATGAGCAGGAACCATGTCTATTAACTGTAGGCACATGCTGCAAAGGTAATACTTAAAAACATGCCCAACATTAATGGGTCACTGCACCTTGAGTGTATGTCCAGACAAACATCACACACTGGCCAGACCTAGCAAGGAGACTCCAGGTTTAGACATGTAGGCCTTGCCCGCACCAACCACCCCCTACATGAGACAATTTTTTGAGACACAGGAAACACTTACATCTCTTAGTCTGAAATAAAAACACCCCTAGTGAAACGGCCCGTACACACGCGTGTACGAGCCGTTTCACTATGGCTTTGCTCGCGTATGCGTACCCATAGTGATACGCCCCGTACACACGCGTGTACGAGCCGTTTCACTATGGCTTTGCTCGCGTATGCGTACCCATAGTGATACGCCCCGTACACGCGCGTGTACGGGCCGTTTCACTATGGCTTTGCTCACGTATGCGTACCCATAGTGATACGCCCCGTACACACGCTTGTACGGGCCGTTTCACTATGGGTAGGCCTACGGCAGCACTCCCATAGTGATGGGGAACGTACACACGCCCTCAGAGCGCATGTACGGTGCATTTCACACCTGACAGTGGTGACAGGCAGCTCACAGAAAGGAATAGAGCTGACATACTTGTCCAAGGCTGGACATCAAGGCATTGTCTGTGCAGTACTACATGTGTGGGGCACAGGTGTGTCAGGCTGTAATGTGGCACATTACTCCTGAGTTGTGAAGGCAATAGATGTATGATGAGATGTGTACAGATGTCATGTGTGATGGTGGACTATGTGCCAGACATCCCCTTCACTCCTTTGACATGTGTGCATGTAGTACAGAACACTTGTGAAAAGCGGCACTGCCATGGCACAGTCAACAACACACGCAACTGTCCCCTGATGCCAGCTACAGGGGTTTTCACACCTGACATGTGACTACCCACGTTGCACGATGTGACAATGTCATGTATGTGTCGTGTGTTCCCATTAGCTTGCTGTAGGTGTTTGGTCAAATGCATCTGCAGTTGCTGCAACCAACATGTGTCTGTGTGTAGATGCCAAAAGATGCAATCCCTCTGCTGAGACACAGTGGTACAGTACTAGTATTGCATAGCACTACAATCAATCCAATTATACTCAAATCCTCATAGTATGTTACTCACATTTATTATGCAGAGAAAATATTTAAAAACAATTTGTGTACACGTAATTTATAAAAACAGATCATACATTTGCATGAGTATAAAAACACAAAATTAAACACCATATACTACTTGACAGATATTAGAAAACATAACAACCTGTTTTGAGCCCGCAAAACAGAAAACAACATGAGACAGTATACTTTGTCATTTGTTACACATCCTATTGGGCAATAAATTGATGTCCGTAGTTTGTGATATGTTCCACAATTATATCTACTCCTAAAACCACGGTTCTCCCCAGATTGTGTAGTTAAGAAGCGTCGACGCGTTTCGATGGTAGACCTTATTAATCCATCTTTATCAAGACAAGTTTTATAGGCTTTAAGTCCTCGTTATTAAATCCGGGACCTATTGGGAGAAAGAAAAATTTTGTTTTATATCGCAATAGTGGAATGAATACTCCATTCTCGGATTGCTAGCTTAACCAGTATCACTCTAATTATCAAGCCTGGCTAATGATGCATACAAAAATACTCCGTAGGGCACTATGGCGTTATACTATAATTATTGATGTTCCTAACTTGTACAAAATCTAATTCTTTTAAATATAATTATTTTCAAGAGGAAACTATCCCCTTAATTCGTACGGAGCCGACACGGTGTTTATTATAGTAAAAGAGAACCACTTACTTCTCTGTGTTGAAAAGCGATGATCAGTTAAAATTTATCAATAATGTTCCTGATATATATTATGCATAGAGGGAACAGAGGTCCGAGCTATCTGTCCTCATGGGCGTCTCACCTAGTATAAAAAATATAATAATAAATACTTGTGAGAAGCACTTCTAACATGGAAGCTACGTTTATCTTATTGTTTAAGCAGCGTGTCCTGCTCGCATAAACCAACTGGCCCCTAGAGTTTTACCACCATGTTTGTATTTTATAATCAGTGGTGCACAAAGAGACTACTTACTTGTCTGTTTCCAGTACGAATATCCTAGTATATATTAAGAGCAGCGTGACGGGGATTCATAATAACTCTCCCACAATAGACGTCACTCGTTCGCCAAATAAACAACGTGCGCAGATAATAGCGCCACGAGGCAGCTTGAGATAGCGTGACGGGGATCCGTAATCACTTTCCCTTGATATGCGTCACCTGTTGCAAATACATGTGTAAGTATTAGCATTACACAGATAAAATGACCAGCTAACGGAGCATAGATTCCCCTTTAGTTAGTTCTATCGTTTTTAATTTTGTTGCTAGTGCTCTCACCTCTGCGTTCGATGTTGGCCTATTCGAGTGCGGAAATGCTCCTGATTACTCTCGCCTCACCTACGTACAAGGCGGCTGCTTATTTGTTAATGCTGTCGAGAGCTGTGATAGGTCGGTGGGCCCACCTGACACTGTCACGTGTCATATGAATCTTTTTTTATTATTATGTTTGTTTATTTATTTGTCGAGACAATTTATCAAGGTAACCAGCACGAATTTTGTGCAGAGGGCACATAATGTGACTGCTAGTTAGTATATACTCACATTGGCTTAGAAAAAGGGGGGGTCAAAGCATACACATGACTCCAACACCTCTTGTATATTAATGACCAACGAGATGTATCATTTATTTAAAATAGTGTGCCACGCATCCTATTAAAAAAGTGGGCCATGCATCGCATTATATAGATGGTTATATCGAGAAAATCCCGACGACAACCTCGCTGATGGAAATAACCTGATTAAGTAGATAATCGAGGTCATGCTATCATCATAACTAGTAGTTAGTTATATCACGCGAATCCGCCCGTAATGTTCTTTGAATAATCTCCAACTTTATTTTCACACTTTTTAATAATCCTAAGGACATACGCACGGACATGCCCAAAATCTCTAACAATTCATTTACACATGTTATCTTATATATTTCTATACAGAATATAAAATTAGCCACATATTTCAGTACATTATAGTGATTGCAATATAAACTGGAAGTAGTTAAGAACCACAATTCTCCTTTTTCTCTCGTTTTCAATATGGCTTGCAATCATCAACCACATATTATAGTAATTGCAATATTAGGGGGATGTAATCAAGAACAGAAACAATTCTCTATTTTATGCAATTTCCAATATGATTTGCAATCGCAACACCTATATTTAGTAGAGACATAACTTATTCCATTACATAGCACAAAAATTATAGCTGTACTATTCTCACCTCCACTCACATATTCCAAATAACCCATATATAAGATGTAACAATAATAGTTTCCAAAAACCGGCAAGAACCCCTGAGGAACCATCAACCTCAGAATCCGGGACAGGAATATCTAGCCACTCGGAGCAGACAGTACTGGAGGTAGATGAATTGCCCATAATCAATCTATCCAAGAGGAATTTAACCAAAGATGAAAATGAAATTTTAAAAAAAGGTTTTAGTTTTGCACCAAGTGCCCCGCACAATTTATATGAGTTAGAAAGTGATTTAAAAAGCTTTTTCAGAAAAATTAGGCTCAATAAATTTTTCGAGGATAAACATTATGAACCTGCACCTAATGTATCAGGTCTAAAACCAAAGTCCACATTCACTCCCAACTTAGGCCAAGTCAATAAAAACGTGGAATTGTTTGAGAGAGTGGTGGAAATGGAAATAAAAAATATGAGGCAGGCCGTTTCAAAATATTACAACAACAATCTCCCTCCTGATCAGAAAAAGGCATTAAAAACACTACAGGAATGCAATCAAATAACTATCAAACCTGCCGATAAAGGCGGAGGCGTAGTCGTATTTGACACTATAGACTATGATAAGAGAATGCGAGACTTGTTAAATGTGAGAGAGCATTATCAACCCATACGCCTCACAGCTATTGACGCCCTTAAGAAAGAGGTGGTATTACTTTTAAATCAAGGGAGAGAACTAGGATGGATATGTGAGAATGAATATAAATTCTTATTGAACTCTCACTCCATGACTCCGGCCATCTATGGACTTCCCAAAATCCACAAATGTATCACTGATCCACCAATGAGGCCCATTGTGAGCAGTGTAGGATCACTATTGGAGCCCTTGAGCAAATATGTAGACCACTTTCTTAAACCGATTGTCCAGAAACAAAGATCTTATTTAAAGGATACAGCACATGCTATTTCAGTGTTTGAGGGGCAGGGCTTCAACAGGGTCAACCAGTTGTTGGTGACCCTGGACATTGAAGCCCTGTATACGAATATCCCCCAGAATGACACCATAAGAGTTATTTCGAACATTTTAGACCAAGAGGATCTGGAGGGAGCTAACAAGGGCTTCATTATGTCTTGTATGAAAATGGTACTTAAAAACAATGTATTTTTATTCAAAGATGAAGCCTATATTCAAATCAAAGGAACCAGCATGGGGGCTGCCTGTGCGCCTAGCCTGGCATGCCTCTATGTTGGTGACTTTGAAACCAAACACGTGTACAATGAGATGGCTCCATTTTTTGAAAATGTTACCTGCTGGCACCGTTACATTGACGATATCATCTTTGTCTGGAACGGTGCCAGCCAGGATTTAGAGCTGTTCCTAGAATGGATCAATTTGGGAGACCCAAATCTGAAATTTACGGCTCATTATAGTGATTCTGAGGTTGCCTTTTTAGACATAAAAATCAAAAATGTCACGGATACTCTGCAGGTAGAGTTATATTCCAAACCTACTGATAAAAACACACTCTTATTATATGGTAGTAACCATCCTCGCTCCCAAAAGGACAATATTCCGTTTGGGGAATTTTTAAGACTGAGGCGCAATTGCACAACCCTCTCAGACTTTTATCTCCATTCTGAAACTCTGAAGAAAAAATTGTCCGCTAGAGGTTATCCTAGCAAATTGATCAAACACTCGTTTAAAAGAGCGAGATTTTATAATCGTGATCATTTATTGGAGATCAATAAAGAGAAAAAAGATGATAAAACAACAGGACGCATAGTTTTTGTTTCGCAATTTTCCAATCTTAGTAATAGGATCAAAAACATTGTGAATAAGAATTGGAAGATTTTAAACTATGGAGCTGAAACAACTTTAGAAAAGCCTCTGTTTTCATTCAGGCGAAACAAAACAATACGGAATTCGTTAGTCAGAACATATGACGAAAAGCATGAAATTCAAACTATGGTCACAGGAGGCAAAGCAAAGGGTAATTACAAATGTGGAACGTGTTCCATTTGTCCCCTATGCCTTGAAGCAAAAAGTCTCACTCACAACAACAAAACGATCTGGGCTAGAAGTCTAAATAACTGTCGTAGCAAGAATGTCGTTTACCTGTTAATATGCCCATGTGGTTTTGGGTACGTAGGTGAAACGAGTAGAGAGCTACGTACCCGCCTGTTGGAGCACAAATCGGCTATCAAAACAAGAAAAGTTAATGCTCCTTTAACAGATCACTTTCTGGAAAAAAAACACAATTGGGAACAAATACAGTGGTTTATTCTAGAAAAAGTGACAGTTAATAGAAGAGGCGGTGACGTCAATATAAAAAGAAAAAAGAGAGAACAATGGTTTATATGCCATCTGAATACAGTAGAGAAGGGACTGAACTCGAAGGAGGACTGGATGAGTATCATTGCCACCTGAGAATATTATACACTGCTAAGGTAGGCGAGCTCACATAGTATCAGTCAGTTCTTTCCATGTTATATAGGAGTTTAACATGAAGCTACAATCGCAATCAGATTAAAGAACGATTGTTGAAATTTCAGAATATACTATTGTTAGACCCTGTATATGGACTATTTGTAGTACATTGGTGGATATGATTGATTGCCGAAGTTTTTGGAAACTATTATTGTTACATCTTATATATGGGTTATTTGGAATATGTGAGTGGAGGTGAGAATAGTACAGCTATAATTTTTGTGCTATGTAATGGAATAAGTTATGTCTCTACTAAATATAGGTGTTGCGATTGCAAATCATATTGGAAATTGCATAAAATAGAGAATTGTTTCTGTTCTTGATTACATCCACCTAATATTGTAATTACTATAATATGTGGTTGATGATTGCAAGCCATATTGAAAACGAGAGAAAAAGGAGAATTGTGGTTCTTAACTACTTCCAGTTTATATTGCAATCACTATAATGTACTGAAATATGTGGCTGATTTTATATTCTGTATAGAAATATATAAGATAACATGTGTAAATGAATTGTTAGAGATTTTGGGCATGTCCGTGCGTATGTCCTTAGGATTATTAAAAAGTGTGAAAATAAAGTTGGAGATTATTCAAAGAACATTACGGGCGGATTCGCGTGATATAACTAACTACTAGTTATGATGATAGCATGACCTCGATTATCTACTTAATCAGGTTATTTCCATCAGCGAGGTTGTCGTCGGGATTTTCTCGATATAACCATCTATATAATGCGATGCATGGCCCACTTTTTTAATAGGATGCGTGGCACACTATTTTAAATAAATGATACATCTCGTTGGTCATTAATATACAAGAGGTGTTGGAGTCATGTGTATGCTTTGACCCCCCCTTTTTCTAAGCCAATGTGAGTATATACTAACTAGCAGTCACATTATGCGCCCTCCGCACAAAATTCGTGCTGGTTACCTTGATAAATTGTCTCGACAAATAAATAAACAAACATAATAATAAAAAAAGATTCATATGACACGTGACAGTGTCAGGTGGGCCCACCGACCTATCACAGCTCTCGACAGCATTAACAAATAAGCAGCCGCCTTGTACGTAGGTGAGGCGAGAGTAATCAGGAGCATTTCCGCACTCGAATAGGCCAACATCGAACGCAGAGGTGAGAGCACTAGCAACTAAATTAAAAACGATAGAACTAACTAAAGGGGAATCTATGCTCCGTTAGCTGGTCATTTTATCTGTGTAATGCTAATACTTACACATGTATTTGCAACAGGTGACGCATATCAAGGGAAAGTGATTACGGATCCCCGTCACGCTATCTCAAGCTGCCTCGTGGCGCTATTATCTGCGCACGTTGTTTATTTGGCGAACGAGTGACGTCTATTGTGGGAGAGTTATTATGAATCCCCGTCACGCTGCTCTTAATATATACTAGGATATTCGTACTGGAAACAGACAAGTAGTCTCTTTGTGCACCACTGATTATAAAATACAAACATGGTGGTAAAACTCTAGGGGCCAGTTGGTTTATGCGAGCAGGACACGCTGCTTAAACAATAAGATAAACGTAGCTTCCATGTTAGAAGTGCTTCTCACAAGTATTTATTATTATATTTTTTATACTAGGTGAGACGCCCATGAGGACAGATAGCTCGGACCTCTGTTCCCTCTATGCATAATATATATCAGGAACATTATTGATAAATTTTAACTGATCATCGCTTTTCAACACAGAGAAGTAAGTGGTTCTCTTTTACTATAATAAACACCGTGTCGGCTCCGTACGAATTAAGGGGATAGTTTCCTCTTGAAAATAATTATATTTAAAAGAATTAGATTTTGTACAAGTTAGGAACATCAATAATTATAGTATAACGCCATAGTGCCCTACGGAGTATTTTTGTATGCATCATTAGCCAGGCTTGATAATTAGAGTGATACTGGTTAAGCTAGCAATCCGAGAATGGAGTATTCATTCCACTATTGCGATATAAAACAAAAATTTTCTTTCTCCCAATAGGTCCCGGATTTAATAACGAGGACTTAAAGCCTATAAAACTTGTCTTGATAAAGATGGATTAATAAGGTCTACCATCGAAACGCGTCGACGCTTCTTAACTACACAATCTGGGGAGAACCGTGGTTTTAGGAGTAGATATAATTGTGGAACATATCACAAACTACGGACATCAATTTATTGCCCAATAGGATGTGTAACAAATGACAAAGTATACTGTCTCATGTTGTTTTCTGTTTTGCGGGCTCAAAACAGGTTGTTATGTTTTCTAATATCTGTCAAGTAGTATATGGTGTTTAATTTTGTGTTTTTATACTCATGCAAATGTATGATCTGTTTTTATAAATTACGTGTACACAAATTGTTTTTAAATATTTTCTCTGCATAATAAATGTGAGTAACATACTATGAGGATTTGAGTATAATTGGATTGATTGTAGTGCTATGCAATACTAGTACTGTACCACTGTGTCTCAGCAGAGGGATTGCATCTTTTGGTGTGATATTAGTACCCCATTCCCTTGGAAAATACAAGGGGTCGCTCTCGCTCAATATATCTGTGTGTAGATGGCCATGGCACAGTGTTACGCATACCAGGCCACATGTGGAATCTGACGTAAGGTGTGTGTGTATGCGTCGACACGGAGTTTCAAAACAAGGACATATCTGCATCCTCTCAATGTATGTGGGATCATTCTTGAAATGTAATCCTTCATGGCAAGGTGTGTGGTCTGTCCTTTTTCTATTACATGTGACCTGTGCCTCTAGTGTTCCGCAACCTGTCTGTACAATAAACATCCTTCCTCTGCACATATTTGGTTGTCTGTAACTCCTGCAATGCGTCTGCCTGCTCACTTACACTGGCCCACAGCTAGTTTCATGGCATGGCATTATGAGGTTGAGAATAAACGTTTGGAGCTGTCTCTTGGTAGGAGTGTCACATGGCTGGCATACGTGTCCAGGGCATATTGCACAGACCTGACTCTGTATGTAGCATATGTGTATTGCCTGTTGACCATGTGCTCAGTACATTGACATTGGCGGTGTACTGTACTCACTCTTCGTTGTCCCTTCTAATTCACTGCAGGGCTCCGCCTCTCCCTCGAGCAATTCCGGACTTGGCTGACATGCGGGAAAATTACTGTATACGCCGCTACCGCTTCCCCCAACGTTTGATTGAAGACTTGACGACACGGCTGGTAGCACACCTCCAACCGCTACACAGGTATCCTGGTGCACTGACACCCAAGGTGAAGGTGATGGCAGCCCTACATTTCTTGGCCACGGGTACCTTTCAACATACCATTACCCATGTGGGTGGGATGTCCCAAACCATGTTAAGCCGTATTCTGCATGATTTTTTAGAGGCCATGTTGGAGCACCTTGATGAGTTCATAAAATTCCCAACTCCTGAGCAGTTGACAGCTGTCAAGCGTGAGTTCTATGCCCTGGGAGGGATGCCCCATGTCATTGGGTCCATAAATGGAACACATGTGGCTTTGGTACCACCACAGGCACAGGAGGTAGCCTTCCGTAACCGCAAGCATTACCACTCCATTAATGCCCTTGCGGTGTGTCTTGCCAACATGGTGATTTCACATGTCTGTGCTCGTTTTCCAGGATCAGCACACGATGCGTACATCATGAGGCGTAGCAGGGTGCCTGAAATGATGCTGCAGCTGCGCAACGAACGAGCATGTATTGTTGGTGGGTATACTCTGGCAGTCCTGTATTTAACGTCATCTTCCTGTCTTACTGCTTTTCCTGACCCACTCTTGTCCATGATGTTTCCATGTAGGGGACGCTGGCTATCCCAACAGGCCATGGCTGATCACGCCTCTCCGCAACCCCCGCACGGCTGCCGATCACCGCTACAACAACGCCCATGGGCGGACCAGGCGAGTGATAGAGAGGACGTTTGGCCTCCTGAAGAGCCGATTCGGTTGCCTCCACAAGACCGGTGGCGCACTCCCATATGCACCAGTGAAGGTCTGCAAGATATTCCTCGTGTGCTGCATGCTGCACAACATGGCAGTGGAGAAAGCTGTGCCACTCATCCTGGATCCAGATGAGCAGGACCATCCACCCGTGGAGAATGAAGGGCTTGGGCACGAGGCAATTGATGTGGAGGAGGAGGATGCGGCAGAGGACATGCGGAGTCGGCTCATACGCGACTTCTTTGCTTAGTGGTGAGTTCCAGTGTCTGAGTGTGCACGCATTGGGCTGTGTGTGGCATGTGTTGCAATGTGTGTGTCCATCTGCATGTCTTCCAAATGAGTCTGAGGTGTGTTTGGATGTGTCACTCGAGTGATGGTGCAATAGAAGAATGTTTTTCCAGAGTCATCATTGTCACCTAGCATGTTGACAACCTAATACGTGTCGAGTACATGCACATGCATGCGGATGTACTTCTTTTGGCTGACTTCTGGTGTGTCTCCCATCCACAGGTACTTGCGCATGCTGTCTGCTGGTGGCATCGTTGTGCTCCTGCTATTCCTCATGAACACAGCAACATGTGCTGAATCAGCGTTACATGCACGGACAAGTTTGAAAATCTCCTTCGGGTAAGGGATGCAGCACGGCTTTTTGGGAGTGGTATTTGTTTTGAATGTGTGTGCACTGCTCCTGTTCATGTTTGGTTACTTAGCATACATGTAGAATCACCATGGGGCACATGACCTGGAGCAGAATTCACCTGAATTGATGGTCAGACTTGGTGACAGTCATCTGTAATGGGATTGTGATGGAGCCATCAATGTTTGTAATACTGGCCTCGGAAACATACGGGTTGCACCGGGTTGACATGGTGTGTGAATTCCCCATTAGGGGCTCAATGGTGTATAGCAGGCTCTCCGTGAGCAGCAGGGGGTGTTTAGCTGTAACCCGTCACTTGTGTGCCAGTGCCATGGATTTCCAGCATCTGTGGTGGTAAGGGGGGTGCCAGTGTTGGTCCCACGTGTTCCTCCACATGACCTGTGTATGTGTTGACAGAGTTGCATTAGCATTCCGACACACATGAGTAATAAAGGTGTCCCTCTGCCTCCAAGGTGCCTCATCTCTGTCAATGGTGGTCTGTTGCCACTGTGCATGCGGCATGTCTGGCATTGTTCTCAGAGATGGTGCATATGAGTCTATGTGTAGAGTAGCAAGATGCAAGCTGTTTGTCAGGGATTAAATTCTGTATTGTGCATGATGTCCATGGCTGTGTAGGTTTTGTGGCATGTCAGTCTCCACGACGGCCACTGTGCCGCATGTGAATCCATTGTGTGTGTGTGTGCCATGTTGAACCAGACATTCCTTCCTTGACATACACCTTTTGCATGGTTCCTTCCTGAGATCCTTGTCTTTGTGTGCTACTTGTGGCATTGTTTCCTTGACATGGCACATGCTGTTGCAGGCCCTGCTGCAAGGGCACCCAGTGTCCACGCAAACGAGTTGGTGTCCATCATGGATTGCTTGCTGACAGGTGCTATGCTGATCAGCAGCATCTGTGCCTCATGCGGCAGCACACTCTGCATTATGCACAAGATCCCCAGTTCCATCCACCTCAAGGCAAGAGGGAGACCATCCCCAGGTCAACTATGGCATCCGTGTCTACTCCTACCCTGCACTCTACGGACATGTGCGTTAGAAATCCCATGATACTTGTCCACATCCAGGGTGCATCTGCACAGCTCTGCTACTACATCCGGCGACCAGGCCACATCAACGTCCAACAGAGATGGGGTGAGTGGATCACTGCCAGCTGCAGGATGACCTTCTCAATCCACGCACACCCTCAGGATGCAGCCCACACCCACAACACAACCTTGTGGCACTGTGATCCAACACCCAATTGTGCCATCTCCATGCATCCAACCTTGGCTGGCCCACCATTCTCCACATCCACCTGACTCAAGCATGCAGGACATGGTTCTGCCACGTGTCTACACATACCTGGGCTTCCAACCCCAGGACACTCCACATGATCCCTGACCTTTGCGCATGACTGTTGCTCTTCTAAATAGGTCTGTGGGCACAGTTGTGCGGGCACCCCCTCAGCTGGTTGGGCCCATCACGGGTGAGTATGGTGCTCCATGTCTGTCTTGGATGGTACGTTGTGACCCATGTGTGTCCTGTGCCAGACTCAGACCTCAGGGTATGGTGGTTCGGAGTTAATTCAGAAATCAGGCATGGTTTGACTTTACAACACACACATGTAGTGGAATAATGCAAAATGACGGCATCATCTTGTGATTGTGATGAATTTTATTAGTGCTGGGGTACGTGTTTGGGGGGGTGACAAGAGGTGCTTGGCGGGAGTGTAGAATCAAAAGTTCACAGGGGGAGTTGGTGTCCTTGCCATTGACAGTCATCAGAGTCTGTGCCACAGTCTTTGTCAACATTGGTCAGACAGTGACCAGCAAGGCCATCTGGCAGAGAATGTCCTTTGCTGCTGTGCTGCTGTTGGGCCATAGGGCCAGGTGCCAGGCCAGGTGACCTGGGAGATGGTGATGTTCCGCTGACTCTCACGGTCTTTTGCGTGGACGACCCACCTTCCTGCGGGGACCCTCAGACGCCTGGCTTGACGGTGCAAGTGACGCTCCGTCAGATGAATCCTCCTCGTCCTCCCTCCCTGTGTGTGGTGCTGCTCTACGCCTGGTGGCACAGGGAGGGTTTGCCAGGCTTTGGGCGATCTGACGGAGGGATTGGCTCAGGTCCCTGTGCACCGCCAAGTGCTCTGCATGTCTTGCCTCCATCCTGGCATGATGCTCAACCTGCAGGGCCTTCATCTCATTGAGGGTCTCCACTACCTGGGCGATGCCTCTGGAGTCACGCCGGTATGCGTCCAGGATGGTTCTGACGTGTGCCATAGCCGGGTCCTGAGCTGGCTGGTCAGGCTCGCGCCTCTGCCGTCCTCCACTCCCACCACCCCTGCCCATTTGCGCCTGGCCTGCCGTTGTGGGCACATCGGGTCTCCGGGACCCCTGAGGGATGGCATTTGCGGTGTCGCCTGCCTCCTCCTGGGTGCCCGGAGAACCTTGTCTCTCCTGGACAGACTGGCTGCGTTGTTGTGTGCGGGCAGGGCTCCTGGGTGTCTCCTGGGATGTGGCAGGAATGGGGGGGGTGGTTGGCACAGTTGTACCTGACGCAGGTGCTGCAGGTGGATGGACACCAGAGGGGCCAGGTTGGTCTGGGTCATCCACGGAGTGGTGAGAGTCGTCGCTGCCGGTGGGGTCCTCTTCATGCACAGCCTGGTCCTGTGAGTCTTCCCCCCCAGTGGTGGGGGGAGATCGATGACATTGACCTGTGTGTGAGAGAGACAGTGTTAATTGTGTCACATGCGACATCCATGTTTCATTCTTTTTTGATTTGGCACAGTTACTCTGGGTGGTTGGATTTGGCTAGCATTCCTCACACAGTGCACTTGTGCATGGGTATGACCCTTGGCCACAGCTGTCGACACTTTACCTATGTGTGACACAATCTTAGTTGATGCATCTTTTGGGAACGCAGTCAGCAGTGTAGTGAGCGGGCGTAGCAAGCCATGCAGAGCCACCTTACGTGTTGCACTGTATGTGGCAAAATGGTGTTTTTTCCATGCTATTTGAGAATGCAGGTAGGTAACTTAACAATTTGTGACCGGGTTCTGACGAACACAGTGGGTAGGTATACTGGGTGTAAGGTTCTGTTTGTGCCTGCAGCACGGATGTACTCGTGCACAGATTGACACATGGCCTAGTGTTTATCAAAGGTTGAAGGGGGGGGTTAAGGCACTGCCAAACCTTGTCTACATGCACACAGTCCACCTGCTGACGAGCGGACATGGCCACACCACCCAAGGGTGATTTGGTCTCCCTCTGTCTCCCTTTCTCCCTCCCTCTGTCAGCCTCCTCCCTCTGTCCGTCTCCCTTTCTCCCTCCCTCTGTCAGCCTCCTCCTTCTGTCCGTCTCCCTTTCTCCCTCCCTCTGTCAGCCTCCTCCCTCTGTCCGTCTCCCTCTGTCTCCCTTGCTCCCTCCCTCTATCAGCCTCCTCCCTCTGTCCGTCTCCCTCAGTCTCCCTTTCTCCCTCCCTCTATCACCCTCCTCCCTCTGTCCGTCTCCCTTTCTCCCTCCCTCTGTCAGCCTCCTCCCTCTGTCCGTCTCCCTTTCTCCCTCCCTCTGTCAGCCTCCTCCCTCTGTGCGTCTCCCTCTGTCTCCCCTTCTCCCTCCCTCTGTCAGCCTCCTCCCTCCCTCTGTCTGTCTCCCTGTGTCCACCTCTGTCTCTGTCCCTCTCTCTGCCCCTCTTCCTCCCTCTGTGTGTCACCCTCTGTCACCTCAGCCCAGCTTCCTGGGCACACACAGTTTGCAGGTCTTGCAAAGGCCATTGGCTTGTTCATGTGGGTTTGTTTCTTTTCTGCGGGCACCCATTGGGCGTAGTGTCTGAGTCTGCGCTGCTGCTGTGGCGGTGTGTGCTGACACTCTTTCACTGTGCTGCGTCTTGATTGGCTGCTGTTATGTGCAAATTGTGCCTTCATACCCATGTTGTCCTGCAACGCGGCCACCATTAGTAGGCAAAACTGTACTGTGTGGGGACACACTGTTTGTATGGCTGTGCCCTTAGCCATATGGGCTGAGGGCATTGTTGTGTGCTTCAGAGTTGCTCTATGTTAGTTTTGAGGCCCACCCTCCCGGCATCAGGGACATCCTGTCTTGTGTTGGTGTTTTATGTGGCCTGTGACTTGGCATGGCCTTGCTTGGGGCATGGGGCATGGAGGCGCTAGTGGCATGTGTGTGTTTTTGGAGTGTGGTTGTGTCCGGTGCTGGCTTTGGGGGGTTGCGTGCATGATTGGTATTTGGGTTGTATATGGCGATCCCCCCATGTGAGGTGAGTTGTTTGTGTACTCACCAGGCTCTCGGACTCCCCCTAGTCCGTCTACTATCAACGGCGGCAGCGTGGCCATCACCTTCTCCTCCCAGGGATGGTAGTGTACGGGTCTGCGGGGCGGCCCTCCTCCAGTGATGTTGGCCTGGTTGTGCTCGTCCGTCATTTTGCAGCGGACCATCCTCCGCAGATCGTACCACCTGGCTTGGCACTCATGCCTGGTCCTTCTGGTGGACCCAACAGCATTCACGGAATTGACTATCCTTTCCCACATGGCAGTTTTTTCTGATATGCTGGTCCGTCTGATCAATGTTCCGAAGAGCTGTGGCTCGACTCTGATGATTTCGTCGACAAGGGACTCCAGCTCGTCCTTTGTGAACTTTGGATTCTTGTTGGTGGGCATAGTGTGGGGTGTGGGTGTGGATGGTTGTGGGGGTGGGGGTGTGGATGGGTGTGGGTGTGGATGGTTGTGGGTGTGCAGGTGTGTGTGTGTGAATGTGATGAGGGTGTGTTTGTGATGGTGGTTGTGTGAAGGAGTGCAAGTGTAAGGTGTATTGATGGTTGAAGTATGGTGCAGTGCGTTGTCTCTGGGGTCTGGCAGCAGTGGATCTGTTGCAAAGGATCATGGTTTGTGTGTGTTCGGCCTTTTTATTAGTCCATTTGTGGGTGTGGCTGTGTTTGAACTTTGGGTGGGTGTGTTATAAGGAGTGGTAGTGGTTTGGGCCTCTGTTTCTCTGTTTGTCAGTTGCAGGTCAGTGTATAGGATGTATTTGGCCTTGTTGGATATGTTTTGTGGTGTTGTGTGCCTCGGATTGACTGTCCTTGTGTTTTTTTGGTTGGTTCTGGTTCAGTAGGAGTGTTTTTAGCCTCTGTACGGTGCGTATATGGGCCATGTTGTTGTACAGTGCTGTCCTTTGCTATGGCTTAGGACGACTCGTACATGCCCGATGTTGGGTGAGGGTGCTGGTGTGTGGGCCTGGGGTAGGGTGCGTACGAACACGGGCAGGGTGTTGGTCCACACCGTCCATCGGTGGTGTTTCGCACGGTACATACAAGGGGGGCTGGGTATAGGGTCCGTACATACATGGGTGGGGGTGCGGGCCGTACATACACTGGTGGGGTGGGGGTACGGTCCGTACATACACGGGTGGGGTGGGGGTACGGTCCGTACATACACAGGTGGGGTGAGGGTACGGTCCGTACATACACTGGTGGGGTGGGGGTGCGCTCCATTCATGCACGGGTAGGGGTACGGTCCGTACATACACGGGTGGGGTGAGGTACGGTCCGTACATACACTGGTGTGGTGGGGGTACGCTCCATTCATGCACGGGTGGGGGTACGGTCCGTACATACACGGGTGGGGTAGGGGTACGGTCCGTACATACACGGGTGGGGTGGGGGTATGCTCCATTCATACACGGGTGGGTGTACGGTCCGTACATACACTGGTGTGGTGGGGGTACGCTCCATTCATGCACGGGTGGGGGTACGGTCCGTACATACACGGGTGGGGTGGGGGTACGGTCCGTACATACACTGGTGGGGTGGGGGTGCGCTCCATTCATGCACGGGTGGGGGTACGGTCCGTACATACACGGGTGGGGTGGGGTACGGTCCGTACATACACTGGTGTGGTGGGGGTATGCTCCATTCATGCACAGGAGGGGGTACGGTCTGTACATACACGGGTGGGGTGGGGGTACAGTCCGTACATACACTGGTGGGGTGGGGGTACGCTCCATTCATACACGGGTGGGGGTACGGTCCGTACATACATGGGTGGGGTGGGGGTACGGTCCGTACATACACGGGTGGGGTGGGGGTACGCTCCATTCATACACGGGTGGGGGTACGGTCCGTACATACACGGGTGGGGTGGGGGTACGCTCCATTCATACACGGGTGGGGGTACGGTCCGTACATACATGGGTGGGGTGGGGGTACGGTCCGTACATACACAGGTGGGGTGGGGGTACGGTTCGTACATACACGGGTGGGGGTTCGGCGCGTACATCCGCGACCGGGGGTATTTTGCGCGTACATGCGGGGTCTGTGGTGGGGTGTTCGGTGCGTATGCGGGCATGTGTCTCCAAGATTACTATGGGTGTTCGGTCCGCACGGTGTTTTTTGCATACAGTTGTGAAATCGAAAGGACGGGAGTGATCGTACTTGCGCGGTCGGACGTCATTTTTCCAATTCGTACGGTAAATCGTCCGGGGATGTGTCGGACACAATTTCCGACCCGAGGACGTGTGGAGGACTTTTCCGGATGTGATTCATATGGAGTTTTTCCCATGCGAATCGTACTTGCCAGTTTGTACGGTACTTGTGCGACTCGTACGTAAAAAAATACGGATGCGAGTCGTACGGTATTTTTTTTTTCCGGATCGGAATCGGCAGCTTGGTGTAGTGGATGTGGTAAAAGCGACACTAACTCACTGCAGGATCCTCTTACCTGAACAATAGCCCACACCAGCTCTACTTACCCACCCAAGTATGAAAGAGACAACATCACAATAGTGCAGAGCCTTAGTTAGAACAATGTCTATCCAATGATAGTGTGGAAACGTGAAATATTTAACATTAGCATAAGCAACAGCCATTTTGGCTGTGGTGTCCATTTCGTTTCCTTCATAATTTTTCGTCCTCTGCTGTTCGCCTTTTCACTCTGCTTGTGTCATCCATTTTAGTTGACCTCCTGACATGGCTAAGCAATGTACGTGCTGGGGATTTGTAGCTGCCGGTGCACCTGGTCTTAGATGTTATCTGTTGACTGTTTACTGCTGCCATAAGCATTTCTGCTCCCCCTCCCTATTTGCTGACCACGTAGTCATCCATCTGCCCTTATCTGCTTATAGCTATTTCTAAACTTGTTCTTTCCATTTCTGTCTACATGCTTACATTGCAGAAAACCAGTATATAAGAACGCTGGTTTGTGAGTTCAGTGTACCACCTCCTGCAGCATTTGGGAGTGTTATGTGGACATGGTCCCACCCATGAGTAATTAATAAACATGATTTATTTTACTTCAACTCCAGTGTCGATCTCTATTTTGTTGGCCTTCGGACCCGTTGGCGAGAGCGTGACCCTTCACCACTCTGCTCACCTTTGGGTACATTTCCACAGTTGCGGCCCGACACGTGGGGCCCCATCGGAGACGCCGCCGTCCGAAGGAGTGGTCTTGATGGAGGATCGAAATATTACTGAGGATGCGGACTGCATGAGAAGACCCTTATCTGGCCAGTCTCAACTGCGGCTTTCTTTGGCGAGTTTTGCAGTGACCATTAGGTCTACCAGAGATCGGCAGGTGGGAGTTTGGAGACTTCTGTTTGGTAACTTGGTGAGCGGGGGACACGTTGGTGGCTATAAATCATGCAAAGTGTGTAAGGGCAGGATATACACAGAATGAGACATGCTCACACACTGGAGGTTGTACTTGGCCAAATGACCCGGATCTCCCGGCCCAAGGCCCTTTTATTTCACATCTACTTCCGGGTCGGGCACCTACCACTGGTCAGGCATACACAGGGTTGCAGTGTGTGACCCCCCTCCTGTGTGACACCAACATGGGGTGGTCCACACAACATAACTTTCCTCCTTTATCATGAAAATGCAAAATAAACAACAAACCATAGTGACTGGTTGGGCAGAGACAAGGAATAAGAAAAGAAAAGAAAGAGAGAGAGAGAGAGAGAGAGAGAGAGAGAGAGAGAGAGAAGAGAGGTCAACGGGTGCACCGGGTAGGGACACGTCTGGCCCAGTTTGCAGCCAGTCGTCCTCGGCATGGGACTCGCTGGTAGACTCGCCATCACCTGCCTCAGGTGTCACCACACTCGGCGGCACAGGACATTGATACTTCTTGAAATGTGAAATGCTCCTGTAAATTGTCTCATTGCCTCTTTGGGCTGTGACCATTGTCCCCTTTACTTTCTGGACAACTCAGGGGTCGAGTTCTAATGGAAGTGAGAACTTTCCTCGTGGATGTCGATTTTTCACCAACACCATGTCGCCTGCTATCAACGACCGACTCTTGGCATGTCGCCGTTTGGACACGTGATCGTTCTTGGTACGCCACTTCCGAAGTCGTTCAGAAACTTGATCACGTAGGGCAGACGATGGTGTAACACGAGGAAAAACATCATCCAGCAGCCGTTGGTTGCACAGGGACCCAGGGCTGACCATGGTCGTAGAGTGAGGCGTTAGTCTGTACTCTTTCAAAAACGTGTATGAAGCGCATTCCATGTTTTGCTCTCGGGCGACTGCTATTCTCAGGACTTTGTTTAGAGAGCGCATAAAACGCTCGGCTTCCCCATTGGCCTGAAGCCACCGGGGTGTAATTTTCCGGTGTCGAACACCTCTTGACTGGAGGTATTCGGTGAATTTGTGGCTAGAGATTGTCTGTGCGTAGCTCCCCGATCAGCCCATGGGTGGCCATTATCTTTTCGAGACGAGGTATTGTGTTGCTTGCTGTGATTGAATCTAGTATTTCAACCTCAGGATATTTAGAAAAGTCATCGATGACAACAAGCATGTGTCTACCATCAGGTAGGCTCCCAAAATCAGCACTCACTCTGTGACAAGGATGAGGGGGTATTTCTTCCATACAATCGGTGCCGGCGGTTCAGCTGGACCAACAGCTTGACAGAGAGGGCAGACAGTCCACTCCACGACATTGTCCAGATCAGGAAACCATACCTTGCTGTGCAGACGTGATTTGGTTTTCACTACTCCTTGGTGAGCAATGTGAGCTAAATCCACCACTTGCTGTTGCAGTGACTTGGGGAGGACCAGGCAAGTACCTCTCATCAGACACCCTTCCGGGGACACGGCTAACTCTGAGCGGACATTGTGGAGAGCCTTGAGAGCCGTTTGTGCTTCTTCAGTCCTGCATGCCAAGTTCTCAAGAAGGAAATGCCACCTTCCCGATCCTACCGCTGAAATTGCCATCTCCCAGCTTGGTTGCTTCTATGATGTGGCTTAGCATTATGGGGAGGGGCCGAGAGCATTCCACCACTAGTCTGACGTACTCTTCCGTCTCCTGCGCTTCACTTTCTTCCTCTTGGGTTACTGGCCTGGCATGCCTGGATAGGAAATCTGCGGGATTTTGTGTCCCTGGGCGATAGACCACTTTAAACTGGTATTCTTGAAGCTGTAGGATCCATTTCTCAATCCTTGGTGGAGGTTTTGACGAGATGTCCATGAAAAGGGGAATCAACGGCTTATGGTCTGTATGGACCGTGAAGGGTTGCCCATACAGGTATAAATGGAAGTGGCGACACCCCCAATGAATTGCTATCGCCTCCTTTTCGATATGTGAGCCCGGCTTACGTAGGCTACCGGGGCCCACTCCCCGTCCGGTTGCTTCTGAGATAACACTGCTCCCAGTCCGATGGGGCTTGCATCAACCGATAGTTCTGACTCATGGGCTGGGTCAAAATAGGCTAGCGTAGTCTCGGCCGAGAGGGCGTGTTTGGTGTCCAGAAAAGCCTTTTCCAGCACGGGACCCCATTCCCATGTGGCGGTGTTCTTCGTGAGTTCTCGCAGTGGTGCAGTTAGAAACGGCCACAGTACGTGACCATGCCCAGGAAGCTTCTTACGCCAGTCACTGTGGTTGGGACTGGTGCGGTCTGGATATCACGAACCTTCGCTGGATCGGGCGATACGCCTTGTTGTGAGAAATGGTATCTAAAGAAAGCTACTTCCTTTTTGAGAAACTCACATTTCTTGCGATGCAGGATGAGACCGCTGTCTTGAAGTCTCTGGAAGACGCATCGAAGACGAACCTTGTGCTCCTCCAAGATGAGTGCGTGTACCAAGGTGTCATCACTGACATTTATGACCCCTCTAAGACCAGCTAGCACTCCTCTGATGGTGTCTTGAAAGACTTCTGCCGCGCTGGACACCCAAAAACTGAGACGTTTGTATCGGCGCAGGCCCACATGGGTGGAGAATGTCGTTATAGCTCTTGACTCAGGATCTAATAGGAGTTGATGATAGCCCGCGCGTAGATCCATCTTTGAGAACCAGTGTGACCCACTGACTTCCGCAACAATATCGCCGACCGTGGGTGTTAGATGACGTTCCCTTTTTATGGCATGATTGGGCAGGTGCATGTCCACACAGATCCTGACCTCGCCTGGTTGTTTCGGCTTCCAAGCTATCACAATGGGAGATACCCATGGAGGAGGACCTTCCACTCGCTCGATGATATCGGCGGCCTCCAGCTTCCTCAGCTCCTCTTCAACCTTTGGCCTCAGGTGGAATGCTACTCTCCGATGTTTAAGAGCAACTGGCTGCATTGACTGATCTACATGGAGCCATACCATGTGGTCTTTAAGACACCCTATGCCGTCAAACAAGGATTGAAACTCCTCCACCAGGGACTCTACATCTTCCAGGTGCACAGCAAATGCGAAAACCACCAGCTGTAGATATTCTGCTGTACGAAAACCCAGGAGTATCCCGGAACCTTCCTGGGTGACGTAGACTTTGGTGCGAAAAGAACGTGATCCATGGGAGATGTCGTGGTGAAGACGCCTACCACTGTGAGGGGTGTGGTGAAGCCATAAGCAAACACTTGTATGGACGTTGGCCTCAGGGTTGGCTGTATTGAGATTGTCTTTAGCATAGACTGAGCTATTATGTTTATTGACGCCCCGTGTCGATTAATGCTGGTGTTGGATGCCCTGCAATCTTGATGTTGCACTTTGGGACTCTCCGCCTTGGACATCCGTTGGGCTGTAGAGCATGGATGACCTGGACCGCACCTTCTGCATCATCATCGTCCATGTCGTCTTCCGCCTCCCCCATCTGTGGGGAGTCCACAGCGTTGATCTGTCGGCCATGTTCAAGTCAAGTCAAGAAAGCTTTATTCGACGATTGTCATAAAAGCATACAAAATTTATATATATACACAGTTTACAAATAACATATTAAAAAATAGTTTAAGACAATAAATAAAGGCATTTGCAGAAAGATTGACATTACAACATGTCGGCCATGTTGTTGTTGACGTCCAGCCGAGCGGCACACTTTCGCCAGGTTATTTAACCAGCGGCACACCGTGCATCTTTTCCCTTGAGCAGGGCATTGACCTTGATGAGGGTATGATCCTCCACACATGTAGCAGAATCGAGTTGTAGGTGGCGGCTTGCCGCGTTCTGGTTTCTGTGCAGCAGTTTTCTTTGAAGGTTCGGCTACCACCGCATGTACCGGTTCAGTTTTCACTTGTCGTTGGAGGGCCGCCTCCATGTGTGCCGCGCGCACCTTAGACAATTCCTTGGATCGGCCCATAGTTAGGATGTCAGCCATGGAGATTCCTGGCGTTTCGAGTACGTTTTCTCTCAATTTGACGGACGAACACCCCTGGATGAATTGCGCCCTTATTTCATCATCTGCATCAGGCAACGTGCATGTGCTCGCCAATTCCTTCAAGCTAGCTTAGAATGTATCGCCCTATTCCTCCGGCAGTTGCCGCGCTTGTCGCAGAAGAAAACGTTCGGAATCTGGGTTGGCCAGAGGTTCGAAATGCGCGGTCAGGGCAGCTTTGAGCGTGGCATAGGTGTGGGGAGGACCGGCTTCCACCACAGATTTTCCAAGTCTGTGGATCGCAGGACCGCCCAGATGTAGGAGCATGGGCCGATGCCTTTCCGGCTTCAGGCCCACCGCGGCAAAGTAGTTCTCCAGGCGTTCCAACCATTCCTTCCATTTGGCCACCTGTGCTGACGGCGGACCATCCACCACAAAAGCCTCAACCGGGGGCACAATCGTCATCCTTCACACTGGCAGATGAAGAAACGGAGTTTGACTGCACTACAGAGACCTGACCACCCAGACGTCCGCCAGAACACAACAGGCACGGAAGAAGGCATAGTCCGTGATGTGCCCGTGCCTCGTAGCACAGTGGTTAATGGGAGAAGAGCCAAGCCAAAGAATGAAAACCCAGCTGTACACCAGAGACGTGCACCACAGGCTAACACTGCAGCAGGATACAGGCACACAGGCACACTAGACCAGGAATCTGCTGTGTAGACTCCAGCACTCGTGACCAGATTGCACTTGCCAGGGGGAAGCTGAGATGAAATGGTACCTGGCAGCAGCTGAGAAGGGCACTCTCCACTGTAGCGCCAACAGAGATGCTCCTAATAGGGCCAGATTGCACTTGCCAGGGGGGGCTGAGGTGAATTGGCACCTGGCAGCAGCTGGGAATGGCTTCCTCCGCCGTAGCGCCACCAGAGATGCTCCCAGCACTTGAGGAGTCAGGCAGGCCTCAGGCGCCGCGGATCCGCTGACACACGGCGGTAACAGCTTGAGCACGCGCTAACGACTTCAGCGCGCATGCACACACAGTAGAACGTGTGCGGAGGGGCCAGCTCAGTAAACACCAACGGTCATGGACAATCACCGCACTCACCAGCGGCGGGTGGGCAGGCAGGGGGTCACCGTAGACTCGGCGGGACTCCGGAGGGACACAGCCTTCGCCACGTGGCGGCCGCCACCAGAGGGCGCAGGACAACGCTCCGACACTGGAGCAGGCGAGGCACCGGCAGATACGGCCGCCACGGGTCCTGTAACAAACAGACACCCTCGTCGCCAGTTGTTATATGTATCGGTGAGCGGGGGACACGTTGGTGGCTATAAGTCATGCACAGTGTGTAATGGCAGGATATACACAGGGTTGCAGTGTGTGACCCCTCTCCTGTGTGACACCAACATGGGGTGGTCCACACAACATAACAGTTGCTGAAGCGGCACTCTTGATTTGATTGGTTTGGTTTTTTGGTTTAGTTTTAGTATTCATTCTTTGCAAAGACTGAATGTAGGTAATGTGGAGATTTTTCTCCTTTTGGAATATTTGTTTGGAGTAGTAATATTTTACATATACTTGTGAGAACATGCCTGTTCTCAGCACACTCCGTAAGTGGTGTTGCTGCTCTAGTGGTACCAAGAATATTTTAGAGCAAAGTCAGTCGGCTCCTCTGGAAGGGACCCCTTATAGAGTAATGTATATCAAATATGGTATTTGCCCCATAATGTACGGTTCATTGTGGAACAAATACACATAGAAAGAGTCTGATTTTCAATGGCCAGTGAATGAGTCATTCGATTCTAAAAAGAGCAGTGTTTATTTAAAAGAAAGAGTAGACAGGATATGTTTGATTGTGTACGTATGTGGGATAAAGAAGTACGAGAGAGAAAGAAGAGAGCGGAAGCTATAGCAGAGAAAGAGCAGCGGAAAACGATATATTAAAAAGCATTGGAATTAAAAGACAAAGAAATGAAGGAAAAAATAGAAAAGGAAGATAGAGAACGTCGATTAGAGGTAAATGGCCAGTATCCTATTCGGCGCCCTATCTATCGACTGCTTAATACACCTCAGGATGATTGCATCCTATGAGAATGACCCCCACCCCGTATAAATTCCCTCGCTCCAAGTGCCCCTGAGGATGAGGCTTCCGACGAGGAGCATTCTTCTTCAGAGGATAAAGATAAAGATAAGCAAGGTGGGCGACACACTCGCTCTACTTTGCCTAGGGCAGAAAAGGATACCTTAATAACCGCTGCTAGAGAGGAAGCTCGTGGGAGTACCACAGCGACGATCCTGATAAATATGGTTCAAACTTGGAAAGATATAGACCAGTTATATCTTGTATAAAAATTCTGCTGGGAAGTAATATATGGTTGGTGGCATATTTCTGATGAAACAGAACCAGCTGATCTAAACGTTGATTATAAGCGGTTAGTAGATGGGACTTACCTTTATTCAGATATACCTGATACGATTAAACGAATAGTTAAATTACGAGATGAAACATTGCGTTTATGAAAGGAGCAAGAATTAGCTAGAAAAATAAAGTTGTAGAAATGGTACAGTCTCAGGCAAAGAAAGTAGATGCTTCGGTGGATGCGAACAAACCCAGTCGTAGTGAAGTTGTTATGAAACCAATGCATGAAGCTGCACCCCTGTATGTTCCTCCAAAGGGTGCGGTAACAAATGATGATAAAACTTCGGATGATGCAAAGGGATATTTTATATATAATTGGGTTTACACTCCTTGGAGCAGAGCAGATGTTATGTCTCTTAAGGCTGCTTTACCTGACCCCCGGAAAAATCCCAACCCCTTTTATGAGGAGGTGGAAGGAGCCATCAGCTCCTGCACTATGACCTTGCCAGATATTGATATGTTCTTTGGGCTTATTCTGCCCCCTGATATGTGGAGAATAATACGTAAAATAGATGATAACGTGGCATATGGTGATACCTGGGAACATTTAGAAGAAATAGATGCGGAAAGGGAGCCTGCTCGGAAACCTCAGAAGGAGATATTAGATCTTCCTAAAGCTATTGTGACTAAGTTAAAGACTCTCATACCCCCTAACAAAATAGATTGGACTACTTTAGCGTCCTGTAAACAGAAAAAGGATGAGTTAGTTTCTGATTTCTTTTCAAGATTTGAGGAGACATTCCATGATTTTAGTGGCCAGTCATTGGCCGATGATACAGGTAAGCATTTGTTTGCGGACAAATTTGTCGCTAATATGTTACTGGAAATAGCTAGTCGCTTAAAGGCTAGTGAAAGTTCTTGGACCACGTCTTCCCCAGTTTCCCTTTTGACCATGGCCCAATATTATGAGCGACAGGAATAGGAAGCAAAAGGCAGGGAGGATAAGAAGGTTAAAGAATCATAGACAAAAGTTATGTTGGCCCAAGTATATGGTCCGCCATTTTGGGGAGGTAGAAGAGGCGGACGTGCAATGTAGACACCCGGAGTACCCCCTCTTCCTCGAGCAAATTTGTCCCCTGATCAGTGTGCTTATTGTAAAGAGAGGGCATTGGCGTTCTGAGTGCCCTCTTTTGCGAGGTCAACAGTACCAGCGGGGAAGGGGAAGTATGAGAGGATGCCCAGGGAATTCAGGAAACAGGGGAGGTGCAGGAGCTCGTCCCAGGTTTGAGGCAGTTGAACAAGGACCAAATTACTCTAATAGTTTTGATAGATGAACTTGCAGATTTCGATTATGCATAGGGATGCCTAGGATGGGGTAAGGGACCGGTTGAGGTGTCAGTAGATCAAATGGGTCCTTATGTTGACGCAAATGTCTTGGGATCTACTGATCAGTTTCTAGTTGACACAGGGGCTACCCATAGTGCTCTGTCTAAAAGATTGCTTCCTAGGGCTCCCCTGTCCGGCACAATGATAACATCAATAGGGTTCGATGGAACACCTACACCTAGCCCGTTTTCACATCCACTTGAATTCGGACTTGACAAATTCACCGCAGCATGTCCATTTTTGCTTTCCCCTAACACACCGGACAACATTGTGGGTATTGATATGCTTAACTATTTTTGTGCTACAATGCGTTGTTCTCCGGAAGGTGTGCATGTTATTTTGAATGACAACTATCCAATGTTTGAGAGATCTTGTCTTATCAATGAGGATGTCGCTCTGGCGTCCTTACCTAGTACTTTGTGGGCTAGATCAGATACTGATGTGGGTCAATAGTTATTCCACCAGTGCATATCCAAGTATGGGAAGGTGTCTCATTGCCTCGACTGCCCAATACAAAATATCCTGAGAAGGTGAAGAAGCATTAGCACACATTGTTCAAGATTTGATCAAAGTGGGGGTAGTGGAAGAAGTCCCCTATAATACTTGCAATAGCCCTATCCTTCCTATTTTGAAAAAAGATACTGATACTAAAATTTACAGATTCATTATTGATTTGCGGGAGGTTAATAAAATTGTAGTGCCCCAATATAGGGTAGTTTCTGATATCACAACCCTTCTCACTATGGTCCCTCCCACTGCCACTAAATTTTCGGTGATCGACTTAAAGATCGCATTTTTCTCAATACCCATTCACCCTGAATGCCGCTATCTATTTGGATTTAAACTAAAAAATAGATCCTTCCCGTTCTGTAGAGCTCCAGAGGGCTATACAGAGAGTCCTAGCATTTACAGTCAGGCATTAAAAAGGCAGCTTGATTCCTTTCCTGTACCAAAGGGAGTGGCCCTTATCCAATATGTTGATGATATTTTGTTAGCTGCAGATACTCCTGAGCAGTGTAAAGAAGGAACACTGTTATTGTTATCATTTCTTGCCTCCCATAATCACAAAGTCTCGCGAAAGAAATTGCAATATTGTAGACAGCAGGTTTACCTATTTAGCACACCTCCTGTCTAAGGAGGGACGTGCACTCACACCAGACCGCATTCAGACCATTTTAGATACTCCTGTGCCCCGTACATAAAAGGATGTCCGTGCACTAAATAGCCTCACTTCTTTTTGTAGGCAGTGGATCCCCAGTTTTTCGCACATTATTAAACCTTTGTTGGCCCTTTTGACTAAAGACACTCCGATGCCCCTCCCATGGACTACTGAATGTCAGAATGCCTTCCAACACTTACACCAAGCTCTTTGCTCTGCACTAGTATTAGGTACTCCAGACTATACTAAAGCTTTCACACTCTATGTCGACGAAAGGGAAGGTTGTGCCCTCTCTGTTTTAGCACAGACTCACGGCGATAAACAACGCCCGTGCGCATATTTTTCATCTGTCCTTGACCCAGTTGCTCGCGCGCTGCCCGGATGTTTCTGAGCGGTGGCAGCAACAGCTGTATCTATACGTCAGAGTGAAGGAATAGTTTTGTCACACAAACTGCTTGTGTTAGTACCCCATTCAGTTGAGGCTTTGCTAAATCAAACAAAGACGCAACATTTGACTAGTGCTCATTTGACAGGATATGAATTGACACTTTTGACCCCTCATATCACATTGAAAAGATGTTTGACACTAAACCCTGCCACATTGTTGAAATTTCCATCTAATCAGCCACAGTCACAAGAGTCACATGATTGTATATTCCTCACTAAAGAGCAAACAAAGGGTTGTGTTGACCTACAAGATACTCCTCTCTCTAGTGTTGATGGGGAGTTATTGGTTGATGGCTCATGTTTAAAATTACATGGTGGCACTACATCTGCTGCCTATGCTATCACAACACTTCAGACAGTAGTTGAGACAGCTCGCATCCCACAGAAATCGGCCCAAGCGGCCGAACTGATTGCACTGACAAGAGCATGTGAGCTTAGTAGAGACTTACTTGTTAACATTTTCACCAACAGCCAGTATGCATTTGGGGTGCCACACAATTTTGGTCGCTTATGGAAAGAAAGGGACACAGATAGTACATGGAGAATTAGTACATAATCTTCTTACTGCCCTAACCTATCCTAAGAAAGTGGCAATTGTTAAGTATAGTGCACACAAGAAAGTGACTGATAAAATAGGAGCAGGTAACGCCTTTGCGGATCACACAGCCCGTGAGACCGCAATGCAGCGAAGTACCACATCTATGTATGTGGTGAAGTCACAAGCTGAACGTTGGCATGATGCCAGGCAAGAGGTGCTGGACATGCAACAATCTGCCTCTGCTGAAGAACTAGACCAATGGTCTGAGGAAGGAACACTGGATGATGAGGGCAGCTGGAGGAATAAAGAGATGACCAAATGGAAGCTACCCACAGCATACTTATACCCTTTGATTCATGTGGCACATGGGCTGGCATATGTTAGTGCATCCTCAATGGCAAAACAACTTATGCAAGTTTGGGATCATCCTGATGTTGCCGGCACTGCTAAAAAGAAAGTCCAGTCATGTCTGGTCTGTCTCCAGTATAATCCTGGAAAGGGAATGCGAACTCCAACAGGAGGGTTTGCAACATCAACTGCACCTTATGAGGTCCTACAAATGAACTACATTCAGTTTGAGGGTTGTAACAATCTTAAATATGTCCTAGTAGTAGTTAGCGCCTTCAGTAAATGGGTGGAGACATATGGTACTAACAATACAGCTCTCACAACAGCGAAAGTTCTCCTAAAGGAGTTCTTTCCTCGATTCGGCATTTGTCGGGTCCTATGGAGTGACAACGGACCTCATTTCATTGGGCAAGTTGTATAATATGTCATGAAAGGGTTGGGGATTAAGCAACAATTTCATGCCGCTTTTCACCCACAATCAGCAGGCCTAGTGGAGCGTTACAACTGCACCCTGAAATTGAAATTGGCTAAAATACAGGCTTCCACGTCTTTGAAAGGGCCTGATGCACTGCCCCTAGCCTTGCTTTCTATCAGATCAATACCACATACACGCTCTGGCCTTACGCCACATGAAATTGTCTTTGGAAGGCCCATGAATATTTGGGGGGTCCCTAAGCCTCGCCCTCTACATGATGTTCCCCACATATTGGTGAGCGACTATTTGTCTCAGTTAACTGACAGCTTGTCTTCTATTTATCAGCAGGTGTGGGAAGCTCTTCCAGACAGGTCTCAGGGTGAGGGCCACGATCTGCAGCTTGGCGATTTTGTGCTGACGAAATCGTTTCAACGGACAAGTTCCTTGGCACCTCGGTGGCATGGCCCAGAGCAGGTCCTCCTTATTTATTTATTTATTTATTTATAAAGTTTTATATAGCGCGAACGTGACCCACAAGGGTATCAGAGCGCTTTACAGTATACAGTATAAAACATAAAAAGATGAGGTAGTATACAAGCATTTGAAATTTGTCATTACGTACAAAAGAGGTATATAGTATATGGATAACATAGGTGACCCATAACCAGCAGACCAATTAGGAGAGGGGGACCCCAAGAGAACAATAAAGAACCGGTATATGCGGGGTAAATAGCAAAAAATACTCAGAAGAGAAACCAAGACCGGTTCAATAGGTATATATTAGGGCCTAATAGATAGGTACCTGATAGAATGCAAGGCTGAACTGGAAAGGAATGGACAGATAGGAATATATAAAACACTCAACAAAAGTTATAGGTATAAAGATAGACCTTTTGTATTTATTTTACTTTTTGGTTGAAAAACTCATTTCAATTTTATACAAAAGTTTTTTTATATC
Organism: Triturus cristatus; assembly: GCF_964204655.1. Taxonomy (NCBI): domain Eukaryota; kingdom Metazoa; phylum Chordata; class Amphibia; order Caudata; family Salamandridae; genus Triturus; species Triturus cristatus. The sequence goes on along the minus strand of NC_140591.1, from coordinate 1,261,908,666 downwards.
AAGTAGGTACATATGTCAATTTTATACAAACAATCAAAACCCATCAATAAATATATCTATTAATCAAAAACATAGTTAATGCCCCACATAGAACTCAAAATCATCCATACATACACTCAATCAAAACCACATTCATTACATCAAGTCAAATTGGGGGTGAGAACAAATTATCCTTGGGTGTTCAAATGGATGAAGTGATTGTATCTCATCCAGAAGAGGCCAGATGGTGCTCTAAAAGGAAGAAGGTCATCAAATCAAGCGCCAACGCGCGTTTCGGTATAGGACCCACACGGGGGCCCCACCTTCATCAGGGCGTAGACCAGGGATAATAGGGGGCAAGAACAAGATTAAAAGCTAAATCCTAGGAAGGCCGTGGATATCCAACTGCCGAACCTATATGCCAACGCAGTTCGGTGTCCCATAGGAACGTCCAGTCGAGTTTAACAATAAAGGAGATTCCTTTTGTCTAGCTGGAAGGTAGGCGTGAAGTATATGCTCAAGTCGTGAGCACCAGAAATTTGGATCAGTGATGATTCCCTCTAGGTGCGAGCAACGAATGCTTCAAAGGAGGTCTCGTGTGATTGGGAGCATAAAAATACAAGATTTAGCATTGAAGAATGGGTAACCAAATATCCGATAACAGGATGGTTGCTGGCGAGCATACACAAAATTTTGACTGATGCAAGGTCCAGATCCCACATTTGTCGATATCGCAGGGACGGCAAAGGAACGGCGTTGCTGTAACCTTCGCTCATAACCAGCAGGACATTGCACAATATGCAGTTATTGAGCATTAGGTGGTTGTGCTAATAAACATACATATAATATTTTGCTTCGATACACCATGGGTATGAGGTATATGGATAATATAGGAGACCCGTGGCCAACTGAGCTTTACACTAAATACAGTTATTGAGCATTAAGTGGCTGTGGTAATAAAACATACATATAATAATCTTATTCATTCCACCGGAGGTAGGCAATGATATGCGGATTGTATAGGTAACTCTGTGTCAGCATAGAATTAAGACTTAGGATGTGAACTTGTTCATTATAGTATTTTTACTTCTTTTTTGAATGCCGTAAAGGAAGAGATTCCACGTACCACTGGAGGTAAGGAGTTCCAAATCTTTGGTGCAATCCCTGAGAAAGCTCTGCAACCAGTTCTCTTCTTATGGAAGGAATGTGGTTTCAGAGGTAAAGTACTTGCACTTCATAGTTGTCTGCAACCTCCCGACCTTTCTAGCTTTAGAGCTAAGTAACTGGGTTTATTTTTATGTAGTGCTTTATGGGTCATGCAGGCAACCTTTAGGTGTATTCTTGCCTCGTAGGGCAGCCAGTTCAGGGCTTTCAGGGTCGGAGAGATGTGGCTATTTCTTTTAGTTCCTGATACTAGTCTTGCCGCAGCATTAAGTGATGCCCTCAGCGGAGCCAGCTTGTATTTGGGGAGACCGCAAAGACCGCCATTTTTAGGCCGGACTGCGGGAGGAAGGGTTTGAGTTTCCTTAGTAAACTCAACTTGTGATTAGCTCCCTTGGTGGCATTAGTGATGTGCGTCTGCATATTCAGGTGTTTGTCTATGGTGACTCCTAGGGATTTTGCGGAGTCAACGATGAGGGGAGCACAGTCAAAGGAGGTTAGGTGTTTCACCCATAAGTCTATCTTGGGTGTGTGATTGGGAGGGGAGATGAGAAGGAATTCAGTTTTTTTGGTATTCAGCTTGAGGTGGTTGTTAGTGAGCCAGCTTTGCGTGTTCTGTAGAATACCGTTAAGGGAAATGAAGTCTTCTGGAGTGGAGATTTTCAAATACATAGAGGTAGGATAGTTGTTTTTAACTTTTAACATTTTGAATAGGGCAGCAGGAAGGGGGTCAGAGAAGTGATTGGAGGTGTTGATTGCTTGAAGAGTGTTATAGATTATTTGTTGAGAGATTGGCGAGAAGGTGTGCCATGAGGCATAGTTTTTTGTGACTTCCCCCGGAGTATAAAAATGGCCTTTGAGTTGTGCACCACATTTAGTGTCTTGGGCCACAGATTGTGGGAGGGCCTTCTTAGATTGGATGTCGAGCTCGGTGGCCTTAGTCTTTTCACGTAAGAAATTGGCAAGCACATCGCAGGTAGGTGTAGCCAGGTCATTTAGTTCCCTAGAGTTAGTCATACTGCATGCTTGTTGCTTGACGATTTCAAAGAGTTATTTGGATGGTTGGTTGCTTGGTTCAGCTGGGTTATGAAAAAGTCTGCCTTCGCCTTAAGAATCTTCCTGTTGTATGAGTTCCTTAACCTTCTAAGGTGATCTAGGTGATCCGTGGTGGGTGCTAATTTCCATAATCGCTCCGCAACTCTTAGCTTGCGTCGCTCTGAGTTCAGGGTCTCATTGAACCAAGGTTTAGAAATTTTGGAGATGTTTTTTTCTTGGAGGGGTGCAGTAGAGTCCAGGATTTCAAGCAAAGTGGAATTGTAGAAGGCTGTGATGTTATGTACATCAGACATGTCCGTCGTGGGGGTCAGGGCGGAGTTGCATTGGTTTACCAAGGTGATGGGGTTGATATTTTGTAAGTTCCTTTTCCATTGCTTTGTTTTTGAGGGATGGCCCCTTTTTTGAGTTACCTCGATATTGATGGAGAAGAGGATGCAGTGATGATCAGTCCAGTCGCATGGGGTGATGGATTCTAATAAGACAATGTTCGTTTTTGCTATGATGAGGTCCAGTGTCTCTCCCTTGTTGTGAGTTGGGCTGTCACAGAATTGAGATAGCTTCTGGTCTGACAGAAACGCTTTAAGACAGCCTACACCATGATCGTTTGCATTGTTCCAGTGGGGATTAAAGTCACCCAAGAAAATTTGAGGTACTTGTGAGTTGACGTTGGATGCAACGACTTCCATTAGCTCGTCGATGAAAGTCAAGTTATCACCCGGGGGTGGTAGAATATGTAAAGCTTGCTGGAGATGCGCTTATCATCAGCGATATTAATATAGAGATAATCGCTGGAGGATAGTCCGATGGAGTCTGCTTGCTTGACTGAGATTGAGTTACGATAAATGCAGGCTACCCCTTCCACCGGGTGTCACGTTTCTGTCTAGGCGAATTAGGTCGTGAGTAGGAGGAACCAGTAAGTCAAGGATGGGAGAGGAGGAACTATTTAGCCATGTTGCGGTGAGGACAATAATGTCTAAATCATTCTCAAGAATGAGGATGAATCTGTCAGGAGCATGTTTGCTAGCAGATCTGCAATTAATGAGCGCACATTTCATCTTGTTAATAGAGTGGGTTAGGGTATTCTTCTCTATGTTGATATTTGTGAGGTTATCTCTATTCGCGGATCTGTTGTTGTGAATCGGTTCTCTGAGGGGGTTGGTTACAATGGATTGAATAGTGCCACAATGCGACTTACTGTTATCTGTTGCCCGGGCATAAGATATGAGGAGGTCGTCTATGTCTCTGTTTGATAGTTCATCACTTGCCCTCCTAGGCCAAGATGGGGAAGGTAAATTACGCTGATTAGTGTTCTCGGGGTGTAAGAACTTGGGTATGTGTCTACTAGGTTGGAAACTGATTTGGTTACTCTGACTAGTGTTCTCGGGGTGTGAGTTTATGGTGATGTAATTTCTCATTTGGAGACTGATTTGGTTCACGGTGCCGTTGGTGGCTCTGTGTATGTTTAGAAGTTCTTTAGTGATAGTTGATAGGTTATTCATCTCGACCTTGAGATGGGATAGGCCTGTGGCTAACTCATGGAGTCATGTGATCCAAACGGAATTGGGAAAGTTGGCAGTAAGTGTGGGTGTATGATCAGTGAACTTCATCAGGGGTTGATATGAGAAGCTGAACCGGGAGGTTTGTTGTGGGGTCCAAGTCAGTGTGTGGTACAGAACTGCAGTGCGAGTGACCAACCGGAAGAACTGGGTCCATGCCAGCCATTGCCGAAAGGTTCCGCATACCCTCTTGAGCCCTGCTGCGTTGACAGGTCACAGTGACATCCTGGTCACCGAGAGAGGACAAGCACAGTCACCTGAAGGGCCTGAGGAAGTCTTCCCGGTCACTGGTGCAGATACCTGCTTTGATCCATTAAGAAAGACACTTCATCACAAAAAGAAACAGTTTGAGCCACTGTCCTGGGTGGTTAAAGACTGACTACAAAGGGGGGTAGACTTTTAGTGGCTACTCTTCTCAACATTAGTGAAGAAACCAACGCCTGCCCAGGACCTTAGGGCACCATCTGTTTTGTTGTTTGCTGACGAGATGAACATGCCTGAGGAGAAGAAATCAAATGCAGCAAAAGTCTGTACCAAATGCACAATGTTCATCACTGGACTAACTTTGACTGTTGTCATCATTTCTGTGATAATGTGGGTTGTGGAGGAAGTAACTCCGGCTCGAAACTTACTGACTGCTACTACTCCTGTCCCCACCGAACATTATTATTTCACTCTTCCCTATCATGAAAAGAAGCACCGAATGTCATATCTCAATAATACTTTCATACAAATGTTGCATCATACTCATAATGCTATGAACACTACCAACTGCTGGGTATGTGGGATGATGCCAGCCCATCAGAAGAATGAAGTAACGCCTTTCATTCCTCTGCCATTCTCGCATAATGGCTCCTGTAGATCCTGGTTCGCACTGTTTTGGGCCTCTGAAATCAGTAATATTACTCTAGCTGATGTAGGAGGACTTAATGCAAAACTAAATAAGGTTTGTTACCCCGATGAGGAAGGGGACCCACAAGCCAAAGGAACTGTATGGGAAATGGAGGAGTATCGCTAAGGAGATTCCTCCACAAGCTATGTTTTCCCCAACACTCGAATGGCCAAGGGTAACGGGCCTCCTGTTATAGCTGTTACTAGAGCCCAAGCAAATCTTTGTGTATCCCAGTGGGAAAAAGTGACTGTACTACAGTATTGAATATCACTGGAACGAACAATAGCAGTTTTCTATCTTCACATAACACTTATTTCATTTGTGGAAGTAAAGGTTACTATCATCTACAAATTGGATGGTCTGGAATATGGTATGTGTCCTTCCTGCTTTCTCCTGTGTTCTTAGCACCTGCGTCTTATCATAAAGATCAAAAATTGTTTAATGACATTTCCTTGAACCGATTAAAAAAGAACTATAAATAATGATGAAATGGATCAAACTGACACTGTATTACAGCAATATGTTGACTTTAATTTGGGACTCTTTTTCTTTGTTGGTGCAGCCTTACACAGTAGGAAAATTAGATGCTTGACCCGTGTAGTAGAGGCTGTGACTAATCAAACAGCAATGGCTCTTGGAAATATTACAGAAGAACTCCAAATCACGAGAACTGTGACATTGCAATATAGAAGGGTTCTAGATGTAATCTTAGCTGATCGTGGCGGAGCATGTTGCATTATTGGGAGTAGTTGCTGCGTGTTTATTCCTGACCACGCCCCTTCTGTTTATAATGGCATTTCCAAAATACATAAAATAGCCACTGAGATACATCAAGACTCAGGAACATGGACTTGGACTGGATGGTTCTGGAGCATATTTTCTGTATGGGGTCTGAAAGTATTGTTGGCCTTATTCATAATTATTGCAATTCTCTTCTCTTGTTGTTTATGTATTCAATGTGGGCAAATGCTCTGTTCCCTCTCTATTTCGACTTGTACTGCTTATGTACCATCTAAAACGAATGACCAGAATGCAAATGCCCGTTTAGCAATGGAACGAGAAATGTCTTAGCTTATGCTAAAAGGGTTGTCTGTCGAAACGTGTAATATTTAGCATTAGCATAAGCAACAGCCATTTTGGCAGTGGTGTCTATTTCGTTTCCTTCGTAATTCTTTTTGCCCTCTGCAGTTCGCCTTTTCACTCTGCTTGTGTCATCTATTTTAGCTGACCTCCTGACCCTGACATGGCTAAGCAATGTCTGTTCTGGGGGTTTGCAGCTGCCGGTGCACCTGGTCTTAGATGTTATCTGTTGACTGTTTACTGCTGCCATAAGCATTTTTTGCTCCCCTCTATTTGCTGACCACATAGTCATCCATCTGCCCTTGTTTGCTGATACCTATTTCTAAACTTGTTCGTTCCATTTCTGTCCACATGCTTACATTGCAGAAAACCAGTATATAAGAATGGTGGTTTGTGAGTTCAGTGTACTACCTCCTGCAGCACTTGAGAGTGTTGTGTGGACGTGGTCCCACTCATGACTGATTAATAAACTTGATTTATTTTACTTCAACTCCAGTGCCAATCTCTATTTTGTTGGTCTTTGGACTCGTGGACGAGAGGGTGACCCTGCACCAGTGTGCTCACTCTTCGGTACATTTCCACAATAGGTAGTACTAGTGCGCACTATGTGGCCTGATACACAAAGGAAAAATTAAAAACTTTTGGTGTAAGTTCACTCTTGCAGTATAACTCAACTATCAGCAACTTTATAAGTAGTAACTAATTAGTAGTAACAGTAACTTCTTTTAAAGTGATGGGGATACTTGCTACTCGCAAAGTTACTACTCATAAATTTTCCCGATGGAAATGTTTCTACTTGTACATTTACACTACAAAGGTAAACCAACACCAAAAGCATATCACACTTTACCCTTCTGAATCAGGCCTTGAGTTGCTTAAAAGCACCCAAGTAACCTTAACCTTCTCCAGAGTACTGAATCCTGACTTGAGGATTTTGTAAGTTTAGTTTTAATTTTTTTAATATATTAAATATTTACTAGCTCCCCGGATTGGGAGCTGATACTGCAAGTTTTTGTAATATGAGTTTTTTGTCATGGTGATCTGGTCTCAGTCTTTGATAACCCACTAATAGTCTAGTTGCCTGAGATGGATAATCCTTCTGAATAATCCTACAGTTGGAATTCACCTTATTCGTAATAAGTGGGAATGGGACCTTGCTATGTAATGTCTTCCCTTTTAGCGCTAGCCCACTGTACCAACACTATTATGAAGGCCCTTTGGGAAACCCTTCAATAAGTTTTGAGACGATTGAGAGAGGTAGCAGCCATTGCTTTATCTGCTCAGGTAGGAACTAAGAAGTGGACTAGTTAGATGATAAGTAAGATTAAGATTTGTGTGCATGTTGGTCGTATACCTCCCTAGTGGTCAATAGTTACAGAAGGTAGAAGGAAGGACAAGGGCATTAACTAACTAGTATACACTTTGATAGGTGGCTTGGTGGCGTAATATCTCATCAAGCAAAAAGACAAACAGAATGAGTCTGTTCCCACTCTGGTAGTGGGGTATACGTGACTGCAGGAAGAGGTAACTAATGTAACCTACTGAAGAAACACATGGCAAGAGACTTTAGGTATGGGATGTCTAGGGAGAAAAGGTGATGTACAGCATAATAGGTAACAATTTCAGAGGATAGCTTGTTGTCAATGAAAAACCACAATGGTACGCTAACTAGCAATGCAAAGACAAAAGACAGCTAGTGAGTAATAGGCATAGAGAAAAAAATATTTATTTTTTTTACATAGTAAACCCACTCTCTCTACCAACAACAGGCCGACCTCCTCTCACCAAGCAAAACCCCCCAAATGTCCGGAGTACAACCCTTTCCCCAGCTTCCCTTCCCAGTTTCCACCTCTCCACCCACAATGATAAATTCCCTCCCACCAAAAAAAGTTACATAAAAAAGGGATTCCAGGGCATCCATTCTGGTGTGTAGGCGGTCCATGTCCCATGCGTCGGAGAAGTAGCAGCTCACGTAGGGTATGATGAAGGAGGGAGTCTTTTGTCGATGATGAGGAGGGGGCTGGTTATATTTCGCTTGGCAGTAGCGGACCCTGGTTGCAGGAGGCATAGGTGTTGGTGTGGCCGGGATGGAGACAAGCCAGACTGGAGGCCCAAGGAACATGAGGCATGTGCCTCTTTCTCCTCCTCCTCCTCCAAGGCCACCAGCCAGCAGTATACGAATATGACAGCCTCTAGCCTCTGGCACCATAGTTCTGCAGCTATCTCCTGTCGAGATGGGTGACCTCAAGTGGCAGGGGTAGAAAGGAAAAAAAATGAGAAACACGAATTGTAATAGTCAGTGCAAATACTTGTTTATACTATGGAGACACAGCAGCAGAACATTGTTGGTCCCCTAGATCCATTGGAATTTTTGATGTGATTAGACACAGGGTCAAGATTTTACCACATATGCATCACATAATGCAATAGTACTCACTGCAAATAATTTACCAACATAAGCAAAAAGTGATTTTTGTTTGAATGATTTCACAGTGAAACTCAACAGACACTTGGTGATGCTAACCAGCACAAAATGTTTTTTTACCAATTTACTTTGGTGCTTTATTGTACCCCAAAAGTTGCGCAAACCAGTGCGAAGGACTGCTTTGCGTTACTTATCACTAAGGGGCGTACATGGGTGGTACCCATTCAACCACCCATGCCTTTGGATGCAAAACCCCATCTACAATGAATTTGCAGACAGGGTTTGGTGCCAAACGTTAATACCACTGCAAAGGAGGTGCTAACATGAAAAATGTTTTTATTTCTCCTTCTTTCTTTTCAAACTTTGCATGTGTGCTGCACTGTGCAGCACCCATACAAAGTGGGAAATGCTTTTAAACTTGTTTAGGCATGGTATTTTATACAGGAATTGTACCCTTCCTGTTCAAACCCTATACTAGACTCAGGCACACACCCGAGCGCTACAGCGTTAAGGTGTGTGTGTGGTGTACAGCAGCTAAAACCAGCACCGGTGTTAGAGAGAGGGGAGGAGAGAGCCATATCTCTCTCGATATGGTACTCCCTTGCTCCCTCCCCGTCATGCAACACAGCACAGCCTCTTAGGGTACTGCGTTGAGTTGTACATCTTTTAATAAATCTGGCCCTTGGTGTGTTATGAATTGCCTCTCAGTAATATGGAAGGCATATATGTTGCGCAATTAATTGTATACTTGACTATAGTATATGTGCAACATTAATGGAGGCATGCTGATGGGTCTGCTAGTCTGCAGCAATTTTTGAGGCAGCTGTACTGGTAATATAATTTATTAATGCATTATAATTAATTCCAGTGGCCCTGCTCCTCTCTGACTGCCGCTTCAATTCTACCCTGACTTCAAACTTAGAGGCAGATTGGATGCTCCGTCACCCATGTGACATATAACGGATATCCCATCAGCCGTCAGTAGACAGTGCATAGATGATTATAAATGATGCACTGTAGAACAGTGAAGAGGATATATTTTATTTGGCACGTTAGTTACAGAGTATCCCATCCGCCAAACTCAAAATCAGGCACTTACTCCCACATCACACCCTGCCCTCTACCACAAATTATTATTTTCAACAAGTAACTTCACTTGCCAGTAGAGCAAGTTACCCTACAGAAAGGTAAATTAGAGGAATTAAGCTAAATATAGGTTTAGCTATAGACTGGTTGTGTGTCACTGATCATGTGCTACGCTTTTCTTAGTCACATTGATTGACAAATGACAACTTGAAAAAATTTGGAGCAGGTGTAAATTCATCATGAAAGCCATGAAGTATAAGTCACTTGGACAGAAAAATGGAGCACATGTATTGCGGAGATGGAATTTACAAGTTTTTGTCAGGCTGGGACAGAAGGAAAGAATGGTGAATAGTAATAATGGTGAAGTAATAGGTGACTGAGTGGGCACTGGGAAACACACCGTGATTTCAGTTTGTAATTCATTGCAAAATTTTAAATGTCGCGCTGTTAATTGAAGCAGATGCACATTCGACCACCTACACTGCAGCGTCGAATTAAACCATGCTGCAGTTTTAGGTGGCCGAATGCCATGGGCAGGGGAGTGATGGGTGGTAAATCTTCCACACTTAACAAATACAGTAATTTCAATGAGAAAAAAGGTGACTTATCACTTGTCCCTGCCATCATTGGGACTGCCCCCCTCTGACTCCCTAGGCCTCCTCCATCCCTGCATGGCTGCTGGCAAAGGTGGCAGCACTGGTGCTCTCTGCGCCTAGTAAAACACAAGCCAAAATGTACCCATTTTAGATACAAGATTAGACACCTTAGTGATTATTTTGCATAAAATACATCAGCAATACATTAGTACAGTTCAGTTAGCAGTATCTTCTATCGAAACTATCAATTTGGGAGGTTTGTTGCTTGACGACATGTTAAAAAAAAGAAAGTCAAGTCAACCAAAACCATTTTTTTCTCCAAATGGAGGCATAAGGCTATGAAAGGATGAGAGTTAAGCCAATGAAGGGGTGGAAGGTAATGGTCAATAAAGGATATATTGGTTGGTAATGGGATCTCATTCCTTTCCTACCGCGCTGCACTGCCATGGAAACTGCTAGAATACTGTATACATAAGACAACATTGGGGGTCCATGAACACGGCCATTCTTTCTCTCTATCTCCGCCTTCTCAAGTAATATCTTCGAGGAATTGTTTACTTGAGCCTGCAATCCTCTTCACTGTACCAGAAATCTGTTCATTTAACAGGACTACACAAACATATAACAGAGGGGGGAGGGAAAGCTTACTAGAAAAGAGACCAGAAGAAATCTACAGACAAGAGAAAGTCAGCTGCGGAAACAGGAAATATAGAACTACAAAGTAATGTAGAGAGAACAAACATTAGATAGGGGAGTTGAAAAAAAGTAGATAGTAGAAATGCACAAGGCTATAATGACACTAGTGGGGTGAGGCAAAAGTAAGAAATAATAATAAACATGACTTATTGGGGCCAGCAGAAGCATCTGCTGTGGCTGCTGCGCCGTTTTGTGGTGGTGGTAGTCCCACCTTGCTCGGCGCTGGTGGTGGCATTCGCTCGGCCCTTTGATGCCCTCTTTCTCATTGTCTGTTTATAAAAGGAGATTTAAAAAAAGATCAGTGGCACTCTCTACAACAAATGTTTTGACAGGCACAGCATTGTACTTTCTAAATCAGATAGCCTATTGTTAGCTTCCTAAACCTAAAATTGCCTTTTCGTTGCATCCAAACAAATTATATTTCTTTCTCTGCCCCCTTTGATGGGTCAAGTCACTTTCCCTTCGAAATGCATACTACACATTAGGGAGATTGGGACTGCATGAGCTACCTGTAGGCACAGAGATGAACACTAACACCCTGATATTCTACTATCTTATTAGTGGCAGGACAGAAGTCGGCATATCCTTCTTAAATCAGCCCAGGGGGGCACCAAGCACTTAGCTAGCTCATGCTGAAACAAAACCAGGCAGTATCATTCACTTGACGTCAACTCTACTCCTACAGCTGCAATGCCCTCCCTGTCAGGCTTCACCATGCACCACTACTCACAGGGCCCAGATTTATCAAGGGTTTTGTGTTGTCCTTCTTGACCGAATGGATTGTTTTTGTGCAGGAAACTGTCCCCTTCCTGCATAAAAATAATCCATAGTGCCGTGTATTGTCCACCCTTGCACCATGGTGCAAGGGCGCCTGCATTGGCCCGGTATGTAGCACTCGGCACACCAGTGTAAGGAGAGAGCAGGAATGAATCATAACTTGATAAATTAATAAATATGTTGCATTCCTGCCCTCTCCTTTTGATGCAGCAAGCTGTCTTGCTGCTCTGCGGGAAATTTTGATTATTTCAGCCCCTGTGCACTCAGCAAAGTGTACAGATAAACCCTGGTGTATTACATTGCATGTCCACTTCTTTAGAAAGAAAGACATTAGACCCAACTGCAAGAACTCTCGGATGCTATAAGGGCATTCATTATGTAAGTGGCACACCAGAACATTAAAAAACACTTGCCTGAGCATAGCATGGTTATAGTTATAGCAGTTAGAGTTATCTGAAGAAACTATAACTCATGGCCTAAGGTAACTATAACTTGCACCCCCGCTAAAATGTGAACATAATTATAACGCCCCTGTAACCTTTGGGTTTTTTCCAGTGATTTTTTTAACGAAGATTAATATTTAATTACCATATGCTAATCTAATCTCCGCCACGAACAGCCTTCAGCAGTGCACGACGAGGGGTTGGCCGCACGCAGCCACCCCCACACTGCGCACACACGTGTGGGAGGGGTTGGGCACTGGGACTGGCAGTCAATGCCCCACATGCAGCCAACCCTACGCCGCACATGGCCTTCGGCCAAGCCCTGTGGCCAACCCCCAAAAGCCATTCAACATGGGTTGGAGGCATGCAGCACCCCTGCCTGGGCTGATTCTGGCCCCAGGAACCCCATCCCCCATGGTCTGTACCTTTTTTCATAGGGTAGGGGGATACGTGCCCTGTGCCCCGCTCCTCAGACTGATTACAGCCCCAAAGGCCCCATTTCCTGGGGTCTGGCCTTATTAAAGGGGGGCCCACCCAGTAAATGGTGGATGCCCTCAAGCCCACCCAGGGCACCCACTTTTGTATTTAAAGGGGGAGGGTGGCACATTGCCCCCCTCCGCAGGTCAATTTTGGCCATAGGCACTCCATCTTCCAGGGTCCAACTTTCTTCTTAACTGGGAGGGGGGCATGCAGCCCCCCACCCTGGGGCAATATTGTCCCCAGGGACCCCATCCCTGGGGCCTGGCCAGCATCTAAAGAGAGACGGGAGTGCAGAGCCCTCACCCCGGGCCAAAATTGGCGCCGGGGACCCCATCCCCTTACCCAGTTTGATTTCAGCCCGGGGACCCCATCTCCCGGGGTCCGGTCAGTCAACAGTGGGTTCCCTGGAGCCCACCCAGGGCTCCCACTGCCTTTGTTTTGGGTGCAGTGGGGAGAGCCAGCAAAAGTTATCATGATTTCTCTAAACCCTTAATATTGCTACATTTTGCTACTTAACAAGCGGTCACAAATGAAGTTGTCTGCAGGCACTAGTGTCATGATTGAAAGGGTCCATTACGTGCAGTGGCACCGGACCCAAAAGTTGCCAGAACTCCTCTGAACACCTAACATTGCTACATTTTACTTATAAACAGGCATTCACTATTGCAGTTACCTTACAATTAAAAGGGGCATGATTCGAATGATGCAGCAGGTTCAGTGGCATTGTGGTCAAATAGGGACCCCTCTAAACACAGATTATTTCTAAAGTTTACTACTAAACAAACAGTCATAAATGAAGGTGATTTCAATGGTGCAGCAGGTGCAGTGGCGCTGTGGTCAAAAGTTCCAGGGACCCCACTAAAAACAGATTATTGCAAGATTTTGCTACTAAACAGACAGTCACAAGAGAAGTTATCTAGCAAGCACTAGTGTCATGATTACAAAGGGACAGCAGGTGCAGTGACACGGGGACCAAAAGCTCTAGGCACACAACTAAACACCTAAGCTGCTGGGGATTGTTGTTGCATTGTATCAAAGCTTGTCTTTGTGAGCAAGCATGTTTGGTGACTGTATGGGATTTGAGCTGCTAATCTTTTTTCAGTATTTATTTAGTTTTTTGGAATACTTTTCAAATAACAAAAACGGTTCTTTTCTTCTTTGGTGTGAGCTCTCCACTTTTTTAACACCAATCGTTGAGCTTAGTAAGCAGGTAGGTGGTAAGACTGGCTTTTACTGTGCAGATTGTATTGTTAACGCATGGTATTTTAGCTTAATAATTGCTAAAAAGAATTTGAACTCTCCAAAGTAATTTAAACAGCCTCATGTATTTTCTTTGTTATATAATATAAAGAACATCAACTGCACATTCTTAAAACAGGCTAACGTTTTGTCGAATTTAGCTCCCTTTACACCTGGTATTTTAGCTTAATAATTGCTAAACAGGGTTTAAGTTATCCAAGTACTTTAAACAGCCTCCTGTACTTGTAAGATTTTTCATCCACCCTTTACCCTGCTGCACCACTTTCAAGCCTACTTATCAGGTACATGTTTTTTTTATCTTTGTCCGCTAGCATTTACCTAATCTCTCCACTTTATAATCCCACTAGTAACAGCACAATATATTGCCTTTTTGTGCATAAACAAGTCATAACACTTTAGCAGATTTCTGTAATTTATATTGTGCAACTACTCAACTTACAACAATAAAAGATTATTAATAATCACATATGTGAAACCTAATGCATTTACTAATGCTTGTTTCATCTGTTTGCCTGCCCGCAGATGAAAAGTCCGCTCCCAGCGAGTGAAAGCATTTTTCCTGCTCCATTCCGCTGGAAGCAGACTTACTGTTTGCTCTCGCTTGGCGGGAGCATTAAATTGCTCCCATCAAGTGAGAGGAAACACAGGATTCCCTGCCTGAGCCATTGCAGGCAGGGGAAGCCGCTATTTCCCTGGAGTGGGCCCCAGGGCATTGCTGAGCCTGCCCCTGGGGGATGGGGTCCCCAGGGCCATTCATGGCTCAAGTAGGGTGGGCTGCATGGACCCCCTCCTTCTAAAAAATAAACAGCTGTGCCCCAGAGTGTCTGTCCTGGGGCCATAAAAGGCCTGGGGAGGAGTGGCATGAGGCCCTTCTCCCCCTTAATTCATTCAGCCATGGAGGGTCCCCCGGGGCCAAAATCAGCCCACTGAGGGGGACCATGTTCACCCCTACCCCATCTATGATATAAAATTCACCCCGGGACCTGGCCCACCCGGGGGGCATATAGAGACAAAAGTGCGGGAGACTGTGGTTGGTTTTTTCTCAATGTTGCCACAGTTTTGCAGAACTACCATGATTCTGTGGCAATTTTAGCCCCCAATGGGGTTCTTGTGAGGCCTCAGTGCCGGGCCTAGGGGGTCACGGTATTCCTACCCTGCCCCCTTTTGGTCCAATCATCGGTGAGGAGTGCCTGGCTCCTGGCTCCCCGCTTAGATACGCCATTGCGGTCCAGACTGAGGCATCTACATTGATGTGCCCAGCACTCCTCAGGGCTGATTGGACCGTGTTTATCTGCGGGCAATCCATTCCGATTGCCCTACCAATTTATACCAATTGGACACGCCGTTGCAGTCCATCTCTAGGCAATTTGATTGCGTAGCCTAGCACCGCCGGTCAATTATTACGGCTCATCGAACTGCTGTACTCAGTAGTCGACTTCTGCTTCCATTGGACTTGATATAATTGTCTCCCAATTGGACACGCTGCTGCGGTCCAATTCCTGGCAATCAATTGTGTGGCATCGTACCGCCAGTTAATTATTATGTCTCATTGTACGGCTGTACTCAGGGGTTGATTTCTACTTCGAAGGGACTTAGTATCCATACCGTGCTCCTGCTTAGACATGCTGCCGCGGTCCATTTCCAGGAACCTATATTGTGAGGCCTAGTACCACCCACGGCATTTTACTCAGGCATGTAATGTAATGTGCGGATGATGATCTCACAATTGCTTCCATGGGATCGAAACGTCGTCAACTCTTTGTACACCGTACACGCAATTTAATTTGTCATTGCTCATGTGTAAAGGTGTCTCCCCACATTTATGCTTGTTTTATTTAATGTATGACCTACAAGCATTTGTTCTGCCTGAGCCTCTGTTTTGTTTTGTTTTATGTGTACCTTGTTGGATTTATACCCTGTCCAGGATCACTGTGTTTATAGCTAACTTTCTAAAACTGACATTTTCAGAACTGTGACTTAAAATCCAACTTTACCATTAAAGAGGGTTCTAAATTGCAATTCATGTGAGATCAAACTTGATATTCCTGCCTACTCCCAATCAAAAGCTATCATTTATTAAATGTAATATGGGAACCCAGTTTTATCCTAGAGAGAAGTAGACTTTGCAGACGTGAAAAACAAATGGAAGATGTTTTCCCTACTAGGACATGTAAACTTAAAAGTGTATGTCCAACTTTTTAAATACACTTCATCCTGCCCTATGAACTGATGAGGGTCTACCCTAGGGAAGAATGATATTAAAAAGGAAGGTTTAGGCCAAGGAAAAGGTTTAGTTTGCCAGGTCAAAATGGCAGTTTAAGTCTTCACACATGCTGCCCTAGCAGGCCTGAGATATGTTTTAATGGGCTACTTCAGTGAAAGGCACAATAAGTGCTGTAGGCCCACAAGTAAATTAAATGTTCCAATTGGCTGTAAGCAAATTTTACTATGCTCAAAGGACAGAGCACAAACACTTTAGCACTGGTTGGCAGTGGCAAAGTGCACAGAGTCCAACAGCCTACAAAAACTAATTCATTAAAACAGGACCAGGGGCCAGGACCAACAATATTTAAAACAAATCATGGTAATTGGGTGTTGGGGGATGGGAGGAGATGAGGTGTGTTTTAAAGTTATAAGATTGGCAAACATGACAATGTTTCTGGGAGTTCTGTGACAGCAGTAGACACCCTACCAGCTGTAAATGCTTACTTTGGTTTGCTTTCATTGATAAATGCCAAGAAAAATACAGTTGGGTTTTTCAAAAATGCCTGCTAGGGGAGACTAGTGTTGTCAGTTTTAGACACAACAATCAAAAGATATAATTAATTTTGGATGCCTGCATCCCAGTGACTTAAATCATTATGAATAATTGTTTGTGCATTTATGAATTTGTCAACTGTATTTGCATGTTTAGTGGCCCTGTTACATATTTTCTAATGTTCCTTCTCAGGTTGGAATTAATTAATTGCCCATTAGTGTTTTTGTTTCCACAATTTATAACAATCAGTGATAAAAGTTAAATGGACTTGCCCAGTTGGTCTGTATTTCTTTTTCCCGATGTCTCTTTATTTCTAATTATTGAGTATTTAGTTACTTTTTGCCCATGAAACATATAATTCTTCTGATAATGTCCATATCTCTGGTTTCTTGGGAATCTGAGCATCAGATATGTCCGAAAACACAGATAAGAGTTTAATGTCTTAAGTATATTGTAGGCTACCCTTTTATCACTTATCATAACACAATCGCTATCTTTAACAGGAGTTATACTTTCAACTCTTGATTAATGTAATATGAATTTCTGGTTAGGACTTCTCCAAACTGAAATATACAACATGACTCTATACTGAGTTTCCTTCCTGATTACAATAACTACCCTCTTTGAATTATTAATATACTAAACACAATATGCACATTGTAAACATAATAAATGTCTGGAGATTTAAGGATCCTATCAGTTAACTGCTTGTAATACAGATCCAAATGCAGTGAGTAATTTGTTTCCGGAAATCCCTTTAAATTGTATAATTGTAAAAGCGGTAGTAATGTTTGATTGTGTCGCACTTCAGTAATCAGTACATCATCAGACAACGTAATGTGACAAATTTTCTTATTTTTATGACAGAAAGATTTATAGGAATGGTGCCACTGAGGGTTACCAATGCACCCTACTACCTTGGGTGCATATACACCTGGGTCTCGTAAACGTGGCCCTGTGATACTATGAACAATACACGTACCCCGGCACTCATATGTGATATTCTTATATAGTAAGAGATACGCTATTAGGCAAAGGACTTCATTATCATCTCGTACTAATTCAACACAGAGAGGTTTTTATGCAAAAAAGTATAAATATTTTTAATTTCATCAAAAAAATCTTATTGTATGTGATACTGAACAAGACGTTTTGATAACACAGTATTCCAAAGACAGAAACCCAATGGGACACCTTTACATATCTAATACATTGGTATGTTGGAATTCATTTGTGGTTGGTGACATTGGTTACGTAATCTTGGTCTCAAGCGCGCTACAGCCGACACGTGTTTCGTCACGACAGTGACTTTTTCAAGGCTGTAAGGGTAATAACACGAACTCATATTCTGTACACGTTAAAATCAGATTGTCTACCATGTGTAATTATCGTTTAGAGTCATGCACTAGGTAAACCAATTTAAAAAGTATACGTGCAAAGTACAGGAAGAGAGAGAAGAGGAACGAGCAAGGAGTGCCAACAGAAAAAGGAAAAGGAAAAGATAATAAGAAAACGAATGTGCAAGTTATTACAAAAATAGTGTCACTATTACAGAAACGGAAAATACAGACGAACTTATGAAAGAAAATGTGAAAAATTCCAAAGCCCGTTAGGAACATCACTGTCCACTTAACCCATGGGTATTTAATCCCAGGGAAGTGAGCTCAAACAGGAGCAAATATTCAACTCGTGGACTAGACAGGATCAGACTTAGAATTACTAACCTTTTTCAAGTACGAAATTCAGATCTTAGATGTCATTTTGTCATCACCAGATTCTCTATAATTTGATGTTCGGATCCATATCAATATGACCCGAGGTCCTAGGAATTGAAAATTTCAATCAGAGAAGCAATACAGAGTAACTTAATCAGTCTTTTTCACTGTTGTCAAAGACTTTTAGTGAAAAGAAACGAAAAAGGAACAACCAACAATGCTTACTTCTAATTTATAAACGCAGAGCTTAATGATAGCGAGACCTTGGAAGTAGCACCGCCTCAGGTAAAGCGATCCTAAGAACGTGTTTTTATAACGCTCCTGATATATGAAAAAGGAAGACAAAAAATAAAACATCCGGAATTATCAAGAGGTTCAAGGTTGTCACCAGGTGCTCAAGTATCACCCCATATGACTTACTAAAAAAGTGCGGGGAAACTGGTATTAATCGTTCTCCTTGCTATGTCTTGTTCCTTTCAAAAACGAACTTCATCCCCAAGAAACCTGGCGTCTGGATGAGCCTACTTTTCAAGAGGTCATAATTCTGAAATATAAGCCCAATAAGCGTATTTGTATATATAAAATCGATTCATAGGTGAATTACATTCAGTCCTACATTTGACTTACTCAAAATAGTTGTGATGGGGATGTCCAAACTAAATGGGTCCCAATTTTGGGCTGTGATATGCCCCTAAAAGACCAAAACAAGAAAAGACAATGTAAGTGATCGCCAGTAAAAGAAAATAGTCAACAAGTGCAAAAGTAACCTTACTATTAGAAAAAATAGAGTCAAAAACACATGATACCTAGAGAGATCATGCAACGATTTATGGCCGCCCATCAGAATTGTTATAAATTAAATTCGTAAATAGTTGAATCATGGTCATTTATTTAGAAAAAGTTTCGCTACCGGCATAGTCTACGCAGACCGTTGGTCCCGTTAGGTCGACTTATAAGCAGAACACAAAAGGTTCTAAATGAGCACATACGCAGATTTTTCATCAGGGTCCCCTTTACTTTAACACAGCATGTTATCTCACATTTAGAATGGACTCCATGAAAGGTCCGATATCCCCGTCTTTAAAATGCATAAGTCTAGTGTGTTACAAAGCAATCCTACAGCAAGAGCTCAAGGCACTTAGCGAGTGCATTGCAACAAAAGGCATGTTCGTCTTACCTTGTGAGATTTCTCCAAAATGCAGAGTAAATAGCAGCGTTCCCTCGAACCAGCTACCAGTTGGTATGTTATCACCTTCTATTTAAATACACCGCGTAATGTCGACCACACGCAAAGAAACGCGAGTAGGCGGAGACTGAAAGTTCCCGTTTTTTATGTTTATCATGCGAATAGAGAAAAGGGACAAAACGTGCATGGTCCTCTGCAGCGGCCATATTTGAGTGGTAACTTTTCCGATAAGATTATCTCACGAAGTCTATTAGTATCAATTTAGTCGACTACCAGATCGAGTGTGTGCTCCATAATTTTTAAAAATACATATGTGACATGAAGCAAAAGAGAGAAACAGAGGTCTCTACTCTCAATTTGTGTTTAAAATCATACACCCGTCAATACAATTCTAGTCGGTAATAACACTAGTCACAGTGGGGACAGCAAGTAAGGACCCCATATATTGCTTAATCACAATCGACAATGTTTTCAGTCCCGATTTTCTTAGAAAAAAAGGGAAAAGAAAGAAAGGAAAAGAGAGGAGTATAGAATGAAAAATAATCAAAGGAGAGAAGAAGAACAATGTCAATAAGAATATTATAAACAGACAATGTTTTTCGTAAAAGCTAACTGGAATCATTTTTATGAGAACACATCAGATTAAAAATATATATCATTATTTCTCTTATCCTAAACAGTAGTGGTATATGTTCTAGGATAATTAGATGCATTTTCCATATTCATGTCATACATTTATATATGTAATGTCAGTATCATTGTTCCCATACTTAAGCAGAGGTGCAAAAAGGTGTTGACAATCGAGCATTATAAATCTATGCCACATCCTACCACTGAACAGATCATTCAATGTGTCTTAATATACATCATTTCAGAAATACATGTAGTTCCTTATCAAAATTGAGCCCCTGCTCCACCGCCCTCAATTTGATAATCCATTGTGCCTCAGTTTTCCTTAGGGTAAGGGTTCTATCTCCCCCTCGAGGGCCAGCTACTGTGTGCGAAATGCCATGAAATCTTATTTTTCTGATGTTTTCAAGGGAATGACTATGATTGAAATGAACAGCGAGAGGGTAACTACAATCGTTATTCCTTACTGCTCTCATGTGTTCTTGTATTCTTTCCCTTAACGGACGGATGGTACTGCCTATATAAATAAGGCCACAGCAGCATATGATGCAATAAACTGCATAGTTGGTATTGCAGTTGATAAAGTGTTTAATCTGATACCTGACCGTCGTGTTATACTGAAAGTCAGTGATCCTATTTTCTGCAAAGTGACAGATGCTACAATTTGTACACTTAAAAAAGCCCCGAGGTTTCGGCGGTAACCAGGTGGTTCTTTGTTTTACAGGTGGCAAGTAACTAGGGCTCAGTAGTTCCCTCAATGTGGTACCTCTTCTATGTAAAACTGTTGTTTTTGTGCGATGTATTTATCTATTGATTTGTCCAATTTCAGAATGTGCCAATGTTTCAAAAAAACATTATAGATTTGGTGACTGTGTGTGTTAAAATCAGTCACTAATGCTATTTTACGTTCCTTTTTATTATTTGGTCTAATCTTGTTACCTGGTTTTAGTAAACCCGATCTTGTTCTCCTATGTATTTTTTTCTTGGCGCCATCTAATGTTGTTTGAGAATATCCTCTGCCTGTGAATCTTGCCTCTAACTCTCTGAGTTCCTCATGGAAAACTGACTCTTCACTGCAAATCCTCTTAATTCTAGTCATTTCCCCGTAGGGGATTGCGTTTATTTGCGACTTTGGATGTGCACTGCTAGCATGTAACACAGAGTTACATGCTGTGGGTTTCCTGAACAGTCTAGAGACTATCTTGTCTGCTCTTATATACAAGATTACGTCTAGGAATTCCATTTCTGACTTGCTTATCTTGTGAGTAAATTTAAGATTATATGGATTGTTATTAAGATGTTGAAACAATTCCAAAAAACACGATTCACTACCTGACCAGATGATAAAAATGTCATCTATGTATCGACCCCAATACATGATGTGTTCCGTAAGTGTAGTGTCAGACATTTTCCACAAATGATGTTGTTCAAAAACACCCATGTATAGGTTTGCATAGGACGGTGAAAATTTAGATCCCATGGCAACTCCTACATCTTGCCTGTACCAGGTATCCTGGTGTAGAAAGACATTGTTTTCTAAGGTCACTCTTGTGAGATCTAATATCATCTGTGTGTGTTCATAATGGGTGGCATCCCTATAACCCAGACATTCTGCTAAGGCCTGTATGCCTTTTTCTAAAGGTATACACGTGTATAGTGAGCAGACATCCATTGTCACAAAAGAGAGGTCACTTGTCCATTCCAGATCTTCTAACTTACTCAGGAGATCTCCAGTGTCCCTGATGTATGAGGGCAAATTGTGTACTAAGGGTTGCAAGAAGACGTCTATATATTCCGAGATATGTTCTGTTGGAGAGTCAATACCTGAAACTATTGGCCTACCCTTTGGAAAGTCACTAGGTTTATGTATTTTCGGTAGAACATATAGACAAGGGGACCTAGGCGTTGGATTGTAGAGATACCTGAATTCTGCTTCTGAGATCTGACCTTTTTCCCGCCAACTTGTAAGTTTAGTATGTAACAAAGACGTAATATCTTTTAGGGGATTGCTCTTTAAACGGGTATAAGATTGTTCTTCTGTTAATTGTCTTTCAATCTCTTTAACATAGTCAGTCCTTTTCATGATGACTATATTTCCTCCTTTGTCTGCTTCCTTGTACACCACCTCAGTTTGTGCCACTAAGCTCTTTAAAGCTAGATTTTCTTCTTTGGTTAAATTGAAGTTAATGTGGCCATGATTGGTATTGAATTTATCTTCTAATTTATACAGATCTATAGTTGTCGCTTTATAAAATGTGTCAATTAAGTTGTCCGATGGTAGTGTTGGAACAAATATAGATTTTTGCCTAAGGCCACTATCTAAATTAAGGTTTGGCATGATATCTAGATCCAAGAGGACATCAGTCATCGATGGGGGTGTATCAGAACAATCATCTAAAGATAACAACAAGTGTATATCCTGTATCTCTTTTATTGTTTTGTTACAAGGTAGAGATACAGCATTTTCTGGATGCAAAGACATAGGTTGACTATCAAAAAATTTTTTTAATTTGAGATGGCGAACAAATTTAAACAAATCCACATGTATCCCCGTAAAGTCCGGTAACCTGGTAGGACAGAAACTCAGCCCCTTGCTAAGTACATTCAAGTCATTTACAGAAAGGGTAAGATCTGACAAATTTACAACAGAGATATCATTATCAACATTGATTGTACATAGTGTTTGTTTTAATGTGTGGGAAGGACTCAGTTCTTCAGATTCCGTGATGCTGACCGGGTGGTGGCTCCCACCTTGGTGTTTGTGTTTTGACCGCCCCCTCCTGGTCTTCTTGTATTTTGTTGGCATAGTTGTTTCGATTGCCCTTCCGATACCTTGTCAGTTCGTCTAAAAAAGAGGAAGAGTTGATTTTGGACGAAGGACCTGCGATTGGGGGTTCTGTATCCTCCCCAATACTAATCCCACTACGTATGCTCGAAACATCCGACTCACTGCTGGACGGTATGGTGGTTGGTATGTTATTAATTTTTGCAGGCCCAATCTGTTTCTGTTCAGTATCATCAAACTTTCTTGCGAAAGTGAAGACCCTTCCGCCCTTATAATCATTGTCATCCCTCCGCAATTTCCTCACTTTCTTTTCTTTGATGTAAAGTTGGTGTGCACTCAATACATCCTTTAGAATTTTGTAATTCTTCAATGTTGCTTCCTCTAGATTAAGGCTTTTGATTTCTGACTCTAATCTTTCTATTTCTTGTAAAAGAATTGCTCTTTTCCTGTCAGCATGCCTGATTAATATATCCATCATATTGAAAGATGATGAGAATATTAAATCTTCCCATTCCTTCAAAAGGTCTGGGTCCAGATCTTCGAATGTAGGGAAAATAATAATCCGTAGGCCACGTGGGACCTGCTTTATATCTATATATCTCCTAAGTATGGTGGAGTCCCACCATCGAGAAATCTCTTGTTTCCGTGCTCGTTCCAGTTTGATAAATTTCAGTTTAAGGCCTTCTTGTTCAGAGATTTGGCTCTTTTTGGAAACCCTCTCTGCTGGATCAGTAAACATTTCTTGAAGCAATAAATTTCTTTCCTCCTCAAGTGTCTCCATTTTCTAGACAAAGAATGGATAATAATCCTTAGTGAAATGTAAATGTAATTATTATAATCCTTAATCTGAAGAACTGAGTGCCGACCTCCACACAATTAGTATAATTGTAAAAGCGGTAGTAATGTTTGATTGTGTCGCACTTCAGTAATCAGTACATCATCAGACAAGGTAATGTGACAAATTTTCTTATTTTTATGACAGAAAGATTTATAGGAATGGTGCCACTGAGGGTTACAAATGCACCCTACTACCTTGGGTGCATATACACCTGGGTCTCGTAAACGTGGCCCTGTGATACTATGAACAATACACGTACCCCGGCACTCATATGTGATATTCTTATATAGTAAGAGATACGCTATTAGGCAAAGGACTTCATTATCATCTCGTACTAATTCAACACAGAGAGGTTTTTATGCAAAAAAGTATAAATATTTTTAATTTCATCAAAAAAATCTTATTGTATGTGATACTGAACAAGACGTTTTGATAACACAGTATTCCAAAGACAGAAACCCAATGGGACACCTTTACATATCTAATACATTGGTATGTTGGAATTCATTTGTGGTTGGTGACATTGGTTCCGTAATCTTGGTCTCAAGCGCGCTACAGCCGACACGTGTTTCGTCACGACAGTGACTTTTTCAAGGCTGTAAGGGTAATAACACGAACTCATATTCTGTACACGTTAAAATCAGATTGTCTACCATGTGTAATTATCGTTTAGAGTCATGCACTAGGTAAACCAATTTAAAAAGTATACGTGCAAAGTACAGGAAGAGAGAGAAGAGGAACGAGCAAGGAGTGCCAACAGAAAAAGGAAAAGGAAAAGATAATAAGAAAACGAATGTGCAAGTTATTACAAAAATAGTGTCACTATTACAGAAACGGAAAATACAGACGAACTTATGAAAGAAAATGTGAAAAATTCCAAAGCCCGTTAGGAACATCACTGTCCACTTAACCCATGGGAATTTAATCCCAGGGAAGTGAGCTCAAACAGGAGCAAATATTCAACTCGTGGACTAGACAGGATCAGACTTAGAATTACTAACCTTTTTCAAGTACGAAATTCAGATCTTAGATGTCATTTTGTCATCACCAGATTCTCTATAATTTGATGTTCGGATCCATATCAATATGACCCGAGGTCCTAGGAATTGAAAATTTCAATCAGAGAAGCAATACAGAGTAACTTAATCAGTCTTTTTCACTGTTGTCAAAGACTTTTAGTGAAAAGAAACGAAAAAGGAACAACCAACAATGCTTACTTCTAATTTATAAACGCAGAGCTTAATGATAGCGAGACCTTGGAAGTAGCACCACCTTCTGTAAAGCGATCCTAAGAACGTGTTTTTATAACGCTCCTGATATATGATATATGAAAAAGGAAGACAAAAAATAAAACATCCGGAATTATCAAGAGGTTCAAGGTTGTCACCAGGTGCTCAAGTATCACCCCATATGACTTACTAAAAAAGTGCGGGGAAACTGGTATTAATCGTTCTCCTTGCTATGTCTTGGTCCTTTCAAAAACGAACTTCATCCCCAAGAAACCTGGCGTCTGGATGAGCCTACTTTTCAAGAGGTCATAATTCTGAAATATAAGCCCAATAAGCGTATTTGTATATATAAAATCGATTCATAGGTCAATTACATTCAGTCCTATATTTGACTTACTCAAAATAGTTGTGATGGGGATGTCCAAACTAAATGGGTCCCAATTTTGGGCTGTGATATGCCCCTAAAAGACCAAAACAAGAAAAGACAATGTAAGTGATCGCCAGTAAAAGAAAATAGTCAACAAGCGCAAAAGTAACCTTACTATTAGAAAAAATAGAGTCAAAAACACATGATACCTAGAGAGATCATGCAACGATTTATGGCCGCCCATCAGAATTGTTATAAATTAAATTCGTAAATAGGTCATTTATTTAGAAAAAGTTACGCTACCGGCATAGTCTACGCAGACCGTTGGTCCCGTTAGGTCGACTTATAAGCAGAACACAAAAGGTTCTAAATGAGCACATACGCAGATTTTTCATCAGGGTCCCCTTTACTTTAACACAGCATGTTATCTCACATTTAGAATGGACTCCATGAAAGGTCCGATATCCCCGTCTTTAAAATGCATAAGTCTAGTGTGTTACAAAGCAATCCTACAGCAAGAGCTCAAGGCACTTAGCGAGTGCATTGCAACAAAAGGCATGTTCGTCTTACCTTGTGAGATTTCTCCAAAATGCAGAGTAAATAGCAGCGTTCCCTCGAACCAGCTACCAGTTGGTATGTTATCACCTTCTATTTAAATACACCGCGTAATGTCGACCACACGCAAAGAAACGCGAGTAGGCGGAGACTGAAAGTTCCCGTTTTTTATGTTTATCATGCGAATAGAGAAAAGGGACAAAACGTGCATGGTCCTCTGCAGCGGCCATATTTGAGTGGTAACTTTTCCGATAAGATTATCTCACAAAGTCTATTAGTATCAATTTAGTCGACTACCAGATCGAGTGTGTGCTCCATAATTTTTAAAAATACATATGTGACATGAAGCAAAAGAGAGAAACAGAGGTCTCTACTCTCAATTTGTGTTTAAAATCATACACCCGTCAATACAATTCTAGTCGGTAATAACACTAGTCACAGTGGGGACAGCAAGTAAGGACCCCATATATTGCTTAATCACAATCGACAATGTTTTCAGTCCCGATTTTCTTAGAAAAAAAGGGAAAAGAAAGAAAGGAAAAGAGAGGAGTATAGAATGAAAAATAATCAAAGGAGAGAAGAAGAACAATGTCAATAAGAATATTATAAACAGACAATGTTTTTCGTAAAAGCTAACTGGAATCATTTTTATGAGAACACATCAGATTAAAAATATATATAATTAATTCTCTTATCCTAAACAGTAGTGGTATATGTTCTAGGATAATTAGATGCATTTTCCATATTCATGTCATACATTTATATATGTAATGTCAGTATCATTGTTCCCATACTTAAGCAGAGGTGCAAAAAGGTGTTGACAATCCCTTTAAATTGTAGTCAAGGTGTCTTTTGTAGTTCAGAAGTATATAAAAAAGTGATGGGTATAATCCTTAAATTAATCTCTGCTTAACTGGCAGTTACTTGGGCCTCAGCCCAGTGCATCGTTTATCTCGCACAACATGCCATTTTAGTTTGGAACCAGCCATATGCAAACCAGTCTCAAACTTGCTCCATAGCAACAGTCCAACCCGCTTTCAGCCCAGGTCCCCCCTGAAACGGAACACAAGGAACCCCAGAGCAATGCCTCCCTGATAGTGGCTCTTCAGTCCCGTGTAGCTTGGTTACAGTGGCAAAGCATGCACTGGAACCACATTTGGGTGTATCCATCACACTTAGAGCTTCGAAGTGAAGGATATAAAAACAAAGTGATGGATAGAATACTTGAATTCATTTCAGTCACTGGCAATTACTCAGACCCCATTCCAGTTCATTGTGATTTTGCACCCCATGTTGTTTCAGTTTGGACTCAGCCATATGCAAATTATACTTGACACTGCTCCAACAGGAAAAGTCCAGCCTGAACGGCCACACCAGGTCCTCCCTGAACCAGAATAAAAGCAATCCAGGACAAGTTTCCCCCTGATTGTGTCTCTTAAGAGGGATGTAGCTTGGTTCAAGTGGCACTGCGAGCATGGGACAGACATCGCAGCATACCCATAGAACTTAGGGCACCACACTGATGGATACAAAAAAGAAATGGATGGAAAGCTTGAATTAATTTCAGCCACTGGTAATCCTCGGGCCGCAACACAATCCATCATTATTTTGCACACCATGCCACCTCTGCTTTGGCCCAGCCATATGTAAATCATTCTTGGCCCTGCTCCAATCGGAACAGTTCAGCCCAAACTGCCAGGCCAGGCCAGGCCCTCCTGTAACCGGAACACAAGAAACCTAAAACTGGGGCTCTTCAGTCAGATGAAGCTTGCTTCCAAAGGCACAGCTAGCATGGGTGTTATTGGAGAGTGCAGCCTAAAAGTGTTTTCCATAGGTCATTACAGAGGGTGACATTCATATAGGGGGTACTACACCACAACAGAAGTCCAATACATAAAGCCTCAAAAGTGAAAAATGGTGTATTGCTAACCCTGCTGTATTTTATGTGAATCCATAACACAAGGGTTCAGGATAACTCCTTTTAATAGAAATGCAGCTCCAAACCAACAAAGACAGGTACATAGATAAGCTAGGGTGTAAATTCCTAATTTTGAGTCTGATAGTTATCATGATTCACCACCCATTAACAGATATGTCATATCAAGGGATCAGAGTAAGGGGTAAGGCAAAACGTTAACCTTTCACAGAGGAGCCATTCCAGTAACTATACTCCACCCACCAGATGGGATGTCGCATTCTGTAGGGACGAACACCAAAATAAATACTTGATTACTGCGAGAGACCCCCACACCGATGATAAGATTGCATGTTTGGAGAGATCTAAAAATGGGTGATAATGTTGCTCAATGTATGCATAATCCAAGAAACAACTTGAATGTGAGAGGTACAAGTCATTATTCTCATCTTGCCCCCCCCGATAACATAGGTACCCTCAAATCGATAAACAAAAAGTGAACAGGTAGATAAGCCTATGCAGGAACCTGTGCGAGGGGTTCCAGAATGTGGAAGAGGCAGCATTTCTAGCTTCCCACTCGTAACCGGGAAATAGGGGAAAGAACCATTAAATTCGCGTATTCTCTTGTTTAAAAAAGCAACATATAATTTAGATGTGAATACAATTATTGGCTGAAAACAACCTGAAAACGTAGGCACCCCAAAAAGGTACACCTTTAAACCTAGAAACTCAAGAAAATGTGTTTCTCGTTGAAAAATGGTTTCCCACCTCTCTTCGAACGATGGGCAAAATTTGGGACCGAATATGGTAAAATATATAGCATCCAGCAGAGAAATGAGTGGTTGGTATCTATTGATCAATCTATTTGGAATACAATGAAATCATCGCCGTTAAATGAACAGTAAGTCCCAGGTAAGACATTATTTGAAAGTGGTGATTGTATTAGAGTCATTGTATATGCCACTTTATGATAAATCATCATGCAACTATGGCTCACTCACTAAGGACCAACTCCTCCAATGATATTAAAATCTGGGAGATCCCCTCCTTTGAGACCCCAGTGTTCACAGTACAATGAATAACTCGGCCCCTTCGTCATAATGAGAAGAATAATAATAACCCTAATTGCAAGCACGGAAATACATGAGCCCCAAAACATGGATCCCAAAACCGAGGTAAAAGAAATTGGCTCTGAGAAGGTCCAAATTCAACTTAAACTTCCATCAAAAGGCCATACACCTTCTGATTCATTGGAAAAAAACAGCTGCATGTGAAGAAAAACAGGTCATTCAGAAAGATTCTTCCTAAAAAAGGGAGAAACGAGAGGACCTTAATAGTGCAATCTCTTCTCCCTTATCCCATAGAAGTAAGAAAAGGAGAAATAGCACACCCATCAGTGAAATCAAGGCAGATATTCAAAACATATCACATTTTATATGTAACAGCATTAGTGAAGAGATTGCCCAATGACAACTTACGGCCAAACTCATAGCAGACCTTTACCAAAACCAGCTCACAAGCTACTTTAATATTAGAACCTCTATTTCACAAATTAAAGGAAGACAGGAAAGATTCTTGTCTAGCATAATTTCAGCCATTGACTGGCACCATTCAGGACCTTTCAGAATAAAGAGAATGAGGTTGTCAACACAGCTGATTTGGAATTTAAGACTGAGCACCATACATATATTTATCAGGTGATTACATCAAAGTAGTGTTTTATGTGATTTATTTATTTATTTTTATTTAAAAAGTTTTGTATAGCGCGAACATGACCCTAGTGGGTATCAGAGCACTTTACAGAAGAGTTGCGACACACAAACGGGGAGACAACTGTGGCAAAGCAGCAGCAATATACAGCAGTAGCAACAGGTACATAAAAACATAAGAATGGAGGGTATCAGAGCCATAACATTGCAAAATAACATAGGTAGGCAGAAGAACAGGTAAGTAAAATAAAGCAAGAAGAGTCATCGTGACACTAGAAGAGGAGGTTCAGGCCGTTGGGCTCGGAGGACCCTCCAGATCTAAGCTGGTGAGACGAAGGACCGAGACTAAGCTTTTAACTCAGAGAAGTACTTATCAGTAAAGCTTTCTCTTCCTTTTTGAAGGACTCTGTTGATGGAATCAGTCTAATTTCCTTTAGGTAGGGAGTTCCAGATTCTTGGGGCAATACCTGAGAAGGCTCAATTGTAAGATTTCATTTTTTTAATTTCTTAGGTTTAAGCAACAAGGTGCTGGAGCTCCTGGAGGAGCGGGTACAGCCTGAAAGTACTAGCTTATTTGCAAAGTACAGAGGAGTGTTGAAATGAAGTGCTTTGTGGGTCATGCAGACCAGTTTTAGTTGTATCCTTGCCTCAAATAGTAGCCAATTTAGAGATTTTAAATCCAGGGAAATGTGGTTGGTTTTCTTGGATCCTGTGATGATCCTAGCAGCCGCATTCAGTGATTCCCTGAGAGGGGCCAGTCTGTACCTCGGTAGACCACAGAGGGCTGCACTGCCATATTCCAGCCGTGAGATGACTGGATGCCCAGCAGATTTGAAGTCATTGGGGGGAAGGAAGGGTTTTAGTTTCCTTAGGATGCTCAATTGAAAGATTCGCTCCTTTGGTAGATGCGCTGATGTGATTTTGCATGTTCAAGTTCTTATCCAACACTATTCCAAGAGATCTCGTAGAGTCTATGATGTGTGGTGTGCAGTTGAGAGCGGAGAGATTTTTCATTTATTTCTCCATGATGAGGGCTTGCTTGGGCAGTGAGATAAGGAGGAATTCTGTTTTGAGGGCGTTCAATTTGAGATGGTTGAAGGCTAACCAGTTTTGGGTTTTGTGCAGGGTTCTGTTGAGTGTCTTGATATTGTCAGGAGAACAGATTTTCATTTACAACTGGGTGTCATCTGCATACATGTGATAATTTATGTTAGATGCTTTGAGGATTACAGTAAGAGGTTCAATGAATAGGTTGAAAAGAGTGGGAGAGAGAGAAGACCCTTGGGGAACCCCCAGAGTGCAAGGACTGGCATTGGAGAGGGTTTGATTGGTTTTAACTCTCTGAGTTCTGTTATGGAGAAAAGAGGCAAACCATTTTAGTACTGAGCTTGAGAACCCAATTCTATGTTCCAAAAGGTTCAGGAGGTTGTCATGTTTGACAGTGTCAAAAGCTGATGAGAGGTCAAGTAGGATTACAAGGCAGGATTCGTTCCGGTCAAGCATTGTAAGTGCGTCGTCGACTATATAAGTGAAGGCTGTTTCGGTGCTGTGGCCCTGATGGAAGCCCGATTGGAATTGATCAGGCAGTTGGAATTCCTCAATGTGGTTACACAGTTGTACCTGAACACATTTCTCAAGGAGGTTTGCCAAAGTAGGGATGTTTGTGATTGGTGGGAAGTTATTCAGATCTTGTGGGTCAGCTGTAGGTTTTTAGAGAATAGGCAACACCAGACCAGACTTTAAGCAGTCAGGGATCTCACCTTGAAGTAGGGAGGCATTAAAAATCTTGGTCTAGAATAGGACTAGTGACCTTTTCATTTCTTTAAAGAAATTGGAGGGAAGGGGGTCGTTGAAGGGAGAGAATTTACTCCAAAAGGCATTGTTTTTAGGAGAGGCACTTGCAACAAGGGTAGGGGGGGAAGTCTGGTAAGAGTGATAGATTGAACAGGACAGACCTAAGATCAGATTCGATCTTGTTAGATTTTTCAAGGAAGAAGGCGGTAAAGCCCTCGCAATTTGGTTGTGGATTGGAGATGAGTGGCGATTGGATGGTAGTGTTATTGGATTGACGTTTAACCAGATCAAACAGCATTTTGGGGCATCCAGTTGGCTTCTGAAGAAGGACGCTTTCGCCGTTCTAATGTGCTTGCTGAACATACTCCTTCTCAATCTCAGAAGCTTAAGCAGTTCAGTCGATGGAGAGGATCTCCATGCGCATTCTGCTAGTCTCAGGTTGCGTCTGTCTGAATTTACGCTGTCATTGAACCATGGTTTGGAGTCTTTGTTGGACTTTCTTTTCAGTTGTAGGGTGGCAATTGCATCCAGGACTTTTGCCATGGAGTTGTTGTAGTGCTCAGTGAGTTTGAAAAGACCCCTTTTAATCCTATTGCTTTGGACCAATAAAAGAACGTGCACTAAGCATTTCTATGGAAATCCTGAGATTATTAAGATGAGCAAATTTGGGCAGTGATAACAGTCACATCAATATTCAATTCCCAGCACTCCTTTTTCACACAATAACCCTCGTATAATACCATTATACCATTTCCTGTGCCTTACACGCGTAATGACAATCTTACTATAGTCTGAACCCTATGGGCCCGATTCACAGAACTAACTTAAGACAAAATCCTAAACTTACTACCATTTTGGTATTCACAGAAGGCACTTACACATTTTGGTATTCACAGAAGGCACTTAGTCATTTCGGTATTCACAGAAGTTAGGAGTCCTAACTTTAGGACCCCTAAATGCATTCTGTGAATACCGAAAGTCTTAAAATTAGGATTTTTCTTAGTTTAGTAGTAGTACAGTTAGGACTCCTAACTTTAGGACTCCTAAATGCCTTCTGTGAATACCGAAAGTCTTAAAATTAGGATTTCACTAAGTTTAGGAGTCCTAAAGTTAGTAGTCCTAAGTTTACTCTACTAAACTGAGAAAAATCCTAATTTTAAGACTTTCGGTATTCACAGAAGGCATTTAGGAGTCCTAAAGTTAGGAGTCCTAACTATACTACTACTAAACTGAGAAAAATCCTAATTTTAAGACTTTCGGTATTCACAGAAGGCATTTAGGAGTCCTAAAGTTAGGACTCCTAACTTCTGTGAATACCGAAATGAGTAAGTGCCTTCTGTGAATACCAAAATGAGTAAGTGCCTTCTGTGAATACCAAAATGGTAGTAAGTTTAGTATTTTGTCTTAAGTTAGTTCTGTGAATCGGGCCCTATGATTCTATTTTCCAGCATTACTCAAATATTCCTACAAATAATGAATAGTATTGCACTTATATCGCAATGTACAAAATGTATCCATTATCTTTGGTCTATAGTGTCTTTTATATTCTCTCCCAGGTATAGACAGTAGTACCTTCTATAACCCATATATGAAGATGAGCGAATGGGCTCAGTGATGAAGCAGGGTTAGTAAATTTGCCGACTCACCATAAGCTACCTCGAAGGTAGCTTACTTCGATTTGGTCCTGAAGAAGGCCCACAGGTCCATGAGGGCTGCCAAGGGTCGAAACATGTTGACCTATTAAGACCTACAATCAGGCACAGTGGGACATTGACACTTCCAATACAGCGCCACCACTTCACCATTTTAATGTTGCCCCATCCTTGCCTAATAAAAGATTTAACTGAGGACAGGAGGCAATTTGAACTTTAATCTTCACCACACACCTTCAAACTTACTTTTCGCAACTGTCGAAAAACCAGGTGATCTAGCTCCAGGTGGAAGATAAGGAGATCACTTGTAGAACCGAGCACCCAAGTGATAAAAGACCCAATGATGATACTGCTCACTTAACAACATAGCAGCAAATCAAGATATACCGCAGTGTATGCTTAATGCGAATGAGGGTCTTCACCATAAAAGAACCCTAGACCCTGGTAAGAACAGGACGTGTGATTCATTCCCCTGTGATTTTTGACTATAAACAAACAAAAACATCAAACGGTCTTGAATTTCAAGCACAAAAAATCATCTGTATAAAGTTAAAAACATCCAAACAAACAAAGTTATACACTCACAATTCTTCTTTGTTCCAGATAGTATTCTAGATCCTAAATTGTTGACAATGCCTATTCTAATTAAGTGTAACTGAGAAGTTTTGTATGTAGAGCAGGGGCACTCACAATATCAAACACTTCATCATCAAATAAACTGAAAAGTTGTCATGAGGCCAGTTTATTAACTGACGATGTAGCTCGGTATTTGAACATAGAACAGTCTTGAACACTTATCATCTCTATTCTTCCCAAAATCCATAAAGAAGAAAACGACTCCATCTGGATGTCCCATTATATCTGGGACTCGGTCATATACTGGAAAGGTCTCTGAATATATTGATGTCTACTTGACTCCTTTAGTTACAACAGTTCTTTAGTATGTTTGAGACACTAAGGTTTTGCTCAATCAAATTGTAGATTTTCTATTGGAAGTAGACTACTATCATGTATGTGCCTAGTTTGTACGCAAGCATACAGCAAAGGAAAGGTTTGAAGGCTGTCAGGGCCTTTTTATATACCAAATCAGTTATTTATAACATTCAATGATGCTTCTTGATTTAACTGAATTTGTTCTTTAAAATAGATTTTTTGTACATGGAAAGAAGTTGTTCCACCACATAATACAAGAAGGAGGAGGGTATTCTGTCCAAAATGTTTTTAGGTAAGAGGGTATAGATTTGACACGGTAGAGATTGTAAAAAATAGAACAGATATATTGAGGAGAAAACTTGGGGTGGATTGTAGTGTAGTACCTATATCCCTGATAGGCCCTGCACATTGGAATAATATACACTATAGTTTTGACATTAGACTGAGGTCAGTATGTCTCTATCGAGTACATTAAACTTAATTACTTTTGTGTGCCAGCTAACTCAGAGGTCACTAGAAACTTCTTGAATATACAAGAAGGGATTAGTCTCTGACAACCGCATAAACATGACAACTTTGTTTCCCTTAGAGTCTAAACAATCTCAGAACCGTGGAAACAATAGATAACAGTTTCACTCAGTCAATCGTGCATGCTTCGTTTCTACAGAGTTGCACAGAAATAGAGAGATGGACGTTTCGATAAAAAGGGTTTATTGAACAGTCTTATTTCTCATGCAAGAGATATGAACTGTTACAATCGTAAGACAGGATGCGAAGTACAATGCGTACAGGGTTAGCAGTAAGATATAATAATACTGCAATAGCATGGTTTGTAGCTATGACATATATTCATAAAAATACATACATAAATAACACAGGCTAAAATGTGAATACTCATCTGATGCTTCTAAATAGTTCTACTCCAGTGTACCTAACCTAAGTTAGGAGGATGACAGCGTCTGGTCAGTGCATCAGGCCGGAACTCGATCTCCTTCTTAACTTGTGGTGGCGAACCGCAAGTAGGCAGTCGAACTGGACCGTATCGGATCCGTGGTTTGCCAGGGCAAGTGTAGGTATATTTATACCTTGAAGGTGTTTAGGAATGCCTGTATTGACGTAAAAGTCGGGCATCAGAACGTCATGAATGAACCCCTAAGGAATAGATGTTCATGCATAATGAATGAGTTCAAAGCAAGGGAAATTCCTTAAAGGCTTAAGAGTCTGGTTTTCCAAGAACTCATTGTGACATGGATTGACGGATGTAGGAGACCATGCCTGTATTTGGTTAGCATGGACAATGCCTAAATAAGGGCTAGATTTTCTATGCCTAAATAAGGGCAATATGAATTGTACCTATATAAGGGCATACATCGGGAAACCTATATACGGAATCTAAATCTACACACAACACCCACTCCAGTTTCGTATGAACGACATTATTAAATCCCAAACTTACTAAACATATCTAAAAGAGAGTATCGCATGATTAGCTAAAACATGCTAAAACATATCTAAAAATATATGTCCTAAAAATGCACTACAAAACCATTGCTATGCATAAGTGCTGTACATATTAAAAGCAATATTTCATTCTAAGCATATGTGTGCATTGGAAGTGCTAAAAAGAATGAACCAAAAATATATACACATGAGGAAATGGTTCGTTAATACAGAAGAAAAAGGGGCCGAAACCATTTCATTTCAGGTTAACACAAATCAATTGTTGATGTGACAAGGTGGCATAATGTCCCTGGAAGATTTGCAAATAATTCTGTTCTCTATGAATAGTTCTACTATAAGCAGATTACTGTGCCAAAAAATGAAACAAATACAAATTTGGAGAAACATTTTTTATCATAGGAAAAAAGTTCCAAAGTTAGTCCATTGTCTGAAAAAAATGAGGGCCAAATTCAGAGTCTCATCGGAACACTGTGTGCCTGAATCAAATGTCAGTGTGTGGGCCTGGAGAAAACATGAAATCTTCTAATCCCATAGACAAAAAGTTGTCTACTGTTGTAGGTGAAAGTTGGAATACCTCTTACTGCACATAGATGTGAACTATCGCCTTCAGCATTGGTTGCATCTGCAATGTTCGAATTGAATGTTACCTGCGTGCCTGATGTTTCTTCTCGTACCTCAGCAGTAGCAATTTGCGTCTGTGAGATCTCAATGAATGCCGTCATCAGGATTGGTAGCCGCTGGGGACAACACAGAGCATGGGCCGTTACCGGGTCCAGCAGAGTATCGATATCTGTAGGCATGACTGATGGGAGCGTTAGACAGATGTCTAGCACGCATTCTTCACTGACGAGCAGGCAGCGTAGAACAGGTGAGATGCAATCTTGCCAAATCGGTCTGAATAGAACAGAAACTATGTGGAGTTTAATTCTCATAGACGAGGTAAACCCAAAATTTGGACGATGCGCTCACGACACTTCATCTCCAATAGGGCTCTCTCCATGGTGAATTGGGTGTCGCTGGTTATTTGGCTTGTCATATCGTAGCAGTAGGAGCAAAAATAGGTTCCCTGAAACAAGTGCTAAAAGGAGCGGCAGTCCGCCAAACACAGAGTGTTTGGAAATATGCCGAGGTTTGCTTGAAAAGATGCTAACAGTCCTGCACAGACGTTCTTAAATACATGTATAATACCGCTCATATCAGACATGTTTAAGATACGACCTATCATTTCTGAGAAATGTACAGGGCAGTTTGTATACAAAAGGGTATGTATCTCGGCAGAAGTCCTTGCGACTTGTAGATCATAGATTTCTTTGGCCGAGGTCAGTGGCACAGTTTGTTGTAAAAGAATGGCTTTCATTCTGCTTAGAGTATCAATTCATATAGAAGTGATGTTCAGTGAAGGCCAAAAAGGCGACTCCCTGACTGTGTCTATTTGTGGAAACAAGACTTGCAATCAGCAAGTGACCCTGGATGTAACCGTTACTAGATATGGGATACCTGGCAACATGCCACAGCAGCTGTGATCATTCAACATAATGTAACTCCCATTAGAAAGTTGGCCAAAAATTGGATTAATCACTGCAGCTGGAGAACCTTGCAGGTGACAGGATAAGTTTGTAGTGGAACCATCACAGGCCCCGTGTAAGTTAATACCCTGACAAAGGAGAGAACCGCTTAGTGCGTTTTCACAGTTTGTACCACTAAGAAACACTTCACGCCCCCCACTCCAACATCTATATGTGTAAGGTAAATCCCAAGATGTCCTGATGTATTCTTTACCCAACCTTTCATATTTGTCTACTGGTATATGTTTTAGGCAATACTGAAAATGGAAAGTTGTAACGTGCAGAGTAATTTTACCATGTATGAGCCATTCAGTAGCTGGTTTTTCTGCCACAGTGAATGGTAATTTTTCCAGTTTTTCAATGCTCAGCACAGTGTAGTCTGCTCCCCTTTGTGCCAGTTTGATCTGTTTATCAGTGAGATTGAATTCTGAAAACAGTGATGCAGTGTTGATTAAACTCCAAGGCACATAGCCTGCACGCACGTTTTGTAACGTCCAGCCCATTAGCATGATAGAACGTAGCTGAGACTGACCATGTTGCAACGTGACCCAGTCCTGTTCCATGATGTCTATGACTGAAGACACAATGCTGTCCAATGAATATATTCTGGACGACAGAGTTGTTAACCCATTGTCTACTACAGAGAGAGTTTTCTCTAAATGAATACAATCAATTTCTCATATTCGTTCTGCAGTCTCTGCTTGGGTAACCTTCCATGCTTCATTATAAGCAGCGTAGATAACGGCATATATGAAACGTGTTTGATGCGGATTTCTTGGTACTAGCAAGAATTCCCTAAGGTCTGCGCCTTCTTGAAGTAAAGTTAAGTGTTGTTTTACATCCTTCAGTGTAGCCTTCTGTAGCCAATCAAGGCAAAGTTTCCCTGCACTGTATGTTGTTACTGCGTGGAGGAGTGTGGCTCAATGGTTAGAGCAGCAGACCCTGAAGCAGAGTTCTGGCCAGGGACCAGGGTTCGATTCCTGCCTCTGAGGGGCTCGGGCTCAATTTCCTCGGACCTGTCTATTCTCGCCTCGGTGCCTATTCTAATCACGGGCCCCACACTGCAACTCTGGGCAATAGCTTGCTTAGCCTCCACACCGGCCCCAACAGCGCTAAGGATGCCTGGCTTCACCCTGGGGGTGCCCGGGAGTGGACACTTCACAGGGAAAGCCAGGAGGGGTTCCACAGCGGTATGAGTATCAGTGCCAGGAAACCGCAAAGGCAACACCGCAAGGTGGCCGTCTGGTGACGGTGCGCTCTATAAGTACCTTGACATTTACATTTACATTTACTACCCCTGGATGCTGTCTTTGAACATAGCGTGGCTCTGGCCTATTGATAGTGAAACCCTGTGTTTTGTTCAGGAATCAATCTTGACAGTTATTTGTGTCTGTGGGCCAGAGCAACCATTTTTTCCATTCTGGATCTGATCTGTTGTGATGCAAAATATTATGTACATCGACCTCCCCCCCATGTGGTGCTATCACTTGCCGGTATAGGTATGATCGGTGTGTTCATGTCTTTGATCTTGGCTAACCCTAGGCAAGACGTTTGCTGGACAGTGTCCTTCAAAAAGATAATTTGCTCAGGGATGATACAGGCTCTAAAAAAGCTTCTACCCCCTGTACTTGCCAATCTTTTGTACCCCAGACAGATTTTGTCTCAATGTTGTTTTTCCAAAAGTCGAAACCCTGTCTAGACAGTTGGGCAATAAAGGCTGCAGAATAAATCTGTTTCGTATTCGTTAACATATTTTTGTTCCTGTCTTGTTCACATTTTTAAAGTAAAATGTTTCTGCATTAGACAAAGTGTAGCCTGAAAAATATGGAAATTTCTTTGCAAAAGTTTTTGAACTACCCTTTGGAGGTGTAGGACAATGTTCCCATTGGTTATACATAAATACATTTCTAGGTGATGCAGTTTTATGCAAGAAATGATGACCATAGTGGTTATAACAATACATTAGTTCATAGTCTGATGAACCCTCTAAATGTTCATGATTTGTGAATACTTTAGACATCTCTAGATCAGAAATTATGTTATTAACAGTCTTGAAGTCCCAATCATCAGAAAAGGTACGAGGGGTAATAAAGTCACTCAATGAAATCTTAAATAAATGTGGAATCTTCAAAAGCTCCGACGGGCCAAAAATGTTATATTCAGTTTTCTCCCAAACTATACCATCATGTATAGGAACGGCTGTGATGTTCACTGCTGACAAGTCTCTTGCTTCACGATGGGATGATTTGTGTGGCTGGAGAAGTAAGTTCACTCTTTTACTTGCTGTGTCCATTTGAATATATCTTCCACTTATCGGCATACCCAGAGTTATTACCAGAGCTAACCAAAGTGGAAAGAAGAATATTCCCAAAACAATCCATAGTTCAATCCATGGTGAAACCAGATAAGTCTTTTTCAGGAGATGAAAACAGTCTGTTGCTTGTTCTTTGAAAGTTCTTTGTGCTGGCGTCGTTTCAGGTTCGCTGGGATCCTCAGAAAACGTATCAAAGTTAATGAAATAGCCAGAGGCAGTTCTGTCAATGGTTTGAATTGCATCAG
Source organism: Triturus cristatus (assembly GCF_964204655.1). Lineage (NCBI taxonomy): Eukaryota > Metazoa > Chordata > Amphibia > Caudata > Salamandridae > Triturus > Triturus cristatus. The sequence continues at coordinate 1,261,869,528 of NC_140591.1, read as the reverse complement.
GATTCATTGAAATCGCTGCAACCAGTTGATCACTTGTTACTTCGTTGTAGACAGGTGTATCAGGACGAACTGTTATTTGGGTTTCAAGAGGGACGAGTTCCATAGCTTTGTTGCTTAGTCCTTTATTTTTCACTGTAGAATCTTCATAGGTGATGAGTCTCTCCGTTTGAAACTCTTGGATTGTAGCCAGCGGAGTGCGTCTGCTACATTGTCGGAGTCCACTTGGCCGACTGCTTGGTATCGGCCACATAGTGTGGTTTGATCAGGTCGATGGACACAAATCTTTTCTCCTTTTTACCAGCATGGGGCGGCAAAAGTATTGTTCTTGATCCGTGGATTGCTAGGACAGGTACTGGTTGTCTGTAAGAAGGCCCAAATTCCTTCTTATCCACGATCTTTTCTCTGACTAGATCCCCAAGCTTTGGGATCCAGACAGGCCTTGCTGGGACGGACGGTTTTTCCCCAATGATGGTTGGCTTCAGGAGCACGTTGCTTTGTTTCATTCTTAGTTCATTTAAGTCCTGTAAAACAGCCAAACAATCTTTTATATCAAATTTCCTATTTTCCATCACTGTGCCTTGCATATCAAGGTCCGGTACCAACATTCTAGTTCCAAATAGAACTTCATATGGAGTGACACCCCCTAGAGAACTTCTTGGCAAGTTGTTAAGTGCGTGCTGGACCCTATAAAGGTGTTTGACCCACCCATCACCCAAACCTAATACCCTAGCTGTTATAGACTGCTTTATGTCCCGTTTTTTTCTTTCCACAACAGAATTTCCTTCAGGATGGAATGGAGAAGAATACCGCAATGCTAGGCCCAAGCTGGCCATGGCTTCTTTGTAAGCTCGAGAGCTAAACGCAGGACTCTGGTCAGAATGTAGTGTGCCAATTGCGTATGTGACGATAAAGACTCGCAAATCTTTTATAACAGTTCGAGCGTCAGCCGAGCGCTGAGGCCACATCCATAGGAATCTTGATTTAGTGTTTGTGGGATTGCATTTGTCCAAGAGGACACCTGCATGTAGATAGTCTAATGCTGTCTAATAATGGTATCTGAACTGGGCTGGCTATCTTGTAGTCAGGTGTCTAGTGGCGTTCTGTACTGCGATCTCTATTGCAGTCTATGCAGTTATTGACGAAGATATGAATCAGTGTATTCATTCCTGGCCACCAGCACATCTCTTTTAGTTTTAAAATTGTTTTAGAGATCCCCTGACGTGTCAGATCCTCTCCCAGATGTGCTTCGTAAATCAAAGCTGCTCTTTGTTCCATGTTTGGTATTACCCTATCCCCCACTCCAGGGATTCGAGCAAACAGAACATTGTTCGCATCAATTATATATGAGTATTTGAGTGGAAATCTTTTTAGGTAACGCTGCACCGCTGCCTTTGCTTGATGCATTGACAGCCAGCATTATTTCACTCTCTATTTTTGTTTTTGAAGGAGTGATTGCAGCTACGAAAGTCGTTTGCACAGCCCCTTTTGCTGCTTCATCAGCCAATGAATTCCCTTCAACGTGAATGCCATCACGTTGATGACTCAGCGTGTGTATCACGTGAGTGTTTTGTAGTCCGTTTCGCAACTGAATTACTTGTTCCCAAAGCATTTTATGCTTGATTGTGCCACCTTTTGCATCTTTGAAACCATTTTGAAGCCAATTGTGTGAATATTCATTGTAAGATTGAACACAGTAAAAAGAATCGCACACTATGAGTGTGGGGAATTCGCGATCCCTATTTTCAAGTGTCATCTTGAATGCTTGTAGTTCAGCTCGCTGAGCTGTACAATCTCCTAGAGATTGCTTTTTTGTGACCATTAGTCTGAATTTGCCATCGCGCATATGATTGCGCATGCTGCACTGTAAGCTGGTTTACTCCCCGTAGCGGGTTGTGCAGATCCGTCAGTATAATTTATAAATTCGGACTGATCAAGAGGGAGAATTTCAGTAGGCAGAGGACATTCGTGTTCGCATTGCAGGAATGCTTGTGTTTTTAAATAAGGATCAAAAACATATTCAATATCAGTTGCAGAAAGAGAATTAACCCATTGTATCCATCTTGGATGTAAGGCTTTTGCATTCGGAATACTCGCTTTTGTAATTGCCTCTAAGGCTGGTACAGGAGTCACAACCATAATGCGTTTCCCCTGTGCTAGGGCTCTTTCTTTTGCTACAGCGGTTTGAACAGCTGTCAGAATCTTTTCTGTAGAAGTGAATTTCATTTCTGCTTGTGTATACAAGTGTGATTTGTATGCAATTTGTACTTTTTCACCTTCGTTAAAAGTTAAGTAGGTGAATCCGCATTGACCCAGAATGATTCGGATCACTAAGTTGCGTCTATTTACGCGTGTTTGCAAGTGTTTAGTTACTAACATGTCTGTTTGAAGTGAACGCAGAATTTCTGTGTGTTCTTGTGTCCAAGTTGTGGCTTTGAAATCAGGTTTGATTAATTTGTAGAGAGGTTTAACCCTCTCTGCGTAGTTTAGAATGTATGTTCTTCCAAAATTCAGGAAACCTAGAATCGAGTGTAAGTTTTTCAGCGTTTTTGGAGGTTGGAGCAGCGCACACTTTTGTAAAAAGTTGGCTGCCAGGCTTTCGCCTTCACTTGAAAGTTCATATCCTAGGAAAAGGACGTTGAGATAGGCAATTCTGGACTTTTAAAAGTTGAATTTGTAACACTCAGAGGCGAAGCCCAATATAATGGTGTTCCCCCTGTTCAAGTGCTTGTTCAGGTCATCGGCTGTCAGATAGATATCATCAACATATGACAATGCCTCGTCATCATAAATTTGTAGTAACTCTGTTACTCTTGCTGAAAATAACCCCGGGCTGTTTTTGAACCCCTGTGGGAGTCGACAAAATTGACCCTGGGTCCCCATTATTGAGAAGCGGTCAAATATCTACTTTCAGGTGCAATATTTTGACAAAAGAAACCATTTGAAATGTCTAATGTGGTTTTGTACTTTTTACGCACAATATTATTCATTAATGCTGTACTGTGTGCATTTTGCACTACAAATGTTTTACAACAAGAGTTTAGGTGTCTGTAATCCAAAACTAGACGATATGTATTGTCTGGTTTGGAGACAGGAAACAAAGAATTGGTCATTGATGAAGTGCATGTTTCAATCACACCTTGGTATTCAAGTTGATATAAGATATTCCTAACCTGTTTTTTAGCCTCTTGCTTAATTGGATACTGCCTTTGTGCAGTTGGTTGATTTTTTAACTGGATTTTGTGGTGAGATGAGTCCTCATCCCATCCTACATGATTCTTATATAATGCTGGGGCCTGGGCCACTGCCCATTTCCTGGCATAAGTATATTTTAAGTGTACTGGAACATCGTTGAAGAAGGCTGGCATAGTGATGTCTGTGCCATGTGGGCACTACCTGACAAATTCTGGTGGCCAGTCTTGTTCTGCTAGAAGTATATCATAACCCTTTGAAAGTCGCTCCCAAAAGAGTGCTTTCACTTTTCTTGGTATGTCTCCCTCCAGCCGGAGTATTATTTCATATAACCTATATAGAGAACTAACCCTGGTATCTGCAGTTTCAACTTGAATGTCCTCATTCAAGTCCACTGTCTCCAGAAACCCCTTCAGGTTCTGGCGAGCTACTGTAACTTCTGCTGCACTGTCCAACATTGTCTGAGCCCATTCTCCATTCTTGAGTTGTGTTCTCAGAATTTTCGGCATGTCTGATCTTCAGACCTGCTACCTTCTTCTTGGAGAATTGAGGTTTTGGTTTGTTTTTCTGAACGTGTTGATCGTCTTTGGACTTCACGCGTTCTTCTTTTTGATCTGACCGTCCTCTTCTTTCGGTAGTCTGTGACGATATCTGAAAGGTATGAGAGGAACGTGTATCATTATCTTGATACCTGTCAGGTTTTCTCAAATGATCCCTATTCCTGAGGTTATACCTCCTTTCAGAGGGCTCCTTTTGAGGAGACCTACCTCGGGATTGAGAATCTTTCTCTTTTGAATGTTGTTTGTTATTTCTCCCCTTCTTTTTAGAAGAGGTAGGAGTATTTTTAGTAAAGGCCTTTTCAGGACTTTCAGACAGCTGTGGTTTAACTGGTTTCCCTCCCAAACTGTCTCGGCCTAATTCTTCATAGGATTTTTCAATTATTCTGGCTAGTTCTTGTGGTTGTTCTGTTAAATCAAATTCCCTTAATTTCTGGCGGATTGCCACTGATGCTGCTTCTCCTTTAATAATAGTAATATTATTGTTGAGACCTGTTCGAAATTTTTGAGTAACTTCATACCTAAATTCAGAGCAGGCTCTGCCCCGTATTCGTTTTGAATCTGTTTCAGGACATCAGGTATTACCGCCATAGACGGAACACCATGTGTTTTTGTGTAGATTGCAGCAAAGGCTGTGCCCCAAGTGGTGCAGTCTTCCAGATGTGGTGTGATCCCCTTTGGTAAACAGATTGTTAGAATTCTGTGTTTCTCATAGGGGCTAGTATTAGGAAATACTGCTTCGATTTGAGTAATTTTTTGAGCTTTCCAGAATGGAATTTGTTCACGTTTTGTGGGCATTTTACCCATGACTGCGTGTAAAGTTTGTGGAGTGATATTTAGCGCATTCCCCTGGTGAGATGTTTGTCTTGGAATTGCTATCGTTGGTTGGACTTTGAAAGTACTCATGACATATTGAACCAATTGTCTATAAATTTTGATCAACTCTTTGAGTTGAGCAAGTAATTCTACATCTGTCATTTCTTAAATGTCCGGATGAGGTGTGTAGCCGGCTAAAATCGACCATGTTGCTCCTGGTCTTCCTAGTGGACCGAGCCTGGTAATGTGATTGTAATGTTCTAGGGTGCCTTTAAACCAGAGATCATGCTCCTGGTATGTGAGTGGAATTTCACTATCCTCGAAAGGAATATATTCCTCAGGTAGTTCATCTTCTTTGTAGAAGTGAAACGTTTTCGTTACTGGATTTGATTCTGGGAATACTATCCATGAATAGAATACCTCTGTCTGGTGAGATTCATGTGCCTCTATCACAAAAACTGCCCTACCACCTCTTGGTGTTAGGCCATGTTTTATAAGTTTTAGAGTGATGGCTCTCCTTAAATTTGGAGCAATGATTTTCGCATTTTCATCGGTTTCATCAAAACCTGTATAATCAAAAGCTGCTGCGATTTTGTCGGCTACAGCTCCACCAGTATCGGTGTTTGTGCTGTTTTCGGTCATTGCTTAATGAAAGTTTCAGAGCAAGTTTCAAGGGAACAAAGATAAGGTGCACAATATTTTGGAACACTGTATCCTTCAACGTTGAACAAACCAAACAGCTAATACATAGGATATTTGTCTTACTCAGCTATTGTGGATATTATCCCTACCCACTCCAGATGTCTTCTGGAGTATTATGAGTAGGGGTCTCTGAGAAAAGCATAAATCGGGAAACTTAGATACGGAATCTAAATCTACACACAACAGACGGAGTTTGCAGAGTCCCACTACGTGGAATTCAGCGGAGTCACAAAAAACTCAGCCCTGCTACGCGATGTTGCACGTTCAGGCAGAATATGCTGGTGCGCCCGTTCGAGTTGCATTGGGAACGCAGAGGGCGTCCCTGTGCTCCAAAATCATGCGGGAATGGCACTACGCGTCATGAAGTGTGCTCACGTTCTTAATCACACGCGAACAGCACCACGCGGTCCACGTGGACAGGGCCATCTTGTTTTTCTGCTGTTATGGTGCTGGGCCTAATTTTGTATCTCTTGCTAATCTTTGTCATCCTCCTCCTTTATTACTTTTCTACACCTGATTTTTACTTTTCACAAATGTGTGCATTTTTGTGCTTGTTTATTTTATGTTTTTGCTTACATTTTTGTGTTTTTTGTGACTTTTTGACTTAGTTAATTTCCCCTAATTCTTTCATTATTTTTTTCTTCTTTACTTTCCCTTCCTTTCCCATCTTAGTTTATTTGATTTCACCACCCAGCGCCGTGGCAGAGGGGTGGTTTCCATGCGGGTGTCCATCCCTGGGCGATCTTTGGAGAGGAGGAAGTGGCAGCACTAGGTTTTTTTAGTGCAGCACCACCTCCCCTCGATGCTGGCAGCAGGCGGCAGGCTCGGTAGTGGCTACTCCCTGTGGGAGCATTGGTTGCCCTGTGGGATGGTGCACCGGTGTGTGCAGCTTCACAGCGAGATTCGGCGCACCACCCAGCAGATGAGGCACTGCTGAGCTGACATTCGACAGGGTGCAGCTGCTCGACCTGCTAGGCATCGAGATTCCGGGGCTGGGTGAGAATTAATTATTTGTTGTGTTTGTGTTCCACAATGCTAAAAAATCTGAATAGCATGCTGCTCACACTCAGAGGTAAGTTATGTGTTTAGTAGAGTTTAAGCTGGTATATTATTATTATTGTGATTTAGTTTTTGCTAGGCAGGTGCCACTACCTAATCACATTCATCAGCCACTCGCTTTGGCTGATTAATAAAGAAGGAGAGTGAGGTGGCTCATCAAGGGTGTTGAGAAATGAAAATCGAATAAAATCAAAGATAATTAACTGCGGGGGCGTGGTCTTGCCGTGCTGCAAGATGGCCACGCAGTAGGCGAGCTCTGTCGGCAGAGCCACTTATCCATTGAAGCACATTGCATCCAGGGCGCCCACTCAGTACATCGGCACTCACGGAGCACCCCGGTCACCGGGGGCCCCGAGCAAGAGATTTTGGGCTGTGGGATGCCCGGTTCTGTGGTGTTCGCTGGTGCTGAGTTGAGCGAGGGGCTGCAGCCTAGAGGAGGCGCAGCATGAAGAGGAGGAGTGCCCAATCCCCAGGATGCCCTCCAACGATCTTAACCATGGGGGAGCCGCCGTGAGGCACAGCTGAGCCGAGGCACCTGCCCGTCCAGAAACAATGGGATTATTTCCAGATAGTACTGTTCGGGTGGTGGGAATCACAATCTGTTTGGGGGGTTGGTGTGGGTGGGGGAGAGGGGGTTGTACATCTACTGTTGCCAAGAAGTTGGGGCGGGAGGGGGTAGATAGGTTTGTTTTTTAGACAAACGGATGCCTTAGCATCGACTACTATAATAGATCGGTTTTGCATGCAGCATACATTAAGCTGTGATCTCACTGGTGCAGAATCCCTTTTTGCATCTTCCCAACATTGAAATGAATGGCTACAGTTAATCTCCTTACATGGAATATACGTGGGCTAAATGATGGCAGGAAGTTATGGCTCGTACACGCATACTTGGTCAGACACCATATTGACATATGCGTACTGCAAGAAACACACCTATCCGGGGCAGGCCTCCCAAATTTGTTAACAAGGGCGTGGGGGATCTCATACACCTCTACTTATTCCAACTACGCATGAGGGATCTGCATTCTCATATGCAAGGGCATCACCTGGAAAAAATCCCAATGTATTAGTGACACTGACGGTAGATACGTCATATTAGCAGGTACACTGCATAATTATCCCATAGCGCTGGCCACAGTTACGGACCAAATGTGGACAACCCCGAGTTCTCCACCAAGGTATGGCATTTGATCATGGACACAGGCTCTCGGACAGTGATCTGAGGTTGCGACTTTAATGTTCCACTAGACGACATACTGGACAGGCGGGGGTGCGCTTGGTGCCCACACCCTAAAGCAGCTGACACCCTACACGCATTCATAACTGATAACCACCTAGTTGATGTTTTGCGGGCCACACATCCGGGAAACCGGGAGGGCACTTGTCTATCTATACAACACAAAGCCTGGTCCAGGATTGATTATTGGTTAACCACTTAAGATGTACAACAATGGCTGTGATCCGTTACTCACCTCAGACATGCACTCTCAGACCATGCCACGGTATTACTAACCATTCAGCCTCCGCAAGCCCTACCATGCGCCTTTGCGTGGCGCCTGCCTCCGGGCGCCCTACGGTATACTGCTTTCCGTGCAGAAATACATGCAGCTATATGCAAATTTTTCGACTTGAACACAGGGTCAGTGAGCTCTCCCTCTATATTATGGGACTCATTCAAAGTCGGTATATGGGCGCCTACATAGCTAAACAGCATGGTATATTAAAATCTATTCGGGGCTCGCTGTCGAAACTAGAAAACGACATCACAGTACTGAAGCTCAACTTCTTCCACACTGACGATCCGGGCACATTGGCCAGTATCTGTGAAAAAATGTCTACATATCATGAAGAAGCCCTTTGTGAAACACATTTTCTAGATAAAGACACCCAGGCCCGAAACTATGAGGAGAGAGACCGGCCTGGCAGAGCCCTAGCTAGCCTCCTGCAGAAGCCACATGCCTCCACCTATATCCCCACTCTTTCAGACTCGGAGGGCCGCAGACACTCCTCTCCTGCAGAAATCCTGTGGACTATGGTCACCTTTTATAAGGAACTGTACTCAACCACTCCAGTGGCGTGTGCTGCAGATCTTCAGGAGTATTTAGAGTCACTGCAACTTGTCTGGCTATCCGACACATACAGGGACTTTCTAAACTGCCCGATCATGGTATAAGAAGTATACCAAGCAATCGCAGGTCTAGCTCCTGATAAGGCCCCTGGCCTTTACGGCCTTTCCGTTAGGTTCTATAAAGAATTCTCTAAACTTCTCGCACCCAAGCTTCTGGACATGTATCAGGACTTCATAAAAATGGGAGTCTTGCCACCCTCCCTGAGAGAAGCAGTCATAATCACACTACTTAAGCCTGATAAACCGGCTGATCAATGTGACTCATACAGGCCACTGTCCCTCATAAATACAGATAACAAAATGTTTGCCAAGGTGCTGGCCAATCGTCTCCAACTACTACTACCTCAAATGGTCAGACCGGATCAATCCGGCTTCATTCCTGGTAGATCAACGGCTCAAAACCTCCGCACTTTACTTGCAGTTATGCATTATTTACACCCGGACACAACCGCAGTGGTTGCGCCCTTAGACACAACCAAAGCCTTTGACTCGCTGGAATGGACCTACCTATTTCCCCTGCTACCGAGGCTCAGTCTGAGCCCCAGCTTTATAGCACCAATACGTTTATTATATACCTTACCCACCACCCAGATACGCCTCAATGGACTGCTATCAGATCCATTCCCAGTGGCAAGGGGGACACGGCAAGGATGTCCACTTTTGCCCATACTTTTTGCCATTGTCATGGAGCCTCTGGTTGCATGGCTACGTCAGCATCAAGCTAACAGGGGGTTGGGCTTTACAACTCGGGGACTCCTAATATCTTTCTATGCCGATGATGTTGCACTGTACATTACCGACCCAGAGACTAATTTAGACCCTTTGATACGTGAAGTAGTCCGGTTTGGCAGCATATCAGGTATTCAGGTAAACTGGGCAAAATCTATACTTTTCCCTTTGACAGACGGTACAGCCCCATTCGCCACAGATCACCCACTACAGTGGGCTACAGGCCCCATTAAATATTTAGGTGTAATGCTAAATAGGAACATTGAAGAGCTATGGCAGTGCAATTTTGGAAAAGCCATGAACTGGTTGGAGGAGCGCATCAAAGTCTGGTCTAAACTCCCCATATCCATGGCGCGGTGAATTGCCATTGCAAAAATTGTGGTATTACCCAAATTCCTCTATCTGTTTGGAAATGTTCCACTCCAGCTCACTATTAGTTTCTTCAAGCAGCTCCACTCCAACTTAATTACGCTAATCTGCGCTGGCAGGCAACCGCGGGTGAAACACGAACTTTTAACACTGCCACAGCCGCAGGGTGGACTAGGCGCCCCAGATTTTCACTTATACGCATTGTGCGCTTAAGCACACTTCTTGCATTACTGGACCCTCCCCACACCCTACCAACCACACGTTGCAATTGAGACGGACAAAGTTACCCCATGACCCCTAAATACAGCACTATTTCTCCCATACAAATCACCCGCTCCAGACATCGACACTACACAAAGCATGCAATGGGCATGGGAGGGTCTCGAGAGGAGCGCAGGCATCACACAGCTTTAGGCCTCATCAGTCCCTGTGGCTAACCACCCCTCACTATCCCCCTACAGGACGAAGGCGCAATTGACCGCGCAAAGCGATTAGATATAAACACATTTGCAGATCTATACCCGGGCGTTCGCTTCATTGACCTTACTGGGAAGGCACGGACACATTGGACGCCCTTCTCTACTACCAGCCGGGAGCCACATGTCATCGCGCTACATGACACCTTCCCAGCACCCAACAGGACACTACAAGCCCTGGAACACGTATATTTTACCTCTTCACACCACAATAACATCTCTTTATCAGCATATGCAACAGTCCGCACTTGTGACTATTCCGAAAGCACAAGAAACCTGTAATGTAGACTTAGCACTTACCCTGTCAGACACACAATGGTCATTTTGCTGCGGGCAACTAGAGATGCTTTCTCACAATTACCATTTGCGCTTGATTCATTTTACATTTTTACACAGACTATATCGCACACCAGCGCAGTTATTTCGAAAGGGGTTGGTTCCTGACTCTCTGTGTCAACATTGTCACACGCCACATTCAAAATTTATTTCGATTTGCATGGGGTTGTCCTGCCATCAAAGCCTACAGGGGGAGGTCTTTTGCATACTCAAAGAGATTACAGGGCTGCCTGTTGAATTCAACCCATTAGTGGGGTTGCTGAGATATGTGGGCGAGATTGTCTGGGAGGTTCAGAGATTGATAGCGATATTGCTCCTCCTAGCAAAGCGTCAGGTGGCTACGCATTGGGGGAGATTGGGCACTCCAAGATTCCAAGATTGGCTCACAGACATTGCATATTGCTAAGAGCAATTAACTGCATACTGGGAACTAAAGCCACAAGCTAGCCGCCCTCACAGCATATGGAAACCATTGATCAATTACCTCAAAAGCCGTGATGCCGGACCTGCCGCGACAACTGATGGCATAACGCTCCTTGGTGTAAATGAGTCATAGATTGCATAACCTTACCCTAGCAGATTTCAATGTGCATGATAATGTGTCAATTGCTGCTCATAGGGAAAGCACTTCTGGGATGTGTTGGGCGAGGAGATGCTGGGAACTGCACAAAACCCGGCGGGAAAATATGCCCTGGGAGATCATTTAACTGTACACTGTTGATGCAATGGAATACCCCTGCAGTGTATTACTACCGATTGTGCATGATTGGAAACTTACATGTAAATGGCCATGTTTTGTTTAAATAATAAAAAAGAAACTCAAAAAAATAAATTCTAAAAAGATCATTAACTGCAGTGTGTAGTTTTTGTTAAGGAAATTTGGAATATGGATTTAACGACAGTCGATAGACTTGAATCGAAAGAAACTAGTAGTACTATAGGTTTTAGCAACTGCATTTGCTTTTCATAAAACATTTTGAGGAGATTATTATCAGAATCACTAATCTATTTTTATTTATCTTCTTTATTTCTTTCATCAGCACCCAAGGGGAAGAAGAGGGCCAATTCTGAGGGTCCGGGGCAAGCCAGCGCCGACCACCAGCACTGCTGCCAAGGGCTCTGCAGATACCAGTAAGTCCTTTTATGAATGTTGTGGACGTCTTATGGTAGGACAGACCGTAAAATCTTGGGGTATATTTTGTCTATTGGAATGTTGGTGCTATTTATCGTGATTCATGAAGATTTAGATAGCATGCTCAAGTAAGCTAGTATTTTATATTAAAAATATCACCATGTCTGTTTGTTCAGAAGGCTTTCTTTTTCCTGCTTATGCTTATGCCTAGCTCTAACACAGTTCAGTTCACAAGACAGTGGCCATAGTCATCATGGACCAACCCCCCCCTCAGTGTAGTGTGCTGCAGAACCATTCATTTATTGGTACAGTACACCACGAGTTTCCAATAACACTGCAGTAAGGCTGGAAAAAAGGTATGAGGTCCGACTCGCACTGCATTTGCCACCCAACCCCATAGGTTTTTCATTGAGCGTTATTCCACACCTGGCTTATCTAACTTTGTGAACCAACCAATCAAATGCCCAGAGTGATATTTGGAAGATACGTTCTAACTGAGCTGCAGTGCTGCATTGCTATTGCATTTGAGGTTGCGTACCTGGGATCTCAACTATGTGTAATGTTTTATATTTTAGCCACACAGAACATCAGTGATGCCGGCTCAAGTGCCGCTGCAGGAGATGGCGGCTGCTCAGTTCTTGCAGGGGGAGAAGCAGCAGCGGGGACGGGCACCGGTAAGTCACATATTTCTTGCAATTACTATGCTCACTCGCTCATCGTCGTCATCACAAATACAGTGAGGTGAACCCCCCAGCACCCAGCATTACCAGCCACAGCAGTGGTTGAGTTATTAAGGACTCTTCTATCTGCAAATGCAGCAAAATCTCAGATAATGCTCATTGATGACTTGCTTGGGGCATGAAAGAACAGAAGGCAACTTAAAAGAAAGGAATTGGTATATGAGTGAAAGGGTGGGTGGGCCATTCTTGGCATGTGCCACATATAATCATGCAATACCCATGTGAAGTGATTCCAGAATATATATCATGGTTTATCATAACAGATTAATTTACACTTGTTCAGATTTTTCCCTTGTGAACTGAACCACGAGTGAATAAGCCAAAGATGATGAATCCATCAGTGAAGTGCCCCTCTATTATATATTAAGTTTCAAGTTTCAAAAGCTTTATTCGACAGCATGTCATAAAAGCAAGTAAACATCCTACCAATACTAGAAATACTATATTAAGATACATTTAAAAATACATTAAATCTTAATGCTGGCAAATAATTTTAAAAATAACATCGTCAATAGAATTAGTCTATTTAAAAAGTAAAATTTTCATTTTTACAATTAATCATGCTTCATTTAGTGTCAAAAAGTTCATTGGCCTACTTCTAATGATTTTAGGGTGCGAGAGCGTATTATCCAAGTCCACCCTAAAAATTTTGCAACAGCAATAGCCAGGCAAGGAGTGCAATCAGATTCAAGTATTCTTAGGGCTACCCTGTAACTGCGTGTTCCCAGATTTTAACATACTGGTTTTAACCACCTATGACGTGGAGCAATATACAAGGGACATGCAAACAGCAAATGGCCTGCGTCTTCAATCAAATCTTTACAGTGGGGACATTTATTGTCCTCAGTAGATGACCATCTATGGGTAAATGCTTTTACTGGGAGGGACCCGATTCTAAACTGAAAATACAGTTTTCTATCAGTGGCCCTTTCTATAATGTCCCAATATGCCTCACAAGATGGTATAGATTTGATATCAAAAAAGCGACCCGTTAAGTTGGCATTTTGACCAGAGCTATAGGCAGACGTCAGAGTCATATCCCAGTACAATTTTTTAAAGATTGGCTTAGATGGGAAGCTTGAACCATCCGGGTCATTCCATAAATGCCCTAGTTCCAATTTTATTAACAAATTTCTAATTTCCTTTAGCCATAAGATGGAATGAAAACGGTCAGCCCTAATAATATCCTTCAAGGCGATGGCATAATGGCCTAATTCAGGAGTTACCATAATCCGTCGCCAATCAAGGAGAGGGCGCAATCGTGCCAAATCCTCAACTTTTTTCCTGCCTAGGTCATATGTGAGCGGAATCATTGGGGTACTTTGAGGAACTCCTGTTATGCTGCGTAAAAACTTATTTTCTGCCAATCTTAGTTGATTCAGATTAGCAAAACCCCATAGTTCCGATCCATATAAGGAAGCACTAACAACTTTCATGTTGTAAATTTCCAAGGCAGGAGTGATGGGCTTAGTCAGAGAAGATTTGAATTTAGAGACTATTGCACCTGCTAGCTGATTAAATTTTAAAACAGCCATGTCGACGTGGTTTGTCCATTTCATATTATTCTGGAGGGATATTCCTAGATATGTGAATGCCTCGACCTGTTCCAGCGGGACGCCATTAAATTTGATTACACCACCAAAATTTTTCCGCTGGTTTAAACACATAAACTTAGTTTTGGAGGTATTTATCTCAAGACCGCGTTCTTGACAGAAGTCACCAAACAGGTTTAATGCCTTTTGTAGCCCACTGGGTGACCGCAAAACTATCAGCGTGTCGTCCGCGAACATGAGGACCGGCACTCGAGACCCTGCCAATACAGGAGCATCCGTGGGGGAGCCATTAAGATGGTCAACAATGCCATTAATATACAGGGAGAACAACGTAGGTGCCAAGACACATCCCTGCCGAACACCACGCTCAACAGGGAATGGGTCGGTCACCTCCCCCTGACTTCCCCACCTAATGCGTGCATAATTGTTCTCATGCAAGCGGACAAGTAGCGTTAACAGTTCTGGCGTCATCCCTGCATTGTCAAGAACCCTCCATAATTTTGAGCGAGGCACTAAGTCAAAAGCTGATTTCAAGTATATAAAGACCGCATAAAGGGTCCCATTGGTCAGCTTAACGTTCCTCCAATAGAGTGCTAAAAAATAGAAGACCTGGTCAACAGAGCTGGTGCAGGGTCTAAACCCGGCTTGATACGGGGATAAAATGTTGTTTTCTTCTACCCAAGATTGTAATTTATTTTGCACTAGTCGACCTATAAGTTTTTGTGCTGAATCTATAAGACTTATAGGTCTGTAGTTGCTTGGTAGTGATTTATCACCTTTTTTAAAGACCGGAATTATTTCCGCACCTTTCCATGAGGGGGGGATAGGTGCACCCATAGCTACAGAATTAGCTAGCCATTGAAAATATTGACACCAAGATAATCTATCAGTTAAAAACACATCAGCAGGTATCCCATCCATTCCTGGGGCTCTGTCCCTGGTTACACAATCTAGTGCTAAGTTAACATCTTTAATCAAAAACACCTGCTTTTGAAAATAAATCATGGGGGGAAGTGAATGCTGTCCTTCAGATGAGTTAGAAGCATATTGCGGCCTGAAGAAGTCTACCCAATGATTTTTAGCAACATTATTTTGAGGAGGTTGTGCAATCCCACCTCTATCCCACTTAACTATAGCCCAAAATTGTTTTTGATCTTTGGCTGAACAGGCAAGTTTCAAGTCTTGCCAGTGCTCATCATCCCACTCTTTCTTAGCCGCTAACTGTACTTGCCTATATAACTTCCTAGCAGCTCTCACACCTTCAATATTTCTTAGTCTGAGTGCTACACTTAGGTTCTGGCGAGCTACTTTACAGGCGTTATTAAACCATCCCACCTCGGGTGGTTTTCTTATAACTTCTTTCCCCGTCTTAGGGGGCTTCATAAAAAACCCTTGAATTTTTGCAAAAAAGGTGGTATGAGCCTCAAGCATAATTAGGGGTAAATTTTTGTTAGCAAATTGGGTATTTAAGTTGGCTACTTCGTCAACGACCACTTTTTTAAGGTCCTCTACCTTCTCTTGCTGCTCGATCAATCTATCCCATTTAACATGTTGCATGTTGTTCGATGCGACGATATCCAGAGTAGTTTTCTCCCCTCCAATTTTGGATTCTTTAAACCCATTAAGAGCTCTAAGTTCCATGCACAGGGGGTTATGATCACTTTCCTCCCGTGAGATTATGATCATATCAGTCAGCCAGTGCCAGGCTCTGATATCCACCAGGAAGTAATCTATGCGACTAGAGGACCTACCATTGTCAAATGTGCTTGCACCCTGCCGATCTGACTCAGTGCGCCCATTAACTGCTCTGAGCCCTCTTTGTAAGCAAAGAGCTTTGAGTTGAATGGCTGCTGCTGACCATCTCTTGACCACGGGAAGATCCAGCTGAGGAATACCCCACCTACTGTCCTCCTCGTCAGCAAGAAACTGGTCCTCAGGGCCAAGGGGCTCAAACGTTGTATTAAAATCTTCTCCTATGATTATAAACATCTCGGATGGAAGTTCTAAGAGATGATAATCAAGGGCAGAGATTACATTAGATAGAGTTCCTCCAACCATCCCTCTCGCATAAATATTAAAGATTATCGTACTCTGGCCATTAGGCCAAGTGAAATTTAATGACAAAATGTCATTCGATGGGAGACTCTGTTGGTTAATTTTACAACATAATGATTGGCAGATCCAGATTATTAAACCACCTGATGGACGACCTTTAGGTTTTTTAGTAGCGGGTATAAAAAAATTAAGGAATCCCATACGATGAACTGGGACCAGTGACCATGATTCCTGGAATAAGATGATATCAAACTGGTCAACAAAGCTGCACCATTCAGTTGAATGCAACTTGTTGCCGATTCCTGCTATATTCCAAGAAAGAAAAGTCATCCCTGTCTCAATCGCAGGGAAACAGGGAGACTCTTTTGTTGTTAATGGACCATTGATCACACCTGCTGGCCTGTTCACGTAATCAACATTAATGCATGGAATACCTGGTGATTTGCTTACAGACACCATAGATCCTAAGCTTCCATATTCAAAAGGGCTGGAGGATATTAGCGTGTATTGTAGTTCAGTTACCTCTACCTGCTTTTCTGTGGTGTTACATGCTACTCTCTTTTCTTGGCAGGTTACGGAAGCTATAGGAAGGGCCAACCCGTCAAGCGGTATTATGTTCTACTTCGCTACTCTTACATCCCTATCAAGTCAATCACATTCATTTAGATCTGACAAAACCCCAAACCTATTTTCCAAACTAATGATCCGCTTGCTAATTGAGTCACTCCTACCCCTTTTATTAGGAGCCGAAGTTCCCCTTGGCCCCAGTGTCGCTCGATTAGCTTTTCCACTTCTCGTCCAATAAAAATATTTTAGGGTTAATGGAATGATAGCACCATGTCTTCGTTGGGGGGGAAGAATATTGCTCAAGACACTGGGGAGCACACCTCAATTTGAAAAGTTTAGGACTACACAATCCCCCTCGAATTTTTTAGGGTTATGCCCTAGCCATGATACTCTTCTTGCCATAATAATTTCCCCGGCTAATTGTTGCTCACCCAAAGGAGACATCCTCATGTTGTTTGTCATCCAATGCAGAGATTTGCTAATCAAAAAGGATGTAGATTCTACTTTACCAGGCAACAGGGTGGGTACGTTAGCAAGGACTAGTGTAAGGGGGTAGGCCTCGGCGATACATTGAAATTGGTCACTCTCTGGGTACAAGACAGTAGGATTAGGTTGGGGACCATCACTGGAAGCCCTCCAATAATTCTTTTCAATTATATGTTGCAAAGGGGGATGATTCACTATCTCTTTTTCTGCAGACCTGTCTCCACCCCTAGAGGGCACCACATTTAGAGTTGATCTACTTGGTACCGGAGACGATACACTAGCCACCTCTTCCACTGGCTTATTTAACTGAGCACTCAGTCTTAGTACCTCAGCCATGAGCTGATCGATTTTGGCCACCAATGGTGTAATGATGGTCTCTATTTTAGTATCGATCATGCTAACTATTTTGGTAGAAAACTCACTCTCAGAGTTCTGGTTATCATGTAACCCCGATACCTCTGCCTTATTCACGCTTTTAGTCACTGTGGTCGGATTTTTCCTGCCTGGACGAGTCCCATTATTTTTGGTCTGCGGTTTCCTACATGCTCTAACCACCCTAGTTCTAGGAGGAGGGGCAGGGGACTGTAAGTCTGTTGCTTCGATGTCCACAACTAGCTCTGGGTCAAGATTAGGTTGCAAGTTAGTTATTGGAGGCATACTTAGTTCGAAAATGTCACTGTCTACAACCTCTGTATCAATTGGAGTACTACTATTAGCCTGCAAAGGCAAGTCCAGCAATGATTGTGACAGGGGATTTGTCAAAGGGAGATTTGAAGAACAGATTAACCCTAATGACGCCCTCCTTTCATTATTAATTTTACTAACAATCTGGACCAAATAATTATCCATGGTGTTCGACATCGAGGAGTTTTTTTGTTTGGACATACTACCACGGTGTTAAAACAATTCTTTACAGTACATCTATTAGATGACACAATCCATAGATAATGGTAAGTTGTAATGTACACTTCCGAGTAGATATCTTTTCCCAACAGTCTTCCCCAACAGGGTGATATGTAATAATGATGATGCTTCAACAAACAGCAGTACCTGTATGATATGAAACTTCAAGATGCAGAAACAATCTATCAGATGGAGATGAAAATAATGTAGCCCGTCCCGTCCTCAATCGACCTCGGACGGCCTCAGACGGTCCCGCCCTTGTCCCGGGCTTAGCCCGGCGCTGCCCGCGCGCGTCCCGCGACGCGGAGGAAGCCGCGACCTTTTGTGCGCCTCCGGGCGCGTGGGCAGCGTCGGCGGGCGCAGAGACTCCTGGGAGCTGTAGTCTCCCCCTGCTGACGGCCGCAAGATGGAGGAACAGCGGCGGCAGGGGAGACTTACAGCAGGAGCAGCGATGGCAGTGCGGACAGAGCAGGGCGGCAAAGAGGATCCCCACAGGTTAGGCGGCCTCACTTCCTCCAATTCAAGTTTTGAATTTTCCCGCTCCCCCGAGGGAGCCGCGACCTTTTGTGCGCCTCCGTGCGCGTGGGCAGCGTCGGCGGGCGCAGAGACTCCTGGGAGCTGTAGTCTCCCCCTGCTGACGGCCGCAAGATGGAGTAACAGCGGCGGCAGGGGAGACTTACAGCAGGAGCAGCGATGGCAGTGCGGACAGAGCAGGGCGGCAAAGAGGATCCCCACAGGTTAGGCGGCCTCACTTCCTCCGATTCAAGTTTTGAATTTGACTTTCTAAATACAGCAGCCGAAAATCATGTCCAGAAACACTTTCCAAAACCCCCGCCACCACGATTAAAATACACCACACTTAAAATAAAGAAGCTACGAGCGTGCTTTCTAAAAAACATAGAAAATAAAAATGAATGTCTTGCAATAAGAGGAGCTTCGTTTCCTTGCCTAGCTCCACCTATCCCTCCTAATGAACCGTCTTTGTAGCCACATACAAATCACAGAGCTTGAGATGGCTGCTTCCCCGACACGTCAGACAGGTCATAAACTCCCCAAACGCCAAGTGCGCAGACAGGAAAAAGAAACACGAGCCCTCCAGCACAGCCTCAGCGTCTGCCTGTCTGGTCACCTTCGAACAAAACCAATATATATTAAGAAAAAGCTCTACCCTACATGTCTAATCCCTCTACCCTACCTTACCCTACCCCCTGCAGTAGAGAAAATCAAGTTTCCTATCCTTGGTTCTTGCCCGGCACATGAATTTGTTGGAAAACGTCGTGGTGGTCAAGGCCACAGAGTAAAGTGGGAGTATGTGCATGATTTGATTTAAGTTTGTCATATGGTATACACAGTGACAACTGTGCCAAATATAATCAGTTCCTTTACCTGTAGTGCAGTCCATTAAATTCATTTTCGTCAACGTCTAGGGCAGACAGGATAATATATTATCAGCATTTTATACATGAGGTGTGTGACTGACGTAGTATCTTATTTATTATTCATCAACCTCTTTGCAGACAGGGTAGAAAGAGAAATACATTTGGCAAAGAGCAGGGCCATTGAAATTAGATAATTGTCAACTACAGCTGTAGCCAGTAGCAAACTAGCAGAGGTGCTGGCTAGCAATGAACATGGCTTCATTATTTTACCACCAAACACAACTTGTACTCCATTATAGCGCATAATACCATACTCATCAATGAGACTTCATTTATCTTTCAACTGAAAGTGCCTGACTCTGTTTATTATAGTTACTTGAATAATCCAATCACTGTTTTTTAATCCTGTAATGTTATTCTCCGCCAGTTTGCCTGCTTCTTTTCTGCCACACAGTCACTGCTTTTTATGTTTGGCAACATGTGTGGGTAAAAGAAAACAAAAAATTGGCCTTGTTATTCTCCTAATTATAATCATCACATCAAATAAATTCCAATGGCCCTAGGGGACTAGTATTGTACTGCTACTGTGCCACGTTGTTATTTAAAACAATTGTTTGCAAAGAGCATTATTTACAATTTGTCTTTTTTGTTTTTCTCAATATAGCTGCTCCCGCTGGTCCAGCCTGACCACCCGACAGGCAGGAGAGAGTGGCCCAGTTGCAGCGGCATAGGCTGGAGTGCATCCAGCTTGAATACCAGTGGCTGGTGGTCCTGGAAGAGGGGAAGGAGGAGACTCCCCTCAGCCTTCAGCCTCCAGGCCATCCCTTCACCGACGGCGCCGCCAGCCAACTGCGGCCACCCCCACCAGAATGGCAACAGGCCATTGCTGCGCCACATCCTGCAGTGGCTGGACACTATCACAGGCCGACTCACCTCGATGGAGCAGAGCATAGACCAGCTCCGGACCGACGTCCATAATGCCCTCTTCTAAACCTTTTTTAAAATTTTGTTTCAGTGGGAGGGATTTGTTGTTTGTTGGGGCTTGGTGAAGAGGGTGGGAAGGGAGTTGGGGCGTCGGACTATAGAGACTTTGATGAACATTTTGAGTTTTGGGGCTAGGGTCAGTTTTGTTTCGGGAGAGGGGTGGGCATGTTGTTTGGGTGGAGAAGGTGGGTTGCTTTGTAAATAAATAAAGGGGGGAAATATTTTTTCGAATCTAAATTTCTGCTTGAAGTAGTTTATTTTGCTTCTACTTTGCACCGTTCCTTCAAGTAGTTTTATGCAGCCTTTTTAGGTGCTTGTAACTTAAGACTAGAGACATTGTTATACTTCTCCAACTATCTTGACCATTATGGGGAATAATACCATGATGAGCTGACCTAAACTATATTGTGTGGAGGATCTGAACTATCTAGGTTTAAAACAGTAGCAATGTATTTCCCCCTAAGTTAAATTACATACATACTAGTTGTCTTACCTGAATATACTTGCAGCAATAACAGGGGAGGCATCACAACTTCTCAAGCAAGGTCCCACTTCCAGTTCCACCCAGGTGAGATCCAACTGTAGGATTGTTCTGAATGATTGATTGATGATTATCCATTGTAGGCAACTAAATGGAAGTAGAAAGACTAAGTAAGTGAGTCGTATATATTTATCAAAGATTTACAAACAATTGATGCCAATCTGAGTAGTACGTCATGATGATGACACAATGAGAATGTCTGATTGTGCTAAAATAGAAAAAATAGCAATACTAGAAAATTTTGGCTAATGTGGAGCTAGCAGCATTATTTGTGAAATCCACAAGTAATCAAAAATGGACTCAAAGTCTGGAGTCGACAAGCTTAGGTTAGGCGTTTACGGTTAGTGATGATGATGCTGATGACTGATGTTCTTCATTCTATACCTAAAAAAACTATGGATAATTTTTAATGTGTGGGTTTTTAATGGGCTAGTGTGGGATACTGCCTCAAAGATTCTACAGTAAGTCGCAGACATAACACTAGTGACTTGGAACATACATGGACTTGACAACCAACACAAAGGCAAACTTTTCCTGTGTTGTTTCCAAAGGTACCAGGTAGATATTGCCTTTCTACAGGAAACCCACCTGCCCCCAGGTCTTTCAACTCCTTTGCTTCTACATGGGGCCAACATAATTTTTTCTCAAACTATAGTTTATATGCAGAGGGGTCTGAATTTTAATCCACAAGCGCGTGCCCTTCCATCTTCTAAATCACCATGCGAACTCAGAAGGAAGATGTCACATGGTTACAGGGCACTTGCTGAGGTACTGGGTCACGTTTGTGAACGTATATTCCCCGTACACGGATAGCCAAGAATTCTACATGCAATTGCAGACCTCCCTAGAACACTTGAACACAGACTATAATATTATGGGAGGGGACCTCAATATGTTACTCTGTCCTGCACTAGACAGCACTACCTGAAACCCCCACACAAAACAGCGCACGAGAAAAACACTACAAGAACTGTGAAGCACTGTCCCTACCAGATGCGTTTGTGCAAGCGTCATCCTTTAGAACATTAATATACACATAACTCCACACAGTATGACACATGGACCAGGCTAGATCATTGGTTTATTACCCCAAGCCTCTTACCGTGGGTGACTGCCATAACGCATTTACCACTCACGCTATCAGTCCACTCCCCGGTAACACTCAAGCTACAGGTCCCCATGGTGGAGGGGTTTTAAAAAGTATGGAGATTCCCGAGCATGGCCTGGCCATGCAGGACAAAGTATTTTGTGCTGAATTCCGCACTGCCATAGAGGAATACTTTGAGACCAACAAGGGTTCAGTGGACACATGGGCACATGGGCAAAGCTCTGGGACGCCTTTAAAGCCTATGCCAGAGAGTCTGCATATCCAAACACTCGGGTATCCTATGAGACCTGTGCACCACTCTCACGCACATAGAACACAGGCTAAAAGAGTTAGAGCAGGCGCAACAAGAACAGCAGGTGCCAGACTATATTCAAAGGTATGGTAAATTGCTGGATGAATTTCAAGAGGCAGCTACGAGGGAGGCGCATTACCTAGAGAAATACGCCACAGCCAGGCACTATGGGGAAGGGGAAAGACCAGGGAGAACACTAGCCAACCTGGGAAATTGCATATCCCAGGGATTAAATGAAACAATGGCACGCTAGCCACACTGCTAGTATCCAAACCACTATACTTTCTTACAACACTGAATTATACACCTCCAGACTTCCCCCGAAGGCACAATATTGTATACAATATCTGGACGAGATTGCCATGGTGTTGCTCTCCAATGCACCACAACAATTTCTAGCAGAACCATTCACTGTAGAAAAGATCCAGCAGTCTATTGACTCGCTAGATGTCAATAAGGCGCCTGGACTGTATGGCTTCTCGGGCGCATTCTATAAAGCCTATAAGGACCTGCTAGCGCCCCACCTCTTGAAGGTATACAATGAGGCCATGGAGGTGGGTGTACTCCCCCCACACTCCGGGAAGCAGTCATTCTCTTACTGCTAAAGCCAGGGAAAGACCTGGAGTCATGCGATTCATACCAACCATTGTCACTGCTGAATATGAATAATAAGATCTTAGCAAAGATGCTTGCCACCCGCCTCTCGCTCCTCATGGAGCAAATAATCTCACCTGCACAATCAATGATTATCCCACATAGGTCCACTGTGTTGAATCTACACTCCCTTTTCGCAGTCATAAACAGAATTGATTCCTCCATTCCATCTGCGGTGGTACTACTAGATGCCGAAAAGGCATGTGGCTCGCTGGATTGGGATTTTCTACATGCTGCACTACAAGAACTCGAATATCAGCAGCGTTCTCTGCACTAATTTGGTTGTTATATACACAACCTACAGCAGGCATCCGACTAAACGGCACAATTACATCAACATTTCACCTATCACAGAGTGCCAGACAGGGCTGCCCACTGTCACCGTTGCTGTTCATTATAACACTAGACCCTTTGATGCGACATTTACAAACAAAATACCTGCACAGAGGGCTACAATTCAAGCCTGGCCGCTACTGGTCACATCATACGCAGATGACATTATTCTTCATATACGGCACCCAAGCAAGAATCCGTCGCCGTTGCTACGTGAAATAATGAGATATGGGGCCTTGTCAGGCCTCCAGGTAAATTGGAGCAAATCAGAAATATTTCCCAATATGGCCGCAACACAACCAGTGGATTGTGAGACGCCCCTGGTGTTGAAAGACACCAGGAAATATTTGGGAATACATGTGTATCTTGAAAAAGACCAAGTACTGAGACTTAACTACAGCCTGGCCATGGTCATGCTGGCGGAACGTGTGGAGCACTGGATTCAACTCCCACCCTCCCTAGCGGGTAGCATAGCAATCATTAAAATGATAGTGCTGCCTCAACTCCTTTATCTCTTCCAGAACATCCCCGTACCCCCTAATAAATGCATTTTTCAATATGCTCCAATCCACACTTACCAGACTTGTATGGGTGAGCAGACAACCACGCATAGGCTAGACCACAATAACCCTACCGTACGAGAGGGGTGGTTATCTGGTTGCGCAATGCAGCTTTGCAATACATTGGTACCACCCAGATGCGAGACTACCATACACCAGTCCCAAGGCAGACCTGGTGTTGCCGGTGCAGCTGGAGGCGTGTTACCGGAGGGCCTGCCACGCGACCAGCAAGATATACAAACAGTCTCCACCACCAGTTGGGCATGGACGAGACGACTATGCAAAATAGGAGGGCAACTACTGTACTCACCTGCGATCCCGCTGGCAGCTAACCCCTGGATACACATTACATGAGAAATATTAGTACAACGCACATCAGTGAGATACTCCTTACATACCTTTGGAGACCTCTTCCGCAAGGGGCACGTTTTCTCGTGGACAGAT
Source organism: Triturus cristatus (assembly GCF_964204655.1). Classification (NCBI taxonomy): domain Eukaryota; kingdom Metazoa; phylum Chordata; class Amphibia; order Caudata; family Salamandridae; genus Triturus; species Triturus cristatus. The sequence goes on along the minus strand of NC_140591.1, from coordinate 1,261,845,433 downwards.
GATGCATGCTTCAGAAACGCTCCTGCAATTGACCACTTTGTGTTAAGACGACTACAAAGCACGCTTATGGCCCAAATACCAACCTTTCCATCAGAACTTGAGGCATTCCCACCATTGACACTATTGATCAAAGATGATGTAGGGGCCATCTTATCTCAAAACTGTACCACATGAGCATAGCTCTAATCCTTGCTCAAGATACAAAACTCTGGGAAAAATGGGAGCAGGACTTAGGGCACACCTTATCCGGCCAAGTGTGGACCAGCAAAGCTCCATAGGATAGACCATAGCCACTCGAGCAGCTGCCCTAAATGCCAGGCCCTATTGGCTGACTTTATACATCTGACATGGATGTGCCACAAAGTGGCCACATACTGGTGTGATATTTTTAAAACACAGTCAAATATGGTTCAGATCCATATAGAAACTACTCTGCTGATGGCGCTGCTGGGCTATGTCTGCAAGCTTCCTAAAACTGTGCACAGATACACGGCCATAGCACTGCTACTATCGAAAAGAAAACTTGCCATATGCTGGGGGAGAAAGCGATGACTCCCACACAGACATACCTGGATTAAGAGCCTGATGTACTGCGATACAAACAGCGAGCTCTATGCCACTCTACAACTGCTTACATCCAGCCCCTGGGACATGTGGCAACCAGTGATGTCCTACTTACTAACAATAGACAACGAGGAAGAGGAACAAGATGGGCAGGGAACACCAGCACAACACTAAAAACATTGATGACGTGCAAGACTTTAAAAAATGTACAACCGTATAATGATAGGCAAGTTGCAAATGTGATACATGTATAGACAAGATGTGTTAAAAGAAAATGACCAGTAGGTAAAATGCTAAATATGTGTACATACATCACAGCAAATTGAGGTGATTTGTTGGTAACTAATATGTTATGGTATAATGGGAAGTTATGGAACGTGGTAAAATGGAAAAATAAAGTTTTTAAAAAAACATAAAAAAGTGAACACAACAAAAATCACAAAGAAATTTAAAAAATAGAGTAAATTTTAATTAATAAAATGACGCCAAAAAAAATCAAAATCCTATCAGTAGGAAAAACAAATTCTACAGTAAGTTGGCATTCACCACATCTGATCAACAAGCTCAATAAATCACACAGCTCGGGGGAAGAGGGTTATGGGTTTGATGAATGGATGAGTAATGGTATTGGGGGAAAGGTTTGACAAAGACAAATACAAAAACAGCACAAAACAAACATTCATCTGGGCAATAAGCAGCAGCACATCATTCACCATCAATCTGTTGTTAGAAGAAAACAAAGGAATGAGTATGACAGAGTACAGATAAATGCATTGCAAACAATGCTTCTGCACCTGGCCGAGCCCCAATTTACCATATATCCAAATGTTTTGTCTTCTAGGTTAGGGAGTGAACCCACCTACCCACTTCTCTTAGTTAAAATGATTGTTAAAAGGAAAATTATACTGTATTGCAAAATTGGGTGTCTGCATTCACCTCGGCAATGTCCACTCTGTGTGGCCTCTCTGCACTGGTCCAGTAGGTAAACAGGAGTGTTGTTAAGCTCATCTAGCTTCCACCTTTCGTACATGACGGAGACTAGAAGAAGGCCTGCGGATTGTAAAAGAGAAACTGTATATTAGAGTTAAGGAGAAAGACAGGAGGAAGGTCAGCTTCATGAGGAGTATTTCAAGACAAGAAAACTCAGAGGCAGAGCAAAAAACAAGAGAGGGACGCTCAGAGTTTCACTTTTGCTACAAATCCAACACACACACACACAGAGCAGCATTTCACAAACTCACCTCTCTCTACTCCAAATAGCTGAGTAGTACTAGGCCTCAAACTCTTGGTTTACCTTTGAACTGAAGCTGATACTCGATAACGTCTTGGTTTTTGCTGTGTCTTGATGAGGTAGTCCTGCAGCTCCCAGTCCTGCCCTGAGTTCTTCTTTCATGATGCTCCTCCAGTCCTGAGTGACTCCAAATAACCCCATACCAGAACCAGACCATTCGTCATCCTCATGAATCGCGAGGACCCTAGCAAGACAGAAATGGAGTGCAGTGCACTGCTGTTGAATAACAAGTAGAGAATGTAACAGAATTGCAGTGTTTTGCATAGGTTTTTGTTTGATAACTAAACTGACTGTTTTTGTGTCTGAAGAAGCAAAAAAAAGAACACCCCTACAATTAATTAAATCTGACTAAGTGTGAAAGGGCTGATCATTACCGACAGGGAAAATAACATAGGTGCCCACCACTCAAGCCACAAACAATGCAAATAAATTTCCCATAGTACAGTTCAACACACACCCTCCCTGAGTATCAGCCACCACATAAATCATCACTCATGCAATCAGTCATTTACCATTGCAATAGTTGAAGTTACCTCATCCAATCCAAAGCACGCACACGTAGTTCAGGTATTGGTTAGTCAATCATCTTTGATGCAGGCAACACATTGGAATTTGGTATTGGCAGGCAGGGTGGTACATAATAAATGATGGGACAGCTGTTCTAGTACTAAGTCATGCAAAAAGGGATAGGCAATAGGCATGCAAAGGGGGCAGGCATTGTCCCCAATGTCATGAAGGAATTTGAGGCTTCTTCAAAGCACACTGGTCCGACTGCAATCCAGCAATATATATGTGACTCATAAAAAACATGTGGGGCAAAAATGTTAATGTTCCCCTATTTATTTTTTTTAAATGTTTTTTGGCGAAGAAAAAACTAAATTCAACGAGAAAATTTGAAAAGTTCTATATGGGCTCTGGCATACTTAGTCCAGGAAATAGAGTTCGTCCTCAAACTCAGGTGGTTCACCGAGAAGTTGATTAGCTAACACATTTGATTCAATTTCAGACCAATCACCCTCTTCCTCCTCCTGTGCTGCTGTTGCAGGAACGGTGTAATTGTGTGGTATAAAATGTTGGTTCATTTTGATCATAGCCAATCTCTCCACATTTTCAGGCGAGAGACAGGTCCTTCTCACTATGACGACTGCACCAGCTGCACTGAACACATGTTCAGCAGACACACTGGCGACAGGACAAGCCAGATACTTTTCTTGCCAGCCTGCTGAGCTCTGGCCATTGGTGCATCTTCCCATACCAATACATCAATGGATTTTGATCCACATATACCTTTTTTGGATCATCCAGATACCCCTGGAACATCCTGTGGATGGTCATTGGTGCTGCTACTTGCTCTAACTGTTTTGCCATCGCCTCTGCACTGGACTTAAGCCCTGTCAATTGAAACCAATACAATGCAGAGGTTGGGTCAGTTCCTTCTTTTGCTGTTGTTGCCGGTGTTCTGGTTGATGGTGTTGTTGGCTGCTGTGAGACAAGACTGCCCTTTCTGGAAGTTGAAGGCGTCACCCCAGAACTGCGGGGTGGGACTCAAAGTTCCAGCCATTCTTCTTCCAAGTCTCTGGCTTGCTCTACAATCCACCTCTTGCATTTTAAAACATCCCATTCAGAAAAAGGGATGAAAGTGGGCGAATGTTTTTTGTGCCATGGATCAAGAAGTGTGGTACCTATGTACTCTTTGGACTCAATGATGTCATGTTGCAGCCTTATATTAGAAGCCAAGTGAAGGACTAAGCTCTCAACCAAGGCATGTGCTTCTGTGTTTTCATTCACACCTGCAGGGGAGAACCTTTCAGACGTCTTCTTTACCTGGTCCTGTAGGGGATGCAGCAATGGGGTAGCTTGGCCCATCGTACTGTCCTCCTTGCTAACGTCCCGCATGAAAACCTCAAAAGGGAGTAGCATCTGTTTCAGGCATTTGACTTGGCCCTATTTGTCCGCATCCATGGTCATAGCTTTCCCAACTGCATCCCCTCCTCTTTGAATGATATAGTCATCGATCTGTTTGTACTGCTCAAACATACGTTGCAGCATGAAAAAGGTGGAGTTCCAAAATGTTGGCACCTCCTGTATCAGGGCTTTAACTGGTGCTCTATTAGTACGCTGAATAATCTGCAGCTGCTTCTGGGCTTTCAAAGAATGGCTGAAATGGGTGCACATTCTACTGCAGGTGGTCAGTATGTTGCTGACTATGTCTTCCTTTTTTAGGAAGTCTTGCACCACCAGGTTAATGCAATGGGCCAAACACAGAACCCATAAAAAGCCTCCATCTGACATGGCCTTGACTATGTTTCTGCCATTGTCCGTAGCAACAAATCTAATTCTAAGACCTCTGGGTCACAGCCATTCATACACCTTGTTGTTAAATTCCTCCAAGATGTTTACAGCTGTATGTGATTTAGCCATGGCGATCATGACCACTATTGCATGCCGCCGAATGCTCTCAAAACTTTTTTCAGGGCCAAGACCTGATGATATATTTTGCTTTACCCCTGCAAAAGGGATTCAGTGTGCAGTGATGCACATGTAATCAGTCGTCTGACAACTGGTCCACATGTTTGTCGTCAGGTGGGTGGTCTGAACAGCACTTTGCTGCAAAGCTTGTCCAACCAACTGCAGCACATAATGATGCAGCACTGGAACAGACACTCTGGCAAAATAGGTCCTACTTTGTACCTTCCATTTTTGGCAGATGGCTGCCACAAATTCTAAAAATCCCACTCCTTCCACAAGTGAAAAAGGGAGGACGTCCAGCGCTAACATTTTTGCCAGGATGCCATTGTACAAACGTGTGGTTGGGGCATGTAGGACCCCTCCTGCCTAAACCTGGCCATAGTAGTAGCCTGAATTCTCTTCTTTTCTTAGGGCACTGACACAGGCGTCTTTTGAGAAGTAGATGCTAATGGTAGACTCAATGTGCGTTGTGGTGATTGGGCAGTCACTGTATGCCGCGGTGTCTCCATCATCTCACTCTGAGTCTTCTTGTGCCATTGTGAAGTTGCTGAGGTGGGTGATTCTGCTGGTGCACTGCTGGGAACAGGGCTGTTTTGCGTGAAGATGTCACCCACTGCTTCTTCATCATCACCTTCCGCTGCGATCGGACTTGTAGCTGATGTTCCCCGGATCTCCCTACCACCACAACCACGTTCAGCTATTTTTCAAGGTGCTCATCCCCATGATTATGTGGTGTTTATTCTTATGGGTCATCTGGCCTCCAGTACCATAATGTGTACCAGGCTTACGTCGACAAACATTTGTATGGCAAATGGTGCATACTGCAATGTGCTCCCGCTCTTTGCTAACTGTAAAAAAGTCCCAAACTAGGGAGGAGTACGTTTTTTACTGGCCCCCTGCCAATGCCTGAAGATGAACTGGAGGTAGGTGGGCATGTCATTTATTGCCCCTCTGCTTCTCTTGAGGTAAGGGTTGGTGCAGGTCTCTGCTGGGGCTTTGTAAATATGGGAGCTGGTGGTGGTGCTACCTGTGCCACATCCCTCGGAACTGGTTGAATAGTAATGTCAGATTCCTCTGTGTCACCTTCCACCATGTTTACCTCATCATCCTCCTCTTCATCCCCTTCCAAAAGTCTAAGCCTTTCTAGAACTTTTCTTTTCCCTTGCCTCCCCCATTTTCTTCTGGTCTCTGTTGGGATCAACTCCATGCCCCTATCATGATCATTAGAAGTGGTGCTGCTTGAAGAAGATGGTGCTGCAGTACCGTTCCTTTTCCTTGCTGGAGATGTGGGAGCCACTGATTCTAAAAGAGAAGGTTCACCTTCCTGCTTTGAAGGACGCTCAACCTCCCGTTCTGCTCCAACATCAGAAAAATCAATTGCTGCCTGCGGCTGCTGTCCACTTTGCTGTGCTTCCTGAAAAGATTGTGTACTACTTTGCGAAAGGGACAAATCCAATTTAACATTGCTACTCATCGGCGTCAACATGATTGCACTGGCTGTCTCACTGACAGACATGGTCCTGGGCATAGGTTTGGGAGGTGGTGCTGTTGATGGAGGAGAGTTGCTCTCAGTTTGCTCGCCTGAGGCCGGTGCAGCACGCACAACTTTCCTGAAAAAGATTGTGGTTGGCATGCCAGTGGTGGAAATCTGCTTCTTCTGATCCCTACAAGACACTTTCTTGGCAGCGCCTTTCTTTGGGGCCATCTCGAAGCTGTCAGTTGGCAGTGGCACTCAGCTTCACAACAAGCTGAAGAGTTGACTGTGTTGCGTAGTCAGTCACGCGTCACGTCGTGCACAGGCCTTCTGTCTTGCAGTACTGTGGGTGATGTCTCTTTTCTTGTGAACCTAAAAGCAAAAAAGCAATAAAAACATCAGTGAAACATGGCATTGTTGCAGTTCAAGTAGTAGTACAAACAAACAATATTATTCAGTGTGGTTACTATGAACAATTAACAATAGTATACAGTGTTCATTTCTAAAACGGAAAACTACACCAACATGAACTTTCATAGTGACTGTACACTCAGGAAGGATTAGAAAGAGCAACAACAACAACAACATAACAATACAGCTATAACTGTTTGCTTCATGTGCAATGCATCACGTGGGATGTGGCACGCAGGTAGGTGCAGCTGACAAATGCATTGACAATTGAATAATCCTGATACTGCTGTTGGGCACCTATAGCAGACATGGGATTGATTAATGCCAGATGATATAAAAATGTTACAAAAAAATATTTTAAAAAACAATTAAAAAATGTAAAACAAAAATAAGAAAATTATGAATAAGTGACATTATCCTCAAGCATATCATTTGTTGTTATTTATTAAACTGCTATCTCATTGCTCAACCATTCATGCAAGCATATGACAAGCATATGACAAAGGGCCACACTGGCTGGACACACAAAATGGCTTCCTGCCATTGCCACATAGTCCTCAACAACAACAATACAGAGTAAAAAGTCATTGGGAGCAAAGAGAAGACATGCAGGTCTATGGCAAAAGCACACTGGCTACCTACACAAAATGGTCACCGACCAACCACATTGTGAACCAGCAAGCAAGGAGGCATGGCTGCAACATAATGATAGAAGAACAACACATGCAAACCTATGGCAAAAGCACACTGGATGCCTACGCAAAATTGTCACCAGCCACATGGTCATCAAACAATGACCAGCAAGGGAGCATGGCCACAAACAAAGAAGAAATGCAAGCCTATGAGAAAAGCACACCGGCTGGCTACACAAAATGGCTGCCAGCTACATGGCAACAACAACAACAACAATCAGCAAGGGGGCACGGCCACAAACAAAGAAGAAATGCAGGCCTATGGGAAAAGCACACTGGCTGGCTACACAACATGGCTGGCACCCACATGGTCACAACAACAACCAGCAAGGGGAAATGGCCACAAAGAAGAACTGGAGGCCCATGGAGAAAGCACGCTGGCTAAAAATGCTCATAACAACACACGTCCTCGAAATGCAATACCCCACCTAAACACTGTTTGCGTGGAAAAATTTTGAAAACCACAAAAAATCAACATTTTGTATTTTAATCCAATGCCATCTATGGCCTAAATGTTGTTTCAATCCTACAGAAACCACAGAAACAGTTGTTTCATGCACCCATGAATAGTACAGGGCCTACCAGTTGGAGGGCTCACTGACAAGCTAGGCCACATAGTGAATTAATTAAATCAATCAATATTGCAAACTTATTAAAAAAAACATGGAGAAGAAAAAAGAAAATGTACTGAACTATGCAACATTTTTCCTTTACAAAAGAAGATAAATTCCATGAACAAAAAACTTGGCCCCTACTAAAACTGCAGGCCAACCACCACAATAAATAAAAATTTTTAAAAAGTACAAATAAATCCAG